>NW_028238472.1:3002500-3572500 GCF_041429995.1 Eschscholzia californica | reverse complement strand
ACGGGACGGCCTTGGTGAGGCACGTGACGGCCTTGGTAAGGCTCGGGACGGCATGTGACGGCCTTGGTGAGGCTCGGACGGCACGGGACGCGCATGGGACGGCACGGGACGGCCTTGGCGAGGCTCGGGAAGGCATGGGACAGCACGGGACGGCCTCGGCACAGCTCGGGACGGCACGAGACGCGCATGGGACGGCCTTGGTGAGGCTCGGAAGGCACGGGACGCGCATGGGACAGCATGGGACGCACATGGGACACCTTATGGGGATCATCAAGGGACGTTGCACGGGACATTCTTTCCCACGAAGGGCATTTACATGGGACATCTTAGGAGTCGAGAGCCGGCACATGGGACAACGTAGTTCACACGCAAGGAACACTTTACTTTCGTTTGGAACGTCGTGGGATCTTTATGTCCCCATTAGCACCGAACCTTTAACATGCTAGGAAGTTATGTTCGATCTTCTCGAAGTGTCGATGGAACTTCGATGGATACACATCCAATCCGATGTTATGATGATGTACTTTCTCCGAGATCGATGTCGGGGCGTATTCCGATGTTATGGGCGTATTCCGATGTCATGATGATGTACTTTCTCCGAGATCGATGGGACGGCCTTGGTAAGGCATGGCTCGGCCTTGGTAAGGCATGGGTCGGCCTTGCTAAGGCATGGGTCGGCCTTGGTAAGGCATGGTTCGGCCTTGGTAAGGCATGGGTCGGCCTTGGTAAGGCATGGTTCGGCCTTGGTAAGGCATGGGTCGGCCTTGCTAAGGCACGGGACGCGCCTTGTAAGGCACGGGACGCGCATGGGACGGCCTTGCAAGGCATGGGACGGCCTTGCAAGGCATGGGAAGACCTTCGTAAGGCGTGGGTCGGCCTTGTAAGGCTCGGGACGCCATGGGACGGCAGGGGACGCGCACTGCACGGCCATTGTGAGGCTCGGACGGCACGGGACGCGCATGCGACGACCTTGTAAGGCTCGGGACGCGCATGCGACGGCCTTGTAAGGCTCGGGACGCGCATGCAACGGCCTTGTAAGGCTCAGGACGGCACGGGACGGCCTTGTAAGGCTCAGGACGGCACGGGACGGCACGGGACAGCACGGGACGCGCACGGGACGGCCTTGGTAAGGCTCGGGACGCCATGGGACGGCCTTGGTAAGCCTCGAGACGGCATGGGACGGCCTTGGTAAGGCTCGGGACGCCATGGGACAGCAGGGGACGCCATGGGACGGCCTGGGACTGCCTTGGTAAGGCTCATAAATTTTGTTTATTGTAAAGTGGCACTAGAAACTTAGCCTCACTGAGAGTTGTATTCAACATATCGCTCATAAATTTTAACGCCACAGATGAGTGAGAGGCAGCGAGCTCTGAGGGTTAGAGAGAGAGCGTGGTCATTGATTAGAACATGAATCAATTAATATAGCACAGAAAATGTATGTAATCAATAATACCATAGCCATGGTCTCTTTGTATTAATCGTTTGATTAGATATGGTATAAGCCAATTTACTAGATGTGTTCTACTACCATCAATATGCAGAGTTTGATCTTAAGAAATCATCCATAATATAAGCATACAAAACTACCAAGATTTGGTTGTTTACACCTAAATCAAATGTAAGTCCAAATCATCTAAAAACCCTATTGTTTTCTTTCTACATGATTCAATCATTAGAAATCTGAAACATGAATGAGTAAGAGATATAGAGAGAGAGAGAAAATAAACCTGAGAGAGAGCGAGTGGAGTTGATAATCCTATTAATCTTCATATGAGGGATTCAAGAGAGGAAAAAAAACGAGATCTAGGTTGGAATTGGGTTTTATCCTTCACGCTCTACATAGTTTTGCTTTGAATCAGTGGCACGTAAAAGTTATGGTTTCTTGGCTGCTAAACCAGGGATCCAAGGGTGTTATGTTTAAAAAAAAAAAAAAAAAAACCTCCAAAACGGAGTTGCAACTCTAGGGAGATTAGTATTGTAAGGAAGAAGATAATCACGAAATTCTAAAGGCAGCTCTCGTATAATTGGTGAAACAAAATGAGGGGGAGGTGATTTTTAAAGGCACACATTATTTTCTTACTACCCAATAAAACACTAAAAAACTTGATTTACATGTGAAAGAAATTCGTTTTCTTTCCCATCAGAAAAAAATGGTTTTCTTACTCAGACACTCTAACGTATCAAACGGACCCCTAGGTTATTTTAATTTCATCAAAAAAAAAATCCAGGTTATCGTAATCTCATAAAAAAAAAAAAACTCTAGGTTATCGTACGGGACGCGCATGGGAAGGCCTTGGCGAGGCTCGGGACGGCATGGGACAGCACGGGACGGCCTCGGCACAGCTCGGACGGCATGGGACGGCACGGGACGGCCTCGGCACAGCTCGGGACGGCACGAGACGCGCATGGGACGGCCTTGGTGAGGCTCGGACGGCACGGGACGCGCATGGGACAGTATGGGACGCACATGGGACACCTTATGGGGATCATCAAGGGACGTTGCACGGGACATTCTTTCCCACGAAGGGCATTTACATGGGACATCTTAGGAGTCGAGAGCCGGCACATGGGACAACGTAGTTCACACGCAAGGAACACTTTACTTTCGTTTGGAACGTCGTGGGATCTTTATGTCCCCATTAGCACCGAACCTTTAACATGCTAGGAAGTTATGTTCGATCTTCTCGAAGTGTCGATGGAACTTCGATGGATACACATCCAATCCGATGTTATGATGATGTACTTTCTCCGAGATCGATGTCGGGGCGTATTCCGATGTTATGGGCGTATTCCGATGTCATGATGATGTTCTTTCTCCGAGATCGATGGGAGAGCCTTGGTAAGGCATGGGTCGGCCTTGGTAAGGCATGGGTCGGCCTTGGTAAGGCATAGGACGCGCATGGGACGGCCTTGCAAGGCATGGGACGGCCTTCGTAAGGCGTGGGTCGGCCTTGTAAGGCTCGGGACGCCATGGGACGGCACGGGACGCGCACTGCACGGCCTTTGTGAGGCTCGGACGGCACGGGACGCGCATGCGACGGCCTTGTAAGGCTCGGGACGGGCATGCGACGGCCTTGTAAGGCTCGGGACGCGCATGCAACGGCCTTGTAAGGCTCAGGACGGCACGGGACGGCCTTGTAAGGCTCAGGACGGCACGGGTCGGCACGGGACGGCACGGGACAGCACGGGACAGCACGGGACGCGCACGGGACGGCCTTGGTAAGGCTCGGGACGCCATGGGACGGCCTTGGTAAGCCTCGAGACGGCATGGGACGGCCTTGGTAAGGCTCGGGACGCCATGGGACAGCAGGGGACGCCATGGGACGGCCTGGGACTGCCTTGGTAAGGCTCATAAATTTTGTTTATTGTAAAGTGGCACTAGAAACTTAGCCTCACTGAGAGTTGTATTCAACATATCGCTCATAAATTTTAACGCCACAGATGAGTGAGAGGCAGCGAGCTCTGAGGGTTAGAGAGAGAGCGTGGTCATTGATTAGAACATGAATCAATTAATATAGCACAGAAAATGTATGTAATCAATAATACCATAGCCATGGTCTCTTTGTATTAATCATTTGATTAGATATGGTATAAGCCAATTTACTAGATGTGTTCTACTACCATCAATATGCAGAGTTTGATCTTAAGAAATCATCCATAATATAAGCATACAAAACTACCAAGATTTGGTTGTTTACACCTAAATCAAATGTAAGTCCAAATCATCTAAAAATCCTATTGTTTTCTTTCTACGTGATTCAATCATTAGAAATCTGAAACATGAATGAGTAAGAGATATAGAGAGAGAGAGAGAAAATAAACCTGAGAGAGAGCGAGTGGAGTTGATAATCCTATTAATCTTCATATGAGGGATTCAAGAGAGGAAAAAAAACGAGATCTAGGTTGGAATTGGGTTTTATCCTTCACGCTCTACATAGTTTTGCTTTGAATCAGTGGCACGTAAAAGTTATGGTTTCTTGGCTGCTAAACCAGGGATCCAAGGGTTTTATGTTTAACAAAAAAAAAAAAAACCTCCAAAACGGAGTTGCAACTCTAGGGAGATTAGTATTGTAAGGAAGAAGATAATCACGAAATTCTAAAGGCACCTCTCGTATAATTGGTGAAACAAAATGAGGGGGAGGTGATTTTTAAAGGCACACATTATTTTCTTACTACCCAATAAAACACTAAAAAACTTGATTCACATGTGAAAGAAATTCGTTTTCTTTCCCATCAGAAAAAAATGGTTTTCTTACCCTGACACTCTAACGTATCAAACGGACCCCTAGGTTATTGTAATTTCATCAAAAAAAAAAATCCAGGTTATCGTAATCTCATAAAAAAAAAACTCTAGGTTATCGTACGGGACGCGCATGGGACGGCCTTGGCGAGGCTCGGGACGGCATGGGACAGCACGGGACGGCCTCGGCACAGCTCGGACGGCATGGGACGGCACGGGACGGCCTCGGCACAGCTCGGGACGGCACGAGACGCGCATGGGACGGTCTTGGTGAGGCTCGGACGTCACGGGACGCGCATGGGACAGCATGGGACGCACATGGGACACCTTATGGGGATCATCAAGGGACGTTGCACGGGACATTCTTTCCCACGAAGGGCATTTACATGGGACATCTTAGGAGTCGAGAGCCGGCACATGGGACAACGTAGTTCACACGCAAGGAACACTTTACTTTCGTTTGGAACGTCGTGGGATCTTTATGTCCCCATTAGCACCGAACCTTTAACATGCTAGGAAGTTATGTTCGATCTCCTCGAAGTAGATCGATGTCGGGGCGTATTCCGATGTTATGGTCGTATTCCGATGTCATGATGATGTACTTTCTCCGAGATCGATGGGACGGCCTTGGTAAGGCATGGGTCGGCCTTGCTAAGGCATGGGCGCCCTTGGTAAGGCATGGGTCGGCCTTTCTAAGGCACGGGACGCGCCTTGCTAAGGCACGGGACGCGCCTTGTAAGGCACGGGACGCGCCTTGTAAGGCACGGGACGCGCCTGGGACGGCCTTGCAAGGCATGGGACGGCCTTCTTAAGGCGTGGGTCGGCCTTGTAAGGCTCGGGACGCCATGGGACGGCACGGGACGCGCACTGCACGGCCTTTGTGAGGCTCGGACGGCACGGGACGCGCATGCGACGGCCTTGTAAGGCTCGGGACGCGCATGCGACGGCCTTGTAAGGCTCGGGACGCGCATGCGACGGCCTTGTAAGGCTCAGGACGGCACGGGACAGCACGGGACAGCACGGGACGCGCACGGGACGGCCTTGGTAAGGCTCGGGACGCCATGGGACGGCCTTGGTAAGCCTCGAGACGACATGGGACGGCCTTGGTTAGGCTCGGGACTCCATGGGACAGCAGGGGACGCCATGGGACGGCCTTGGTAAGCCTCGGGACGGCATAGGACGGCCTTGGTAAGGCTCGGGACGCCATGGGACAGCAGGGGACGCCATGGGACGGCCTGGGACTGCCTTGGTAAGGCTCATAAATTTTGTTTATTGTAAAGTGGCACTAGAAACTTAGCCTCACTGAGAGTTGTATTCAACATATCGCTCATAAATTTTAACGCCACAGATGAGTGAGAGGCAGCGAGCTCTGAGGGTTAGAGAGAGAGCGTGGTCATTGATTAGAACATGAATCAATTAATATAGCACAGAAAATGTATGTAATCAATAATACCATAGCCATGGTCTCTTTGTATTAATCGTTTGATTAGATATGGTATAAGCCAATTTACTAGATGTGTTCTACTACCATCAATATGCAGAGTTCGATCTTAAGAAATCATCCATAATATAAGCATACAAAACTACCAAGATTTGGTTATTTACACCTAAATCAAATGTAAGTCCAAATCATCTAAAAACCCTATTGTTTTCTTTCTACGTGATTCAATCATTAGAAATCTGAAACATGAATGAGTAAGAGATATAGAGAGAGAGAGAGAAAATAAACCTGAGAGAGAGCGAGTGGAGTTGATAATCATATTAATCTTCATATGAGGGATTCATGAGAGGAAAAAAAACGAGATCTAGGTTGGAATTGGGTTTTATCCTTCACGCTCTACATAGTTTTGCTTTGGATCAGTGGCACGTAAAAGTTATGGTTTCTTGGCTGCTAAACCAGGGATCCAAGGGTGTTATGCTTAACAAAAAAAAAAAAAACCTCCAAAACGGAGTTGCAACTCTAGGGAGATTAGTATTGTAAGGAAGAAGATAATCACGAAATTCTAAAGGCACCTCTCGTATAATTGGTGAAACAAAATGAGGGGGAGGTGATTTTTAAAGGCACACATTATTTTCTTACTACCCAATCAAACACTAAAAAACTTGATTCACATGTGAAAGAAATTCGTTTTCTTTTCCATCAGAAAAAAAATGGTTTTCTTACTCAGACACTCTAACGTATCAAACGGACCCCTAGGTTATTGTAATTTCATCAAAAAAAAAATCCAGGTTATCGTAATCTCATAAAAAAAACTCTAGGTTATCGTACGGGACGGGCATGGGACGGCCTTGGCGAGGCTCGGGACGGCATGGGACAGCACGGGACGGCCTCGGCACAGCTCGGACGGCATGGGACGGCACGGGACGGCCTCGGCACAGCTCGGACGGCATGGGACGGCACGGGACGCGCATGGGACGGCACGGGACGGCCTTGGCGAGGCTCGGGACGGCATGGGACAGCACGGGACGGCCTCGGCACAGCTCGGGACGGCACGAGACGCGCATGGGACGGCCTTGGTGAGGCTCGGACGGCACGGGACGCGCATGGGACAGCATGGGACGCACATGGGACACCTTATGGGGATCATCAAGGGACGTTGCACGGGACCTTCTTTCCCACGAAGGGCATTTACATGGGACATTTAAGGAGTCGAGAGCCGGCACATGGGACAACGTAGTTCACACGCTAGGAACACTTTACTTTCATTTGGAACGTCGTGGGATCTTTATGTCCCCATTAGCACCGAACCTTTAACATGCTAGGAAGTTATGTTCGATCTTCTCGAAGTGTCGATGGAACTTCGATGGATACACATCCAATCCGATGTTATGATGATGTACTTTCTCCGAGATCGATGTCGGGGCGTATTCCGATGTTATGGGCGTATTCCGATGTCATGAGGATGTACTTTCTCCGAGATCGATGGGACGGCCTTGGTAAGGCATGGGTCGGCCTTGGTAAGGCACGGGTCGGCCTTGCTAAGGCACGGGACGCGCCTTGCTAAGGCACGGGATGCGCCTTGCTAAGGCACGGGACGCGCCTTGCTAAGGCACGGGACGCGCCTTGCTAAGGCACGGGACGCGCCTTGCTAAGGCACGGGACGCGGATGGGACGGGCTTGCAAGGCATGGGACGGCCTTCGTAAGGCGTGGGTCGGCCTTGTAAGGCTCGGGACGCCATGGGACGGCACGGGACGCGCACTGCACGGCCTTTGTGAGGCTCGGACGGCACGGGACGCGCATGCGACGGCCTTGTAAGGCTCGGGACGCGCCTTGTAAGGCACGGGACGCGCCTCGTAAGGCACGGGACGCGCATGGGACGGCCTTGCAAGGCATGGGACGGCCTTCGTAAGGCGTGGGTCGGCCTTGTAAGGCTCGGGACGCCATGGGATGGCACGGGACGCGCACTGCACGGCCTTTGTGAGGCTCGGACGGCACGGGACGCGCATGCGACGGCCTTGTAAGGCTCGGGACGCGCATGCGACGGCCTTGTAAGGCTCGGGACGCGCATGCGACGGCCTTGTAAGGCTCGGGACGCGCATGCGACGGCCTTGTAAGGCTCAGGACGGCACGGGACGGCACGGGACGGCACGGGAAGGCACGGGACAGCACGGGACGCGCACGGGACGGCCTTGGTAAGGCTCGGGACGCCATGGGACGGCCTTGGTAAGCCTCGAGACGGCATGGGACGGCCTTGGTAAGGCTCGGGACGCCATGGGACAGCAGGGGACGCCATGGGACGGCCTTGGTAAGCCTCGGGACGGCATGGGACGGCCTTGGTAAGGCTCGGGACGCCATGGGACAGCAGGGGACGCCATGGGACGGCCTGGGACTGCCTTGGTAAGGCTCATAAATTTTGTTTATTGTAAAGTGGCACTAGAAACTTAGCCTCACTGAGAGTTGTATTCAACATATCGCTCATAAATTTTAACGCCACAGATGAGTGAGAGGCAGCGAGCTCTGAGGGTTAGAGAGAGAGCGTGGTCATTGATTAGAACATGAATCAATTAATATAGCACAGAAAATGTATGTAATCAATAATACCATAGCCATGGTCTCTTTGTATTAATCGTTTGATTAGATATGGTATAAGCCAATTTACTAGATGTGTTCTACTACCATCAATATGCAGAGTTTGATCTTAAGAAATCATCCATAATATAAGCATACAAAACTACCAAGATTTGGTTGTTTACACCTAAATCAAATGTAAGTCCAAATCATCTAAAAACCCTATTGTTTTCTTTCTACGTGATTCAATCATTAGAAATCTGAAACATGAATGAGTAAGAGATATAGAGAGAGAGAGAAAATAAACCTGAGAGAGAGCGAGTGGAGTTGATAATCCTATTAATCTTCATATGAGGGATTCAAGAGAGGAAAAAAAACGAGATCTAGGTTGGAATTGGGTTTTATCCTTCACGCTCTACATAGTTTTGCTTTGAATCAGTGGCACGTAAAAGTTATGGTTTCTTGGCTGCTAAACCAGGGATCCAAGGGTGTTATGCTTAACAAAAAAAAAAAACCTCCAAAACGGAGTTGCAACTCTAGGGAGATTAGTATTGTAAGGAAGAAGATAATCACGAAATCCTAAAGGCACCTCTCGTATAATTGGTGAAACAAAATGAGGGGGAGGTGATTTTTAAAGGCACACATTATTTTCTTACTACCCAATCAAACACTAAAAAACTTGATTCACATGTGAAAGAAATTCGTTTTCTTTTCCATCAGAAAAAAAATGGTTTTCTTACTCAGACACTCTAACGTATCAAACAGACCCCTAGGTTATTGTAATTTCATCAAAAAAAAAATCCAGGTTATCGTAATCTCATATAAAAAACTCTAGGTTATCGTACGGGACGCGCATGGGACGGCCTTGGCGAGGCTCGGGACGGCATGGGACAGCACGGGACGGCCTCGGCACAGCTCGGACGGCATGGGACGGCACGGGACGGCCTCGGCACAGCTCGGACGGCATGGGACGGCACGGGACGCGCATGGGACGGCACGGGACGGCCTTGGCGAGGCTCGGGACGGCATGGGACAGCACGGGACGGCCTCGGCACAGCTCGGGACGGCACGAGACGCGCATGGGACGGCCTTGGTGAGGCTCGGACGGCACGGGACGCGCATGGGACAGCATGGGACGCACATGGGACACCTTATGGGGATCATCAAGGGACGTTGCACGGGACATTCTTTCCCACGAAGGGCATTTACATGGGACATTTAAGGAGTCGAGAGCCGGCACATGGGACAACGTAGTTCACACGCTAGGAACACTTTACTTTCATTTGGAACGTCGTGGGATCTTTATGTCCCCATTAGCACCGAACCTTTAACATGCTAGGAAGTTATGTTCGATCTTCTCGAAGTGTCGATGGAACTTCGATGGATACACATCCAATCCGATGTTATGATGATGTACTTTCTCCGAGATCGATGTCGGGGCGTATTCCGATGTTATGGGCGTATTCCGATGTCATGATGATGTACTTTCTCCGAGATCTATGGGACGGCCTTGGTAAGGCACGGGTCGGCCTTGCTAAGGCACGGGACGCGCCTTGCTAAGGCACGGGACGCGCCTTGCTAAGGCACGGGACGCGCCTTGCTAAGGCACGGGACGCGCCTTGCTAAGGCACGGGACGCGCCTTGCTAAGGCACGGGACGCGCCTTGTAAGGCACGGGACGCGCATGGGACGGGCTTGCAAGGCATGGGACGGCCTTCGTAAGGCGTGGGTCGGCCTTGTAAGGCTCGGGACGCCATGGGACGGCACGGGACGCGCACTGCACGGCCTTTGTGAGGCTCGGACGGCACGGGACGCGCATGCGACGGCCTTGTAAGGCTCGGGACGCGCCTTGTAAGGCACGGGACGCGCCTCGTAAGGCACGGGACGCGCATGGGACGGCCTTGCAAGGCATGGGACGGCCTTCGTAAGGCGTGGGTCGGCCTTGTAAGGCTCGGGACGCCATGGGACGGCACGGGACGCGCACTGCACGGCCTTTGTGAGGCTCGGACGGCACGGGACGCGCATGCGACGGCCTTGTAAGGCTCGGGACGCGCATGCGACGGCCTTGTAAGGCTCGGGACGCGCATGCGACGGCCTTGTAAGGCTCGGGACGCGCATGCGACGGCCTTGTAAGGCTCAGGACGGCACGGGACGGCACGGGACGGCACGGGAAGGCACGGGACAGCACGGGACGCGCACGGGACGGCCTTGGTAAGGCTCGGGACGCCATGGGACGGCCTTGGTAAGCCTCGAGACGGCATGGGACGGCCTTGGTAAGGCTCGGGACGCCATGGGACAGCAGGGGACGCCATGGGACGGCCTTGGTAAGCCTCGGGACGGCATGGGACGGCCTTGGTAAGGCTCGGGACGCCATGGGACAGCAGGGGACGCCATGGGACGGCCTGGGACTGCCTTGGTAAGGCTCATAAATTTTGTTTATTGTAAAGTGGCACTAGAAACTTAGCCTCACTGAGAGTTGTATTCAACATATCGCTCATAAATTTTAACGCCACAGATGAGTGAGAGGCAGCGAGCTCTGAGGGTTAGAGAGAGAGCGTGGTCATTGATTAGAACATGAATCAATTAATATAGCACAGAAAATGTATGTAATCAATAATACCATAGCCATGGTCTCTTTGTATTAATCGTTTGATTAGATATGGTATAAGCCAATTTACTAGATGTGTTCTACTACCATCAATATGCAGAGTTTGATCTTAAGAAATCATCCATAATATAAGCATACAAAACTACCAAGATTTGGTTGTTTACACCTAAATCAAATGTAAGTCCAAATCATCTAAAAACCCTATTGTTTTCTTTCTACGTGATTCAATCATTAGAAATCTGAAACATGAATGAGTAAGAGATATAGAGAGAGAGAGAAAATAAACCTGAGAGAGAGCGAGTGGAGTTGATAATCCTATTAATCTTCATATGAGGGATTCAAGAGAGGAAAAAAAACGAGATCTAGGTTGGAATTGGGTTTTATCCTTCACGCTCTACATAGTTTTGCTTTGAATCAGTGGCACGTAAAAGTTATGGTTTCTTGGCTGCTAAACCAGGGATCCAAGGGTGTTATGCTTAACAAAAAAAAAAAACCTCCAAAACGGAGTTGCAACTCTAGGGAGATTAGTATTGTAAGGAAGAAGATAATCACGAAATCCTAAAGGCACCTCTCGTATAATTGGTGAAACAAAATGAGGGGGAGGTGATTTTTAAAGGCACACATTATTTTCTTACTACCCAATCAAACACTAAAAAACTTGATTCACATGTGAAAGAAATTCGTTTTCTTTTCCATCAGAAAAAAAATGGTTTTCTTACTCAGACACTCTAACGTATCAAACAGACCCCTAGGTTATTGTAATTTCATCAAAAAAAAAATCCAGGTTATCGTAATCTCATATAAAAAACTCTAGGTTATCGTACGGGACGCGCATGGGACGGCCTTGGCGAGGCTCGGGACGGCATGGGACAGCACGGGACGGCCTCGGCACAGCTCGGACGGCATGGGACGGCACGGGACGGCCTCGGCACAGCTCGGACGGCATGGGACGGCACGGGACGCGCATGGGACGGCACGGGACGGCCTTGGCGAGGCTCGGGACGGCATGGGACAGCACGGGACGGCCTCGGCACAGCTCGGGACGGCACGAGACGCGCATGGGACGGCCTTGGTGAGGCTCGGACGGCACGGGACGCGCATGGGACAGCATGGGACGCACATGGGACACCTTATGGGGATCATCAAGGGACGTTGCACGGGACATTCTTTCCCACGAAGGGCATTTACATGGGACATTTAAGGAGTCGAGAGCCGGCACATGGGACAACGTAGTTCACACGCTAGGAACACTTTACTTTCATTTGGAACGTCGTGGGATCTTTATGTCCCCATTAGCACCGAACCTTTAACATGCTAGGAAGTTATGTTCGATCTTCTCGAAGTGTCGATGGAACTTCGATGGATACACATCCAATCCGATGTTATGATGATGTACTTTCTCCGAGATCGATGTCGGGGCGTATTCCGATGTTATGGGCGTATTCCGATGTCATGATGATGTACTTTCTCCGAGATCGATGGGACGGCCTTGGTAAGGCATGGGTCGGCCTTGGTAAGGCACGGGTCGGCCTTGCTAAGGCACGGGACGCGCCTTGCTAAGGCACGGGACGCGCCTTGCTAAGGCACGGGACGCGCCTTGCTAAGGCACGGGACGCGCCTTGCTAAGGCACGGGACGCGCCTTGCTAAGGCACGGGACGCGCATGGGACGGGCATGCAAGGCATGGGACGGCCTTCGTAAGGCGTGGGTCGGCCTTGTAAGGCTCGGGACGCCATGGGACGGCACGGGAGCGCACTGCACGGCCTTTGTGAGGCTCGGACGGCACGGGACGCGCATGCGACGGCCTTGTAAGGCTCGGGACGCGCCTTGTAAGGCACGGGACGCGACTCGTAAGGCACGGGACGCGCATGGGACGGCCTTGCAAGGCATGGGACGGCCTTCGTAAGGCGTGGGTCGGCCTTGTAAGGCTCGGGACGCCATGGGACGGCACGGGACGCGCACTGCACGGCCTTTGTGAGGCTCGGACGGCACGGGACGCGCATGCGACGGCCTTGTAAGGCTCGGGACGCGCATGCGACGGCCTTGTAAGGCTCGGGACGCGCATGCGACGGCCTTGTAAGGCTCAGGACGGCACGGGACGGCACGGGACGGCACGGGACGGCACGGGACGGCACGGGACAGCACGGGACGCGCACGGGACGACCTTGGTAAGGCTCGGGACGCCATGGGACGGCCTTGGTAAGCCTCGAGACGGCATGGGACGGCCTTGGTAAGGCTCGGGACGCCATGGGACAGCAGGGGACGCCATGGGACGGCCTTGGTAAGCCTCGGGACGGCATGGGACGGCCTTGGTAAGGCTCGGGACGCCATGGGACAGCAGGGGACGCCATGGGACGGCCTGGGACTGCCTTGGTAAGGCTCATAAATTTTGTTTATTGTAAAGTGGCACTAGAAACTTAGCCTCACTGAGAGTTGTATTCAACATATCGCTCATAAATTTTAACGCCACAGATGAGTGAGAGGCAGCGAGCTCTGAGGGTTAGAGAGAGAGCGTGGTCATTGATTAGAACATGAATCAATTAATATAGCACAGAAAATGTATGTAATCAATAATACCATAGCCATGGTCTCTTTGTATTAATCGTTTGATTAGATATGGTATAAGCCAATTTACTAGATGTGTTCTACTACCATCAATATGCAGAGTTTGATCTTAAGAAATCATCCATAATATAAGCATACAAAACTACCAAGATTTGGTTGTTTACACCTAAATCAAATGTAAGTCCAAATCATCTAAAAACCCTATTGTTTTCTTTCTACGTGATTCAATCATTAGAAATCTGAAACATGAATGAGTAAGAGATATAGAGAGAGAGAGAGAAAATAAACCTGAGAGAGAACGAGTGGAGTTGATAATCCTATTAATCTTCATATGAGGGATTCAAGAGAGGAAAAAAAACGAGATCTAGGTTGGAATTGGGTTTTATCCTTCACGCTCTACATAGTTTTGCTTTGAATCAGTGGCACGTAAAAGTTATGGTTTCTTGGCTGCTAAACCAGGGATCCAAGGGTGTTATGCTTAACAAAAAAAAAAAAAACCTCCAAAACGGAGTTGCAACTCTAGGGAGATTAGTATTGTAAGGAAGAAGATAATCACGAAATTCTAAAGGCACCTCTCGTATAATTGGTGAAACAAAATGAGGGGGAGGTGATTTTTAAAGGCACACATTATTTTCTTACTACCCAATCAAACACTAAAAAACTTGATTCACATGTGAAAGAAATTCGTTTTCTTTCCCATCAGAAAAAAAATGGTTTTCTTACTCAGACACTCTAACGTATCAAACGGACCCCTAGGTTATTGTAATTTCATCAAAAAAAAATCCAGGTTATCGTAATCTCATAAAAAAAAAACTCTAGGTTATCGTACAGTCCAAAAATCTTCTGAACCAATATATTTGGAGTGGGACCTAGTTTAACCCAGACTGCCCTCTTCTTAATGAGAAAACGTCATAATTGATTGACCTCGTGCATCGGCGAAACCAGAAATTTTTATGAGTGGGGGCAACTTTTTGTTATAGTTAATGAAGAACTTTCACAGTACACGATCAAGCTAGAATCGAAAAACAAGTTTGCAACAAAATTTTATTTATAGTTTAGATTTTCTGCGGTAATTTTGATGTACAACAATCAATCTCTAATTTTCTCATCAATACGGAACAAGGATCTTTCCTCCAACTGGATTCCCAAAAAATATTAAAATAAGAAACAAATGAGGGGATGAAGAGATTATGGTGAACATTAAGAAGAAACAATGGTATATGATGTAGAGGAAGTGATCGTAATGGATGAAGATAAAGTTTTCTTTCTAATAACATGTTTACTATGATGAAAGTCTAAAAATAATCATTTTGAAGTCCAAAATACAAGTCACCTAAAACTCAGACAAAATAAAAATTAAGGGGGACATCTAGAAAACTCATCATCTCTATGATCCCATTTTACTTAGAGTGTCACTTTGAGGAGGTAAAAATTGAGTTATCTCAAATACTAATAACCAATTTAAAGCCAAAAATGACCTTTATAATGTACTTCAATAAGTAGTCATCTTAAACCAAACAATAATTTCAACTAACTTAAGTGTTTTAGAAAAAAAGGTGTAAGTAGTAGAAATTCTAGAAGAAAAAAGGTGTTGGATGTAGGATCTAATCCCTTAACCTTAATATGAAACATAATCGCTTCACCAACTAAGCTAGGAAAGAATTATTTTTAAAATACAGGAATATATATAATATAGTGGTAAATATCGCATAACATAAACGAACCCACATTAGGATTGTGGGGGCACGTGCCCCCACGAGCCCATAGGTGGGATCGCCCCTGAATTTAAACATTCCTTTGTATTTATATACTTTATAAACGATTGATTTGGTCTCTTTATATAATATTAGTGGCTTAGATTAGATGATTTGTTTCTTTTCATTGAAGTAATTAAACAACTAAACTCTTGTCTGATATCTAATATTAACAAAAGATTTACCCTTTTTTAAAACCAAAGTTTTGGGACATTCTTGTTGTTCTCAATATTTTAGATCTAAAACATGCATTCTATGAAATATTTACGGTTGAATATGATGTAACTTATGTGAGCGTCGACTGTCAATATAATATTACAGTTGAAGAGTTGAAGTAACAAATTAAACAGATTAGACAATCGCTAGTAATTTGAGTTTTTTCGTTGAAAGATAGTAATTTGAGTCAGGAGATGAAGTATAGCAAGACTAGTTCCTTATACGAGGTCTCATCGTTCAAATATTTTGACTTTGCGCCAATGGTGTGTTTGGTTGGCGGAATCATGAATCCGCGGACAGAAAAGAGAGAGATCCAATTACTCCAACCCTCTTTGCCGGTAATAGAAAGAAAAGAGAGAGATGAGAGGGAAGAAGAAGACAGAAGGAGAAGAAGATCCACTCGGTGACTTTTTGTCAGATGGGTGAATTTAACCCTCAAAGATAGCAGCGCCTTCAACATATTTTGGTCAAGTAGATTGATCAAGTCAAACTAGCAAAATACATCGCAACTAACAAAAATGCTGATAGCCGTCGGGTATCAGATATTTATCGGTTCGTTTTAGGACTTCTTATTTAATCGTGTTTAAGACTAATTAGGAAGGTTATACTTCATTTCAAAAATCAAATATTTTTAGAATGCACACTTTTAGATCTAAATTATTGAGAACAACAATATTGTCCTAATAGTTCAACAAAAAAACAAGATTGTCCTAAAACTTACATTTTAAAAGGGTTAAATCTAGTGGTAATATTAGATATTGGACAAGAATTTAATTCTTTAATTACTTCAGTAAAAAGAATTAAATCATCTAATCTAAACATTCCTTTGTACCTACTTCTCCAATTTATATACTATAAGGTTTTAAGAACTCAATAAATGTTTTTTTTTTGTTGAAAAAGAACTCAATAAATGTTAGTACTCTATTAATAATTTATTAGAGTTTTCAATTTATTAATGGATTGCTATCAAAGTAAGGGGGTCAATGTTATTTTAACAGGAGAAAAAAGGTGGCAATGATTCACTACTTGTAATAGTTTAGACATCTTGCATGAAAATTCCAAAAGAGCCCACTCTACCTTTAGCCTGGTTGTTTTGACTTTGATAAGTTAAAGTTCTGGTTTTTTTTTTTTTTTTTTTTTTTTTTTTTGTTGAAAGAGTTAAAGTTCTTGTTTATTGTCATAAACAATGAGCCCTGTTTTGGGGAGACAAGAAAAAAATTTAGGGATATAACTAACATTTTAAAGACAATGGTGGTTAAATTTTTCGAGAGCAACAAAATTTCATCTTTTTTCTTAGACTACCACCATCATTTCTTTCTCCTCTTTTATATGTAAAACGATTTAATTGCTTTAGAAATAAAAGTGTTGCTAATGTTAGCACTAGTCTTTATTTTTAGGGGTTTTTGAGTTTACTCTCTTAATACTAATTAGTAATTGAGTTTACCCACTCTAATAATTGGTAATTGAGCTTACCCCCTTGAATTTAGATATTTTGTCAAAACTATTAAGGACACGTTTGAAATTTGACGATAGAATCATAAATTAAATGACACACAAACAAAATCATTTTCTACTAATCGCATTACCTACCAAATCAAACAATAAAATAAGGTGGGATAAATACTAGGAATCATATTGAAGGATAATAGCTCTTCGTAGTCACATTTATTTCACATATGCTAAACACAACCTACATGTTTTTGTCAAAAATTGCAAATCCAACGGAACAAGGTCAATTACTCATTATTGAGGGGGGTAAATTCAATTACCCATTACTGGTGAGGGGGTAAACTCAAAAAACCCTTAGTTTTATTTCTTCTTATGTTTTTTTATTAAAACACTTTTCTTGTTACGAGCGGTAACAATTTGATTTGTTTTTTTTCCCGTATAATGTAAGAGTTATTAGCTCTAAATGCGGTATAGATACCTTAATACCATCAAAACTATATAGAGACCCTTTGTATGAATTAGGGGTGAGTAAAAACCAAACCAAATTGAACCGATAGACTTTTGAGCCGAATCAATCACTGCTCGACTCTGTTCGGCAAGAAAACTGATCAATCCAAACCGGTTTGGTTTGGTTTCGGCTTGGATTTCTAGAAATCACCTGAACCGAATCGACTGAATGTTTAGAGTTTTATCATAATAAAATATTATTTATAAGGGGCAGAGAGTAAGAAATACTAAAATTACTTTAGTAATAAGTTTCTTGTGATTTGAAGTTAATAATAATTTCAAGTTTAAAAGTGTCAAACTAAAACGAAAATAATTTAAAAAATACAATTCAAGAATAAGAAATTTAATCTTTATGCAATGAAATGAATAACATTAGTTTAGTTTTTTCACTAAATTTGTGCTCTGCTAAACCGATCAACTGAATTTAATTGAGCCGAACTAAATCATGTTAGTCGGTCGATTGATCAGCTCCACTTCGACTAACTATTAAAGTAAGGCCGCTTATTGGTTCAGCTTCAACTCCAGCCAAAACCCAAAAAATTCTACCCTTAAGGCACCCCTCATATGAATGTAAATTGACACCCAAAATCAACCAAATGATTATTCAAAGAAACAAAATGATGCAATTAGGGGAAAACACAAGTTTAAATAGGTGGCACGCAGTCCTAGGTCATGTTTGTTTTCCACACGCCTCTCTCCTTAATTCAATCCTTCCCCCGTCATTCCTGGACATTAATACACTTCACCATTTTTGATGTCCACCACTCATACATCTCCGCGTGTACAACCAAAACCCTGGTCCCACCTCCCATAAACACAAAATTAGCTACTAACCGTAGATCAGATCATCAGAAAACATCTTCACCGGAATTTGCTTAATCTGAACTGTACACGAGTCGTATTAGGGTTAGTAAGATACAAATTGCTGTACCGTAGAGATAGCAAAATTTTATGGTTCTCTCTCTTAGTATATATTAGAGAGAGAGAGAGAGAGAGAGAGAGAGAGAGAGAGGGAGAGGGAAAAATCGGCACTTGCAGAAGAAGCCATTAACGAATTCTGACTTTTATTGTAGGGTTTTTTCTTATGCTGATGATCTCTATTTTATCGTTTTGATAATAATTCTAGGGTTTTCCGATAAGATTCAATTTTCCTCTTATCTTCTTTGAATGCGTGAATCGTGATTGAGTTTTCATCATGTATTTAAACAGTTCCATATCTTCTTCACTTGTTAGAACATCTAGGATTGGGTTTTCTTCTATATCAAGAACCCTAGGAAGTTCTGCTCATTTCTCTTCTCCTCCTTCTTCCTCTTCATCTTCTTCTTCTTCTTCATTGACTGGTTATAGATCTCTGAGTTCTTTTAGATCTTCTTCTCCTCGTTGGAGCTACGGTTATGATTGGAAATCTCCTGTTAGTCTTAGGTCTCAAATCAGAACTTCTGCTCCTTTGATTGAACGATTTCAACGCAAGATTGCTACTATGGGTAAGCTTTATTTTTTAATTGATAGCTGTTTTTGGATTAGATTTTTACATAGAAATAGAATTATAGTTTTTAACATTTGCAGAAATGACTTATAGATTGTATGATTTATTAAAGATTGAATTTTGTTTTGTTCTAGATCAAATTAAATATTTGTGTTCTTTGAATCCAGCTACTGATCATGCTTTTAAGGGACTCTTAAAAAGCCTTCCCAAGCCTGGAGGTGGTGAATTTGGAAAATACTACAGTCTAACTGCGCTCAATGATCCAAGAGTTGGTAAGTATGATTTATCGTTTTGAAAAATGAGTAATTTTTTGTCGTTCTTTTACCTTTTGATCACCAGAATTTTGATTTCGGATGAAAAATTTGTTTTGAAAGACTAATTGATCACTAAAGCTAATCTACATTTGTATGAATCTATTACTTTAATAGGGATTAAGGTAGAAATTGTACAGTATAAAATTTTGTAGAACAAAAATAAAGTTATTTTGGGCGTCGATTTCTCCATATGAAGGCATTGAATGTCATTCAGGCCCCTTGTTACCACCTTGAATGTTTACGTTACCGTATGGGTAGCTGGTTAATACTGCGATTAGGTTTCAGAAATACTAGCTTAGGAAACATTTTAATCTTTCCATTGTGTTTGCTATAGATAAGCTGCCATACTCTATTAAGATCCTTCTTGAGTCTGCAATCCGTAATTGCGACAACTTTCAAGTCACCAAGGAAGATGTTGAGAAAATTATTGATTGGGAAAATTCTTCTCCAAAGCAAGTTGAGATCCCCTTCAAGCCTGCCCGTGTTCTTTTGCAGGTATAAGTAATGAGAGGTTATGCAGATACCTTTTGATTTTGTGATTTTCAGTAATTTATTATGATATCTTTTGGAATTTCTCTATCCAGGATTTTACTGGTGTGCCTGCTGTGGTTGACCTTGCTTGCATGCGAGATGCAATGAATAGGCTTGGAAGTGATTCTAACAAGATCAACCCCTTGGTGCGTGCTTACTTTCAATTACAACTTAAAAGTATTACAATTCTACATTACCTTAACAAATATGGGAAATTTTACCTCGATGTTGGGCCAGCATCTTAGAAAACCAAATGAGTTAAAAAAATAAAATAAGAGCAGTGCTATGTCTACTCTGATGATGTATTTTTGGAGTTCAAATATGTGCATAATAGTTTCTGATTGACAAGGAAGTTGCCAGTATCATGTACAATCCACATTGCATTAAATTTTGCTTTGTGGAAGGCATTTTTATCAATTTATTTGCTCTTGGTAACAACACTAGATAGATAAGATCTTTAAGCAGTGATAATATGATTGATGATTCCATGCTTCACTTTTGTTGTTGTTATACAATAGGGATGGTCGTGGGCGTGATGTATGGATCCTTCCATAACTCTCTTCTGCTTTCTCATTAAGATTTTAAACTCTGCTTGTACACAGGTTCCAGTAGATCTTGTTATTGATCATTCAGTTCAGGTCGACGTGACAAGATCAGAAAATGCAGTACAGGCGAATATGGAGCTTGAATTCCAGAGGAACAAAGAGAGGTTTGCTTTCCTTAAATGGGGATCTACCGCTTTCCAGAATATGCTCGTTGTACCTCCAGGTTCTGGCATTGTCCACCAGGTAAGAGTTCTGTGTCTGTTGAGCATAAAATGTTACTGAAAGTAACATCTAATATGGGAACTTGTATGAGGCTTGTGCATATGTGTTGCATGTAATTGTAGATTGCATTTGTTGGTATGTTACATGTGGGATTAATTAGAGGTGGAAAAATAAAGAGGGCATTCTGTTGACCCTGATATGGGTCCTACATGAGGATTTCAAGGACCTAGAATGATGTAGGTTGAGAAGATTATAACCCACAAGACTTATCAGTGATCCATCATTTCCAAAACCTAGATGAAGGTGCACACTAAGGCTAAAGAGAAAGAAAAATCAAGTATATAAATAAATTGTTGCTGACATATATGTAGAGTACGCTTGCTGCGCTCAATGATCTTACTTTCTTCAGAACGAGATTTTAAGCTTCATCGAATTCTATGCGGGTATATTATTAGATTTGTTATTATTATATCAGTAAATTTTGTTTGATGAAATTTCAGGTTAATCTGGAATACCTTGGCCGTGTTGTTTTCAACACCGATGGCATGCTATATCCTGATAGTGTTGTTGGAACTGATTCACACACAACCATGATTGATGGTTTAGGAGTTGCTGGTTGGGGAGTTGGAGGAATAGAAGCAGAAGCAGCTATGCTTGGGCAGGTATATTGTGTAACAGAGTCACTCCATCTTTTATATGATATTGAAGGCATAGATAACTAAGGTATCAATTTGTAGTGTAGACAGTGGAGACAGAATTCAGAACTCGCTTTCATTTTGCTGCAAGCAGAGATTGGATGTGTATACATCCGCCTGCTAGGGTGTTCCTGATAAGAAATTTCTCCCTATATTCTTTCTTGCATCTGATGCTTGTGTTTTATCAAAATTGGCAGCCAATGAGCATGGTATTGCCCGGTGTTGTTGGGTTCAAGTTGTCTGGCAAATTGCGAAATGGTGTTACAGCTACAGACTTAGTTTTAACAGCTACCCAGATGTTGAGAAAGCACGGTGTTGTTGGGAAGTTCGTTGAGTTCTATGGTAGGTTTAAACTAATGAAGTCTCGTATACTGTAGCTAAATGGACTAAAATACATTCGTCTTAAACTTCATCATTCTGTCTAGAAGACCTGAAAATTGATTTTTTTGCGTGTAGGTAATGGTATGGGTGAACTCTCCTTGGCTGATCGGGCCACTATCGCCAATATGTCTCCCGAGTATGGAGCAACCATGGGATTTTTTCCTGTTGATAAGGTCACTTTGCAATATCTCAAATTGACAGGAAGAAGTGATGAAACTGTATGTATTTTTTTAATAGTACTTCTGCAGTTCAATGTTTAAGAATTTTATTTTATTTGTAGATGGGAATGAATGTCTAACTGCATGATGTTTTATATTTGGCATAAAAGGTGGCAATGGTAGAATCCTATCTCCGTGCAAACAATATGTTCGTTGATTATAATGAGGTAATCTTATTATTCTTACATTATTCTTATTATTTACAAGTAAAATTTCCAATATGAGAAGCCATTTTAATGTTTTGTTGGTCCAGCCCCAACAAGAAAGAGTTTACTCTTCGTATCTGGAATTGGACCTTGAAGACGTAGAGCCCTGTGTTTCAGGACCAAAACGGTATGTTCTTCTGGCACTAGTTCACTAATTATGTCACTTAATTTTGTCTATACTCGTTGCTAATTTTAACTGACCTTCATACCAGACCTCACGACCGAGTTCCTTTGAAGGAAATGAAGACAGATTGGCATTCTTGTCTAGACAACAAAGTCGGATTCAAGGTAAGGGGCAGAAACCATTTGTATAATAACTATGTGCGTATTCTTGTATTTTGTATTTCTTATAATTCCTTAAAATTCATGAGAAAAATATTGCAGGGATTTGCCGTACCAAAAGAATCGCAGGAAAAAGTTGCCAAGTTTTCTTTCCATGGGCAACCTGCAGAGCTAAAACATGGTAGTGTGGTCATAGCTGCCATTACAAGCTGTACAAATACCTCGAACCCCAGTGTCATGCTTGGTGCTGCTTTGGTTGCAAAAAAGGCTTCTGAATTAGGCCTACAGGTCAGTGTGAATTAATTTCATGTTCACTTAACCTATAGAGCTATTTTAAGTATCTCTTTGGCTAAACATTTTTGCAACTCATTCAAATCTTATTTTTCAAATCATTTGTAGGTTAAACCATGGGTCAAAACAAGTCTTGCCCCAGGTTCTGGCGTTGTTACAAAATATCTGCTCCAGAGGTACTATAAGATATACTAGATATACTAGAAGAAACTAGTTGAGTGTTAAGTAGTGTCTGATTAAATGCTTATTGTGCCTTTCTGTTATCTCAGTGGGTTGCAGAAGTATATGAACCAACAGGGCTTCCATATTGTTGGGTATGGTTGTACAACTTGTATTGGGAACTCTGGGGACCTTGATGAGTCGGTCGCTGCTGCAATTTCTGAAAATGGTAGTGCTATCTTTCGTTCATCAACTTTATAAATAATACTTTCTGCACCAGAGTTTATATGGTTTATTCTTCATATAATTTCTGTTCCATTTTGTAGATATTATTGCCTCTGCTGTCCTTTCTGGAAACCGGAACTTTGAGGGTCGTGTTCATGCTTTGACACGGGCAAACTATCTTGCTTCACCTCCTCTAGTCGTTGCTTATGCCCTAGCTGGCACGGTAAGTAAATCGTTCAGTTGTGTATGTATATACCCTATATTTGTTATGCACAAAACATTATTAGAAGAATTGAACGCTTGTAGAGATGGTTCATATGAAAATTTTGAGTTTAGATACCTACAATATGACTCCCAGAAGTTTGAGAACATTCAAGTAATTTTTCTATGAGAAATAATTATATCTGATCTTGTGCATGAAATAAGTGGTAGCGCAGGTCCATCTCATATTTCTGATTTTATCTTTGGGGTCTTCAGCTTGTTAATTGACTTGTAACTAAATTCTGCTTTCTCGGTCAATCAAAATTTTTCAGGTTGACATTGATTTCGAGAAGGAACCAATTGGAACTGGGAAGGATGGTAAGAGTGTTTATTTGAGGGATGTGTGGCCATCCACTGAAGAAATCGCTGAGGTAGGCATGCTAATCTTGCAATGTTATTCAGGCGGTGCTTGTATTTTTCTTTTCCTTTTTTTTTCAAATCGAGATATCAGATATAAAATTTGACTAAATATCTGATGTGACTATAATGAGATTTCAAAATGTTTGTTTTGTTCTCAACTCGTGCCTTTGATTCGTCTGGGTGGCTGGCACGGGCTGGTTTTAGGTCTTATCTTTTTTTTTTGAAACTTTGAATTAATATATTAAAACGAAAAGAGCAGATTATATGTAAAAACTGAAATGACTATTTTACACCAAGACAAGCGACACTGAGAGGATCCAGATTCAAACAGTTTACACGATTATTTCGGAATTCATTAAGGAACTCTACCCGATTAACATGTTGTTTCACTGTGTAGGTAGTTCAATCCTGTGTGTTGCCCGATATGTTCAAGAGTACTTATCAGGCTATCACAAAGGGCAACCCTATGTGGAACCAGCTACCAGTCCCAGAAGCTTCTCTTTACTCATGGGATCCCAAGTCAACCTACATTCATGAACCACCATACTTCAAAGACATGACCATGGATCCACCAGGTCCCCATGGCGTGAAAGATGCTTACTGCTTACTCAACTTCGGTGATAGTATTACAACTGATCACATTTCTCCAGCTGGAAGCATCCAAAAAGACAGCCCTGCTGCAAAATATCTCATCGAGCGTGGAGTAGATCGGAAAGATTTCAATTCTTATGGTAGTCGCCGTGGAAATGATGAAATTATGGCAAGGGGTACCTTCGCAAATATCCGTATTGTCAACAAGCTATTGAGTGGAGAAGTTGGCCCTAAAACAATTCATATCCCAACAGGGGAGAAACTGTACGTGTTTGATGCTGCTTCGGTGAGTTTTTTCGGCTCAACTTTTTTTTCCACGTGCCTATCTTCATTATTTACTACTGTAGTTCATTTTGCATCTCAGTTTCACAAATTTGAGTTCCATTTTTTGCTTCCAGAGATACAAGGAAGCTGGTCATGACACCATTGTCATCGCTGGAGCAGAATATGGTAGTGGAAGCTCCAGAGACTGGGCCGCCAAGGGTCCAATGTTGCTTGTAAGTTAGTTATTTCATATGTCAGCAAATTTTCCATTGCTTGATTAGTAATCTAGAGCTGAAATCTTTTCTTGTCCGCTTATTTCTGTTTCTGATCATTGATTGGTATACCAGGGAGTGAAAGCGGTGATCGCTAAGAGTTTCGAGAGAATCCATCGAAGCAATTTGGTTGGAATGGGTATCATCCCTCTCTGCTTTAAAGCTGGTGAGGATGCAGAGACTTTGGGTCTCACCGGTCACGAGCGTTACACCATTGATCTTCCAAACAAAGTAAGCGAAATCAGACCTGGTCAAGATGTTACCGTCAAAACTGATACAGGCAAATCTTTCACCTGCACAGCCCGCTTCGACACAGAGGTACTTCTAATTTCTAATTTTATTTTCAAGTAACACGATCACTTCATTATTGCTTGATATCACCACCATCACCACCTCATAACACCAAATTCATCATCTCCAACGCAAGCTTTTCTTCTAATATTCCCAAATCAACTCTTGGTTTTTCACCCTATTTTGTTGATTTGAAAAGTTTTAATTCTTTTTTCTTCAAAGAAGTACTTCTACTATTACAATATAACTCCCGTTATCCCCTCGGCTAGTCCGCTATTAAGATTGTCTTTAGAACCCAAAATCTGAAATTAAACTAATGCCGGAATTTGGGTTTTTTTGCAGGTGGAGTTGGCATACTTTGATCATGGAGGCATTCTCCCATACGTCATTCGCAATTTGATTAAACAAAGTTCTTAAGAGTTTAATCCGGTACAGATCTACGCTTTACCTTCGGAAATGTGTAAAACCCGAGAACCACCTACGTCGACAATAATCATCCGTTCACAATAGTTCTGAGCTTTCTTTCCTTCCTTTCTAAATCATCTTCGGTGACTGGAAGGTGGCATCAAATAAATGAAAATTGGGGCTTAGCCCATCTATTTAAACATAGAGGTTACTTATAAGCTTTCAAGTTTTTGTATAAATATATCACGCTTCTGTGAATCGTGATTATTTTTCTTTTATTGTTTGAAAATCTCAGTTTATTGTAGTTCTGCGAAAATGTTAATCTGAATTTTTGGAATGTTAGAGATCGTTTGTAGCCTTCACCTCTGAAACCCTAGTATCCATTCTTATGGAGGGGTAGCTAACAATCTTGATTTCTTGCTTATCTATTTAAGATGTTCAATTCTTTTTGTGGTTGAGTTTGAATGGTCATGTTATCTTTTTAGGGTATATGATTGTTTCCCCTAATATGCATAGACTGAGAAAAAACAAAGCTATCGGTACAAAAAAATTATTTTTATTTGCGACAGAAAACCATAAACTACAGACTGCCTTCTCCAAGAAAAGTGTATCCGCATACAAGGAGCTGTAACTGTAGAAGCACAAAAACTTAAGACCCAGCAGGAGAGAGTTGAACTTTAAAGCTACAACTTCTCTTGAGCACCTTGTCGCCGATCCTTGAACCATTTATTCCCTTCATTACTCTGGCGATTTCCTAACCTAGATAAGCTCGATTGGCTAACTATACTTGGAGAACTATCATACGAACGTCGATCTGGAGAACAAAGGTCTCCATTAAACCTTCTTCCATTTGGAAGTCTTTCGTTCCTCCCTTTAACTGAGACTATATTGAATTTTTCAATGGCAATTGGTTTCGATCTCCAAAGTCTAGATAGCGATGAGCCTTTCTTCTTTCTGGTATGGGTATTTGGTGTCTCATTACCTGCATTACTAACTTCACTCATGTTAATAGATAGCTCACTTCCTTCTGCGGAATATCTCGATCTTTGCTCCTCAATATGACTCGCGCTTTCCCAGCCACTTCTGTCATCTTCAATCTCCCCGTTATGATCGATAATCCCATTTGAATATCTGTCGGTCGAGTTTCTCTTAACCCCACTGGCATCAGGGTCGAAATCTAGACATGAGTCGGTTTCTCTCTCGTCCGGTTCATTGGGTCGAAGATCTTTTAGAACTGAGAAGATATCTTCTGAATTTGGAGGCTCATAAGAGAGTTTTATGTCTTGAATATTCACTGAGTAAGCTGCCTCTCGAAGCATTCGAGCTTCTTTCGTCTCTGCAGAATCTATGGTTCCTGTTCTTGACCTTATAAATGTATCCAAATCCATAATGAGCTTGTTCAACTGATAATATTTCTTTTCAAGTACTAATTTTGCATCTATCAGTTTCATCTGAACTCTTTCTTCACGCCAAACCTCAGCCATTTGTAACATCTTTTTCTCCTCCTCAACTTCTGCACGCATCTTCATCGAATCTCTCTTCAGAACTTCTACTTCAGCTTTGTCTTCTCCGATTTCCTTTGCAAGTTCGTCACATACTTCCTCCATAAGCTCTCTGTTTTTTCTTTCTTTCTCATAATCTTGCATCAACTGCTTCATTGACTTCTTGGTCTTGGTGAGTTCATCGACTAGTTTCAAGTTAACAAGCTCCAACCGTTGACGATTTTTCTTTTCCGTGTTGAAGTCATCCTTTATATCGTCAATTATTGCTCGAACCTTCTCGTGCTCTCTGATCCGCCACGTGGTTTTTTCTTCCTTGAGGTTTCTTAAGAAATGCTCAACTTGTTTCTTTGATGAATTTCGCTGAATCTCAAGTTCATGAATACGGGTTTGAGCTTGTATAAGTTCTTCTTGCAGAGTAGAAACAACAGAAATATGAGCAGTCTGTTGATCTTCGAGAAGCTTAACCTGGCCGTAAAACTTGTAAACCTCATCTGAGGTTTTCGAGCATCCAGGATCCCACTTTGTTGCCCGTTCCATAGCGGAGTTGGAAAATGAACAAGGTGGTTGAACCTAAACACAATGAAAAGGGTATTTAAGAACAATTCACATAACAGAACAAATACAAACATTTAAAAACAAAACCAAGTCTTCCGACACGATCACGACAAGGAACAGTTCGACTAGGGTTCATATCCTTTCTATTTGGTCTCTAAAGAAGAGTGTTGTAAGGAGAGACAAAACTCTATACAAGTAGCATCAAACTTTTGGGTCGAACCAGAAAAATCTCCTTTATCTCTCTAAGAAAACATATATTGTTTACAAGCAAGACGACTTCTGTCTAGTTTTCAGAGTGAAAACTCGGCCACAACTCCTCGTGAAGTACTATTTTTTAAAGATTAAAAGTGTCACGGCGAAAGCAATTATAAATCATACTATATAGCATATGTCTCCAACTACATTCTTACCTAATATCAAAAGAGTGAATTCATACCCACTTCGAATTGGTGAAACATTAATGACTTGAATTGAATGTCACATGGTAAGAACTAAGAAGTACTAACCTTACACAAATTTCCATTCTTCGAATTAGATATCGGAAAGTGAGTTTCTAACAAATTCTTCGTGTTAGAACAACCTTCTATGCTCCTACAATGAGAGAAAAACGGTGTGCCGACATCAGCCTGCAACATAGTACTTATTAAATATGAGATCACGGGTAACGGGTTGTTCTGAACTTACAAATAATGTACTTGTCAATGGCTCATGGCTATCACCGAAAATATTAGGGCAAACTTAAAAGGTGGTATCTAAACCTCAAAAATCTCACAGGATAGAAAATGCAGGTTAAAATGCAAAACAAGGAGATAAATAATTAGAAGTAATTTTATCTGAAAAACTTCAAATTGAAATAATACAAGGAAATCTAATTACTAGACAATAAAGAAAATAACATTAGCATTTTTTTTTTTAATCTCATTGGCATTTCCATCGTCCTTCAAGAACCCTAATTTCAAAGAAAAAAATCATGGGTTTTGAGTAAAATCAGAACAAATGAAGAATTACCTCAAACCCTAACTTCTTCTGCTCCAAATTTCGATCTTCAATAATCCCTAACTGATGCAAATTCCAAAGTCCAGCAGCAAGTTTCCTCGCCGAAACCCTAACTTCTTTACCAAATTGAACCGTCTTATCATCATCATGATCTTCTTGTGGATCAAACTTCCACTTCAATAATGGAGTTGCAAGTCCACTTGTTTTCCCGCCAAGACTAAAATCCTTCTTAAAACGTATTCCACTACTAGGAAACCCTAAATTTCTAAACTTCCTCCTAGTAATCTTCAAATCACTTCTTCTTTCTACAGAACCTGAATCGTGTACAAAAGTTGGGTTTTTTAGAGAGAGAAAGTGTGTGTTTTTCTCTGGTGACTCAGTTAATGTCTTCATTTTTTACGCCGAGATTTCTTCCATGCCATTATTAATTAGAGAGAGAGAGAGAGAAGATGAGAGAATCTAGAGAGAGAAAGAGTAGAAGAAGAAGAAGAAGTTGATTGTGGGTTTTTGTCCGAGGAATACGGTATATGGTATTGTATAGATTTTGTATCGCAATGTTATATACGGTCAGTACGATTATCTCTCATCATTGTTATGGGGATTAATCTTACTTGCATCTGCCAACAACTGGTTGACCAGTTCGTAAGTGCATCCACTTGGCTATACTCAGGATCCCTAAGTTCAAAAAAACCTTACTTGCATTTGAATGTTTTTTTTTTTTTTGTAGAATACTTGCATTTGAATGTTGAATGTGAAAAGAAAAATGTTAAGATGACTCAAAATTTGAGACGGACCACAAGGCGATGGGGAGAGAAAAGTAGTTTGATCAATTGAGAACATTCTGTTTAAAGTAAACCCAAGTCTGCGGACTATATTAGCTTTATTCATGTGGAAATACATATGTTTACAATGTCACTCTCTGCCAATACCCTGAGATATCAGATATGCACATTGAAAGTTTAAACCATCGTGCACCGCTGATAGAGAAATGCTACTGAGAAAGAAAATGCCTGAATTACAAATGTAGTTTACTTGGAGCAGATTTAGAATTTTATATGAGTCGAACAAAGGAATTCTAAATCATACTCTATGTTTGGGTTTAGAAGAATTTTATTTATTGATAATGTGACTTCTATAATAGAAATTAGTGAAGTTATTAGTTGACTCTGAACTAAAAATCCTACTCTTACTATTTTGAAAAAAAGAATGTGTTAGCTAAGTATATTTAGAACCCTCTTTCTTTATGTTGGTTATGCTCTGACAATTTGGGTTCAAGAAATTTGTAAGGTTTTCTCAGTTTACCCCCCAAGTATAAATAGCATTTGAACATTTGAAAATACTCAGTCCTTAATTGGTAGAACTTATTAGGGTTATTTCTCAAATGGCACCCCAACTTTGTGACCAGCTTCCTGCCTAGCCCCCTACTTTAGCAAATATTCTCATATGACCCTCTTTTCCGTATCTTTAACTTTCCGTTACTCTCACTCCTTCATCTCATTTCCTCTCTCTGCCAAGTCATCTAACACTCCACATCATCATCTTCTCCGGCATGGGGCGCCGACCGGCCAAATTTCCGGTCGGCGACCTTCAAACTTAAAAAAGAATCTTTTCTTCTTCCTCTCTCTCCTGTTTTCTCTCTTCTGATTTCTCTCTCTTCTTCTTCTTCCTCTCTCTCTAAATAAAAAAAAACATTTTTTTTCATTTCATCTCTCCTCTCTCTCTCTTTAAACTCCGGTGGAAGGGTGTTTCCCTTCGCCGGAGGTCGGGCAGACCTTAGAGAGAGAGGAGAGATGAAATCAAAAATTCTTTTTGTTTTAGAGAGAGTGAGAAGAGAGAGAGAGGAAGAAGAAGAGAGAGAGAGAGGAAGAAGAAGAGAGAGAAATCAGGAGAGAGAGAGAGGAAGAAGAAGAGAAAAAAAATTAAGTTTGAAGGTCGCCGGCCAGAAATTTGGCCGGTCGGCGACCCATGCCGGAGAAGATGATGATGTGGCGTGTTAGGTGACTTGGCAGAGAGAGGAAACGTAATGGAAGAGTGAGAGTAACGGAAAGTTAAAGATAACGGAAAAAGGAAGTCATATAGAAATTTTTGCTTAAGTATAGGGCTAGGCAGGAAGCTGGTCACAATGTTAGGAGTCATTTGGGAAATAACCCTTATTGCGTCTAACCACCATGAGTAGAATTTGCCACTTGTCAGCTTGGTGTTAATATTGTACACGTGCGAAACACACGTATAATTGTGTACAAAACTACCCCATTCAAAAATATTCAAATGGAAAAACAAAGAATCAAAAAAGGCAAATAAAAAGAACACAAGACAAATCGAATAGTAAGACCAAAGGTTTAAGGAACCCTTTTATTTTCTCAAAAGAATTACAATCTTACACTTTTTCTCACTAAATTCTTGTATTATAAAAAGAAAGAGTGAAAGACTATCTTTGTCAATGAATCAATGATGGAAGAAGAAACTCTTTTTCTATATGAGTTTGTGCTCTCTTTTCCAATGATAATTTAAACCTCACATATCTATTTTTAAAGAACTCAAATCCTCAAAATTTATGCTTTTCGATATTCTAGTCCTTTTCCTTTAGTCCCAAAGCACTCTATTCTACTTCTTGCTTTATATTAATCCTTATCCTCTTTCTTCTTTGTTTTTTTTTTGTTAAGGAATCCTCTTTCTTCTTTGTAGGTAATATAACTTGAAGTTCAACAAAAGAAAAAAAAAAGGTAATATAACTTGAATGGGATGAATATTGAGTAAAAGTTTTGAAATTCCAATATTATTATTTTTCATGTTGGCTTTTGTTTATTTAGTTATTTTATCACTTATTTTTGAACTTATATCTTTGTTGAAACCTCAAACTTAAAAGAATAGTGTATGAAGATTGGTTTCAAATTATTATATTTAAAAGCTAGAAGAATTCCTCTCTAGATTATTTATCAAAAGTTTTTGCGACTATGCTAATGAATACTGAACAACACGATGTTAATTAAGTTATTTTAAAGCGACACAATGTTAATGAAATTATCAGATTAGCATACTAAGCAATTTGTTTAGTAAATCCCTTACCACAACAAAAGAAAGGGGGCCTCTAAAAGCGCCTCCCAAAATTGCTATAGGGACATCTCAAAAGGATTTGACTTTAGTTAAACCCCAACCACTATAGGCGCCTCCCACTCGGACTAACCTGTCCGAGGCCCAAAGCATGATTTCGGACTGGGCCAGCTCGAATGAGGGCGCATTGTCTAGTCCGATTAGTTTCGGACTGGATCAGTCTGAGTCCATATTTTGGGCCTCGGACTGGATTATCCAATGGGCTCCTCTTGTTCTTCTTTTCTTCCCCAAGAAAAACACCAAAATTTGAATGGAAGATGTACAGCTTTCAAAAGCTGAAGTCAATCAAAACTATTACAAGAATAAAGATCAACAAAAGAATTAGAGAGAGGAGTTGAAGTATTAGCACTTACAGGAGCACCTGAAATTGACCTAAAATTGTACTTGTTTCTTGTGAATAAATTTCGGATGAAACAAATCGATTTGTAACAGGATGTATATAAACGAATGAATGACCCAAACTCTCATCCAAAGGGCCCTGTGATTATATAACCATTAGATTCATTTTGTGGTTAAGTTCGTTTTAAGATAGATAGAGAAAGAAGTCGAAGAAGATTGAAAAATGAAAATGGATTATCATGTTGTGTTTAATCTCTTGTGTTTAATCTTTTTGAAGATTAATGGATTTTACTTTGTTGATTTTCAGATTTCTTATGGATTTTTATATTGGAAGTAGAGAGAGAAAGAAGAAAAAAACGAACAAAAGAAGAAGAAGACGGAGGTGCTCCAGAGGCCTCTATAGTTGTTTTGGGAGGCGCCTAAAGAGAAGAGGCCCCGACAGTAGTTTTGGGAGGCGCCTACAGATGCTCCCCAAAAGAAACCCTTTATTATTAGAGGGTGGTAAACCAAGCACGTGAGTAGCACGTGACATTTGAACAAATAGTTGACTGGTCTGAAACTGATGAGTGAAGATGAGGAAACAGTTGGAACTTGGAAGTGTGAGAGAATTAATGGCATCTGTGGAATTTTTCACGCTTTCAGTTTCTGCTTTTGGGACCCCACCACCCAATACTCTACTAAAGCAATATGAGTACTTTGGGGCATCCAGCCCTGGTATGGGGCATGCTAATATGATTCAAATATGAATGAAGTACTACTTAATTTTAGCCCCCAAAACTAATATGTTCTTTTTACTATCTAATCTTTATTGCCACCCAACCACAACCACCTCCCCCGACTACAACTACCATTTTTTCTTCATCCCTCTCTGAAATTCACTCTCTTAGTTTCGCTGAAAAGCATCTTTTTGCGTAAGAGAAAGATAATGACTAAAAAGAAGAGACGAATAGAATGGTAGTTGAAGGTGGTGATAGTAGTTAGAGGTGGTTGTGAAGATGTAGATCATGAAACAGTTGCGAGAGGGATGTCAAATTTTAAGCATGTTCATCAAGACAGTGATATTTGGCGTGAAACTTGACCTTCCAATCGAGTTTCACTCAAATTTCAAGCAAAAAATAAGTCAGATTTCACGCATGTTCATCAAGTAAGTGATATTTGGCGTGAAACTTGACTTTCTAACCGAGTTTCATTCTAAATTTCAAGCAAAAAATAAGTTAGATTTCACGTTTATTCATCAAAAAATAGATATTAACGTGAAACTCGCCCGTCTAATCAAGTTTAACTCCAATTTCAAGTCCAAGGTTTGAGCGTCGAAGGCTTTTTCCGTTATTGTGTTAAGAACAAACACGTTGTTTTTGGGACTTAAAATTAGGTTGATCTCAAGTAACTTAGGTCAAAATAAATGGACCCTAAGTCATCATCCCCCACCACCAAAATTGGATGCCCCAGAGCACCCCCCTCCCCCCTAATACAGCTGTTCAGCTGAAAATTTGCCATTGTTCCCCACACTACCCCCACACACTCCAAAATGAAGCTCTCTACTCATTCATGGCTTCTCTCACTTCCTCACCCTCTCTCTCTCTCTCCCACAACAGGCACCAAACCACAATCACCCAATCTTCTTCCTTTCCAAATTCAACCCACTGATCTCCTTCCTTAACTAGTTATAGAGCTTAATTCCTCATACCCATAAGCTCTCTTTCTCTCTCTCTCTCCCTCTCTTTAAAGTTTCACTTTTTTGTTGTTTTAAAGTTTCACTCAACCACACAATAAATTGCAGAGATGAGAGAAGAGGGGTATCTAAATCTCAATTACATTCTTTTAAGACTATTTTTCTTCTTCTTCTGTGAGTATTTTACTTTTCTAACTATTCCCCTCTTTTTATTATTAGTTGTTCATCACATGAATTTTGCTTCTTGGAAGAAATAAAATTTAGGATTTTGCTTATTTTGGTTTATTGAGATGGGTTCTTTTATTGGGGGATTATCTTTTGATTATTGTTCTGAAAATGGGTTTTGAATTGGAATTAGTGATTCTGGTAGAATATGGATCAATTGGTTCTGGTGTTTGTTGGGCTTCTACTCTGTTTTAGTATGATTTGAGTTATATGCATGTCTGGTTTATATGTTTGTTCCTTTTCTATATATAATTTGGTTTGCTGTTCTGAGCTTGAGGAAGATAACATGAATAATATGAGTTAGGTCAATATTAGGGTTAGGTTTTGAGAGCAAAAGATCTGTCTGAGTTGACAATCCTAGAATTTTCATAAATTATCATAATGCACTAGTGATCTTATCAAGATAGACCAAACTATAAGCTGATTTTGTCATGGGACATTTGATCAAATTTGGAGTTTTGAAAGGATACAAATCCCAACAGATGGGTTTTCTCCGGGTTCTTACTTTTCCTTTCTCACCCAATTTCACATTAGTATTAAATGTGTCAAAGAAATCGGTTGATTTAGCAGGTTTCATGAACAAGAAAGGGAGATACTTTATATGTTTGGGTATCTTGGAACCTTTTCTAGACTTGCGTATAAATGGGCCGGATCCGTTGAAACGGTTCACGGAGCATCCAATTAGTAGGAATAGACTTTCTATACTTGCAACTATGTCCTGAAATGAATTGAGGTTGTGTCAATTCTTACGCTCAATTTTATAAAAAGAAAACGGTTTTCGGCCTTAAGGGCAGTTTGCTCTTATAGATAGACGACACTAGATAGAGGTTACTTAAGTTACTATAATACTAACTCTAAGTGTTTCACAAACAAAAACTATCTACGCAATTTATGGCACATAAACTCCAAGTTGTACGATTTTTCATGATTGAATCCTTTCAACTAAATGGTCGGGTTAGTTGAAAAAGTGGGCCAATTTTTTTCTGCGAGATTATGATACATTCTGAACCAGTTTGGAACAAAGTCAAGTCGTTTCGTTTTCTCCTGGAACAGAATGAAATTGTCGAACACAACCATTTATGGACTAATTCATGTACTACTTGTGTATAAGGTCATCATAGTCGATCATTTTGAAGTAGTCAACTTTATATTTCCGAGTGCCATCCGACAGAATTGTACGATATACAGTTACGAAATTCGGAAATTATCATTTCTGACAAATATTTTATGTTTCTGCTCAGGTTTACATTTTTCCGGCTCCAGCCCTGTGGAAGCTCTAGACAGTCCAGTGTTGACTAAAAGCAAGGGAAATACACTTTTACCCTCAGGTTCTCCAAGCGAGGAACCTCAACCCTTTCTTCCATTCCTAGCTCCTTCTCCATTGACACCTTTCATGAATAAAAGTATACCACGATTATCAGGTACGTTTTTCACAGAAAACGCAGAATATTGTGATAAAAAGGGATTCAACTTTACAAGACTTAGTACTAAAGTTGCTATTTCTTTTGCTTCTAGGGCTCTGTACATTAAATTTTTCTGCTGCCGAAAGTATGATGAGCACAGCAGCGGTTGATTGCTGGGATTTCTTTGCTCCATTTCTAGCCAATGTAATTTGTTGTCCTCAGTTAGAAGCAACTCTTGCCATTCTTGTCGGGCAATCGAGTAAATCTACTGGAGCGCTTGCTTTGGACAATATCCAGGCAAAGAATTGCCTCTCAGATGTTGAGCAAATGCTCGTCGGTCGGGGAGCTAGCAATGATCTTAAAAAGATATGCTCGATTCATCTTTCAAATCTCACTGAAGCCTCTTGCCCAGTTAAAGACGTTCGTGATTTTGAGAACATCGTGGATTCTTCTAAGCTTCTTGCTGCCTGTGGGAAGATTGATCCGGTTAATGAGTGTTGCAGTCAGATTTGCCAGAGTGCTATATCAGAAGCTGCAAAAAGCATTGCTATGAAAGATTATGGTATATCGAGTACTGATGCGGCTAATGTTTTGCCAGAGCAATCATCTAGAGTTGATGATTGTAAAATCATTGTCCTCCGGTGGCTTAGTAGTAGACTTGATCCTGTATCTGCAAAGAAGCTTCTTAGAGGGCTTTCAAATTGCAATGTAAACAAAGGTAAGTTTAAATTTACCAAATAAATCATTTTTATAGGGTTGTTATCAAGGTATGAAATTTTAACAAACTTCGGTGTATATTTGCAAAATATTTTGAAAATTTGGATTTAGCGGGATTTACACATGTTTTGTAGAAAGAAGTTTGAGAGGGTTAAGCTCGATCGTCACCCACTGTTTGTAGCTTTGATATATATAGAGCCCAATTTATGCTTTCGTTTGTTTCACCTTATCTAAGTTACAATAGGTTATATATAGGCGTAAACAAGGTTCAATGTTGTTTAAAGATTAGACAGCTGAGTATTGGTTATAACCACGACTAATTAAGTATTGATTCTAGGCAATAATGACCCGTACGACAGTACCAAGTAACTTCGTTCTTTGGTAATCGACCAAATGTGGATATAAGTATGTATAACTTCATATCCTTAAATGTTATTTCCCCTGTCCAATTTCTCTTTATTTTGATGGCAACCTGATTTCCGACGTGATTACCGACCTATATGGATAAAATCAATGACCTGTACTTTTTCTTCCTTTAGTTTGTCCGCTGGTTTTTCCTGACACTAAAGGAGTTTCCAAGGATTGTGGAAATGGAATAAGTAATCGAACAGCTTGTTGCAATGCCATGGAGAATTACGTGTCTCACTTGCAAAAGCAAAGCTTCATAACCAACTTGCAAGCATTGGACTGTGCTTCATTACTTGGGATGAAACTACATAAATATAATATAACAAGAAATGTTTATGGCCTTTGTCAAATCACACTCAAAGATTTCTCTCTCCAAGGTTAGTACCTATACTGTATGTTTCTTGATACTGAAAAATAAAATTTGTTCTTGTGTTTCCATTTTGAGTGTGTGACTTTTACTGACCCATGACTCTTTTTCCTCCCCTCCCCGGATTTGGATATGGTGGTATTTACAATTGGAAACCAAAGTCGGATTGCAAGGTATGTTGATACACTTATTACTATTAAGCTACTATTTTGGTATTTCGCTTCTTTGTTTTCATGAAGTTGGTTTTTCTCGATTGAAACCGTCTTTTATAGGAAGTGTTAAGTTTTTGGGCATCTATCTCAAATCCAATTGGCAAAGGGTGGGAGAGACCCTAGATCTTGTATTCTGGCTCATGAAATTTCCCTTTGCCCATTTGGTACTATAGTCACACTCCCCTTTACGTATAGCATTCTTCGAGCCTAACATGTGTTCTTTGGGGGGGCGTAAAGCATGAGCAACTGCCCCTATCACGTCCTGGCCTCGCTCGGATACCATGTTAAGTTTGTGGGCATCTGACTCAAAAACCAATTAGCAGTAAATGGAGATGCCCTATTATTACATTCTCAGTCATGAAACTTCCCTATGTCCATGTGGGACTATTCTCACATGAAGATTATGTCATTTACGACTCCTTTATGGTCAGTATTTGTTCATACAATTCTATATTTCGGCAAAAATATTTCACCTTTTAACCGCTTTTATACTTGTTTCTTCTTTTCGCCAACAGAATCTGGGTGCCTTCTGCCAAGCTTGCCTTCAGATGCAACATTTGACAACTCTTCTGGGATCAGTTTTGTCTGTGATCTGAATGACAATATTGCAGCTCCTTGGCCCTCTACAACCCTTCTACCAACTTCATCCTGCAATCAGAGTAAGTCTCTTTACCTCGCTTTCTTTTGTCTAACAGCCTACCGATATTATATATATACTTGTGATTTGTTCACATGACTAAATAACGGTACTACAGGGATCAAAATTCCCGCGCTTCCAGCAGCGACATCTGCACAAAGTGGTAAGTCACTAAAGCTTCTTAGTTTCTGTTCTTCGTTTTCTCTTATTAAATCCCAGTTCCAAGAAGTTGCGTACCGTGAACTGATTTCATTTGAGACTTTTTCTCGAACCATGATTGAATATATAATATAAAGGGATTACAAATAAGAATGTACGAAATAACACATAAAAGGTCAACACTGAAACAGACATGTCTGCCTCTACTAAAAAAATAATTCCGAATTACATATGAAGTAAAGAAAAACACAATCTTCGCTAGGCTTTGAAATTTAATCTTTCATGATATTAAAACTCCTAGCCTCGAACTTTTACTGCACCATTCTGAAATCACATTTTTTTTTTTTGCATTTTGCAGGATCTTATGGAGAGAACTTAGTATTTCCTCTCATTTTTTCTTCCATACTGGCTCTTACATCAATTCTTTGATCTTTCGAAGTTCAAACCCGAATATGTTCCTCCCACGACTTTCGACCCAGAATCTACTCAGCCATGATTCGACCTTCTGCCCTCGAAGAAGCTGATCAACTAAATGCAGTCTGAACAATTCATCCTTGTTGTCTATATAAATTTTTTAAATCTTGCAGATTCTATGTAACAAGTGTATAACAAGTATTTACCTACCCAAGTTCATTCGCCTTTTCCGTACTAGTCTTCTTTTTCAACATTGAAGGTCTTTTTTGCTCATTGTTACATATTTTATGATTCTTGTAATGAATGCAAAGATGAAAATTGTATATGGGTGCCCCATTTTTCATCTTGAATCTTAATCTTGTATTATGAGGTTTAAGTGGGGTTTATGAGTGAGCCAAAAAAACTAGATGAACACTAATAACTCTAATCAACTCTATATAGGAAATTATGACATTTCTTTGTTGCATTCAAACTTACAAATAAACAAATTATCACAATATTTTTGCTTTAAAATGAAGTACAAGAACAAAAAAAAAGTGCCCACAAGTAGAAAGGAGAGATTAGTTAATTATAGAAGTGGGTAAATTTTGCCTACCGCTACGAATAAAACGTTTCCAATGCTTCAGAGGAAGCATTAGTTGTTTGCAAAATCTAACTCTAGCAACTGAAACATTGAAAAACAAACGCTTCTTCATCATATTCATTTTGTTCCCAATCTTAATCCTCAAGCCAAAAATTCGGAGTCTCGAAGGTGAAGAAGATTGTTTCTTAGGAAGATGATCAGCCTGTTTCATGGTTTTGTAAATCATGAATTGAGCCTTTCTATGCTTCAAATCTTCTGGGTCTTCCATCTCCATTTTTGCATACTTGTATGCTCCCCCACTCAATAGATTCATTTCTATACACTTTGAAGTGAGAGATGGGTAGAGATGGGAGGGGAGGGTTCTAGTTAATCGTTATGAAGTTTGATGTTTATATGTATATATATATACATATATATGTGTGTGTGTATGTGGTCATGAAAGGATTAAACAAAGAAATGGGTAGGTGTTTAGTGGTGGGTCATAAGATGATGAGAGAGAATGAAGATAATGAGAAGGAATGTGAAGTATGTTGGAGGCAAATGCAACCAGCCCCCCCCCCCCCTCCCCTCCCCTCCCCTCCCCTCTCTACTTTTAAAGGTTGACCCTAGCTCATTCTAAAACAAAGGGTAATTGCTAAAGTTTGGTGAAATTGCTTAGACAGTCCAAGTTATTTCCCTAATGGTCCCCTACTTTGTGACCAGCTTCCCGCCTGACCCCCTACTTTACGAGAAATACCCATATGGCCCCCTATTACCGTTAACTTTAACTTTCCGTCACACTCTCTCCTCCATCTCTTTTTCTCTCTCTGCCATGTCACGCCACCTCATCTGTTAGGCCACCTCATCACCTTCTCCGGCAGAGGTCGCCGGCCGGCCAAATTTCCGGCTGGCGACCTCTGCCGGAAAAGGTGATGAGGTGGCCTAACAGATGAGGTGGCGTGACATGGCAGAGAGAGAAAAAGAGATGGAGGAGAGAGAGTGACGGAAAGTTAAAGTTAACGGTAATAGGGGGTCATATGTGTATTTCTTGTAAAGTAGGGGGTCAGGCGGGAAGCTGGTCACAAAGTAGGGGGCCATTAGGAAAATAACCCTTTCTTTTATTGAGACCAATCAAATAATTAAATCTTTAAAACAAAAAATCTAATCTAACTATTTTTTACTTTAAGAGATGTATAAACGTTTCCAATTGCTACAAGGTCCTAACTCCTAAAAAATTGTTAAAGGACCATTACTGTTAAATTTAGATCTGTATTTTTTTCCCCTATAGTTTAAAACGATATAATCAACTTTTTTTAATAAAATAGGTTAATTGAGTTTATCACGTAGATCGAATCGTGCCCTCACCATTTTAGTTTGTTTCTTGAAGAGTACTAAGGGGTATGACCATATGGAGTGTTTGTTTAAAATGGAATATGTATGACTTCTTCCCCCATTAAAGAAAAATGAAGAAGTATGACCCCTCTCATTTGATTTCCAAAATACTTGGGGTTACTTAAAACAATCTTTCATAATACTAATATTATTATTACTATTATTATTATTATTTGTTGTAAAACAATCTCACACTGACGGTGAGGTAGAGTGTGGTGCTGCTTTTTAGAGGTTAAGCACTCTTTTCTAGTGAGGTCTTTTGAAATCGTGAGACCCTGGTGTGCCAAAACGGACAGTATCACTAGCAGTCCAGAAGGTTGGTCTGCATCATCCTATAATACGTTATCAACACGATTCACTCTACTATTATGTGATCTTGGAAGGGTGTGTTGTAAAACAATTATACATTGGTGGTGAGACGGAGTGTGGTGCTCCTCTTAAGAGGTTAAGCACCCTTCCCTAGTGAGGCCTTTTAAAATCGTGAAGTCCAGGTATACCAGAACGGACAGTATCACTAGCAGTCCAAAAGGCTGGTCCACACCCTCCTATAACATTATTATTATTATTATTAATAATCGGGCACCAAAACAAACTCACAATGGATATAGATGTGGTTTGGAATAACTTCGTGGCATGAGTTTGAGTAGCTAAATGGTTAGCTTCATAGTTCAACAAAAAAAAAAAATGGTTAGCTTCATGACAATAAAAAAACTCTTAAGTTCAAAGGTATGAATATAAAATTATTTGACTTCATAGGTGGACAAGATTAAAAATCTAGCACCATCTAACGGTTACGCCTGATAGGTATCAGGATCAAACAAACTAGAGCTTTATTAAAGTAATCAATAATTTTGTACAATCAAAGAAAAAGGTAATCATGTATAATTTTCTAATATTTTCTTGCCTATTCTTCAAAAAAATAATACAATAATTATAGGGTCGTGTCGAATTGTCAACTTCAAAGATACCCTTATTTCAGTAAATATTTTCTTAGCAGCGCGCCAGCGCCTGATCAAAGAATCGAGTGAAAATATTATTTTTCTTCGATTTAGTATTTATAGGATAAACAAACCAGATGAACTAACTCAGAACTCAAAACACCATAAAACCCGTCCGACTACTCTTGTATCACTTTTTAAATTCAAACAATGAAAATGTATAGTACACAAATTTTCGACGAAAGAAGTGTAATATCTAAGAACACAATTTCTGACAAATTGTATAAATTAGAGTAAATGAATTGATGGAGTTCTAATCTGATAAGGAATAATATCAACTCTTTGATCATCTTTATAAAAGTCTAATATCATAAGCATTGAAATTTATTAAAAGGTTGGAGTAAGTTCAAGGAGAAGGTCAACAAGAAGAGCTAGCAGGTGGGGAAGCCTGAGAACTAGAGAATGACATCCCACCAACTTTGTTGTTGACAATATATTAGGTCAGTGTTGAAGCTAAAAGAGATGCCTAACATGACAAATTTGACTACTACTAGTAAGATTGTACAAGTCCCACCATATGGGTAACAGGGTAAGGGTACCAGGGCAAAACATTGGGGGCAGCTGAAACCCGACCTATTTAGGTTTCGCAGGGAACGAAAAGCCCCAAGCAAGTATATGGGTCAGACTTTTTTTTTTTGTTAAGGATATATGGGTCAGACTCGGATTCTAAAAGCTTTGCCTGAGAACTAGAATCAATTCAGACTTATGAAGCTTTACGGTCTTTATAAACCCCACCATTTTTCATTTCGAAAGAATGTCATAATTTAGTCTTTTCGCACGTGACAGTAATAGAGAATTAGAGACAGCCTATCAATTTTATCTGGACATCCGAAAACAGCATTAAGTCTTTTATTTGGTACATGGAATTAATTTTTCAATATGGAAATATTATTTTATCACGAAAGTAAAATGAAAACAGGAGAAATCTCTATTAAAACATGAATTTGGAAGCATACATCCATGGTCATACCGATTCATGTACCACCTCCATTAGAGCAGCTTCTTGTTCTTTATGTCGCCACTCTCTCTGCAAAAGAACCAATAATATGAAGAAATTATGCAGCAAAACAAGCTTTTCATGTAATGAAATAAATTTTTAGACTTTATTTCTTCAGAATTTACTCAATAAGCTCATGTGTTTCAAGCTATCACTAATCTTGCATTTGCTTAAATTGTTGATTTCTAGACTAGTTACCGGATTTAACGGAAAGGTTCATTCATGAAGCTTTTCATGGAAACAGAACATTCGAAATTAGTGAGCAAAAATAAATATCAAAGTAAGAAGAGAATTTATGTACTAGTACTGGCAGCAGATCCATAAGCTTTTAGCTTACAAAATAAACAAGTGTTAAAGACTTCAAGAGGAAGTCATAAAGCTATCCCAATAGAGTCATCTTAAAGGACAACTAGAAACGGCCATTTTTCTCAAATAAAAGGCGAAATATGAACTATTTAAACTCCATTACGATTCACTGATTATTCAAGAACTGCAAGTTTTTCTTGCTGGTTTACTGATTTTTTTTTCCTTAAAATTAGTAGTCTGGGCGAGCTCTAAATGTAGCAGATAGAGTTCAGTATCTGTAATGTCCATGGCAAACCCATATGTACATATGATCAAACATCGGAGGGTACCCGTAGCTTTGGGTAGAAAATAAGCCTTAACCATTAAAGCTGGGCAAACCCTCACTGCTTTTGTACATTTACATTATTAAGTTCCTCGTTTCTAATAACTTAGCAGATGGAATATAGAAAGGACTTCTATACTTAGTACACAAGAAGTGTTAATTTATACCTAACCAATGTCAAAAGGATGATACTCAGAGAGCAATTTATTTACCACTTATCACCTCATTCCCGTTTACTACAATATTGTGAAGGATGAATAAAGCATATCACTTCCATCAAGTATGAAATTAACAGCTGAAAGCGAAAATGAATACCAAAAATAACGAAAGATAACTAAAAAACACGAGAAATCAATCATCTTAACAATGAGAAAAACAAAAGTTGAATAAAGACAAGAAATTACCCTTCTTTCCCAGTAAGGAAGGAAGCAAACAAAATCATACACAGGAGATATAGTCGACAACAAAATAGCATTGACACCCAGAAACACCAAGAGTGATGTCATTGGTCGAGTTCTATGAGGCATTTTCTGAACAGCAGGATGTAATCACCTACCTGTATATAATATGATGATAACCGCACAATTATAAAGAACAAATTAAACAGTTTATATCAAAGATATCAAATGTTATAACTATAAGGGAGATATCAAGGTACTTGCACAGGATTAGGGAAGAATTGGACAGAAGATGAATCAAGAGTAGGCGGAAAGAGTTGGATTTGGTTCCCAATTAAGCAGCAATAGAGGAACTTCAAATCTAGTAATAACTATTAGAGCGACCCTCATCACCTTGACATTAGAATTTTCAAAGCAGATAAGCCTAGGGCAATCATTTCCACGTAAGCTAGTATTCAAGGAAAAAAGGTGGGCTCTAACATGGTATCAGAGTTTAGTAACCTTAGGGTGGACGGGTAAGGCCAAATAACTTCATCCCTCGAGTTGAAAGAGGAATTAGCATTATCCCACATTGTCTGGACATTAGAATTTGCAAAGTAGATAAGCCTTGGGCAATCCTTTCACTAGAAGCTGATTCTAGAGTTAGGCTCCATGGGATCTAACAATAATTTATGTAATAATCTAAAATCTTGATTTGATCAAGTAATTAAGTTAACAAAAGACTTTATCAACTTCAAATGATAATATATGCCCAATATATATACTTGGCAATTGATCTTTACCTACCAAGATAAAATTTTGAAATTCTAAGCTCATATTATACACCAATAAGAGAAGATTATAACAATTTGGTATTAACTAAAAGTTAGAAGCTTAAACCCTACTCAGAATTAGTACGATAATCTGGTTGTGACATTTTATCGAACACTTGGGGTGCAACTCAAAATACAAGAGTTCATCATCATATTATCCCCATCATCAGATGGGAAGTGGTATGAGTCAAGACTATCTAAAATCTAGGGTTTAAATGATGCTCTCTATGATACAAAAATGAGAGTGAAATTAGAACCTTATTGCTTACCTCCGCATGCTACCAAAATATGGCGCAGGCGCACAGCTATATCCAGATAGGCTTAGTGGTTCACTGTTTGTGGCTTAGTGGTCATTGTGCTTAAACTGATATGGCCTAAAAACGAAGGATAAGTCAGCCCGGGCATGACTACTTCAGCCGTGGCAGATCGACACGACCTGTTTATTGTCAGACTAAAAGCATATCGTGTCATACGTTTTTGGAGCAACACGACCCACTCTGAACCACAAACATTATCTAGTAGTTCAGAAGGTGTCGTGAACATTTGGTATGACACTTACATATTGAGAGCCCTCGTTGTATCTATGCGTGCCTGCAACAGCAGGTCTATTTCGTGCCTATGAACGTATTCAGTTTATAATCTCAGCTCGATAGGCTTCACGTTCAGACATGTTAGAGCCAAAAGAAAAAGAGGTTAGAAGTCAGTCGTGACATGACTGCCTCAGACGCGGCAGGTTGGCACAACATGTTTATTGCTCGAGTAAAAAGCGGTCTCTGTCGTTTCCTTTGAAGACCAACACGACCCACTAAACCACAAGCAACACCACGTTTTTCTGGGCCATCCCATTTTTCGTTTATTATCTTTTTGCATGATGGACTTGGGCTACAAATCGTGTAAGTTTCTTTATAAGGTGACTATGGTTTTGTTAAGGTGATTATGGTTTTGTTAATCGGTAGAACTGACGGAGGCATTTGGCGATGGCGGTAGTGTTTTAAAGGTAAAAAAAGATATTAATTACAAACTCAGAGGAACATTTTTTTCGATGTCTACAAACTTGTTGACAAATGAGGTCTAGATGTTTGTGGACTTCCAAAAATGGAGTACATAACTCTCTTTAGTGTCAACTTCGAATATATATATATAGTAATATGTTTTATGGCATAACTCTCCTCTTTTGCGCTTCGTAATATTTGGGTGGATTTGCAATCCTTGCTGGAATTTTTAATCTTAATTCATCCAAAATCTTTATAAAAGTCTATAAACTGAACTAGTTGAGTGGTTAACTACAAGAATTGTTTTAATTAACTTGTTAGATTGCAAACTCTACGAGGACAATATGTCTGAAGATATGTTCATCTACTACAAACATAAAGGGTATATATAGTCTAGGTAAACATTCCAAAACGTACTGCAATCGAAGATGGCGTCCGAAGAAGTATGCACCTAAAGCACCCGATACTCATATCGAAGCGTACCGCATACCGATACCCGTACCGCGTACGCATACCAGGTGTTGTTCTCTGGTTATTAATCGATAAGTCGATTTCTCTCTGTCTTGGCTTGATTCGGACAGAGTTTCCTTTCTCTAACTTTGTAGAGAGATAAACTATTAAAGAATAAAGATAAGTCAATATTCCTTCTTTCGGGCTAACCGAGATAGGTGTTTAATGTAGTCGAGGCAAGAATAAATTCTCTTTCCTTAAGACATTTTACACCCCCGTAACAGTACCAAACGTTAGGGTGAATGCCTTCGGGATACAACGACTAACCTTTCAGAATTTTAAGATGGTACTTCTATATTCTGAAAGCGGGCGAACCTTTGTCAGTATTATGAGCTCTTTGACTGATGCGGATGATCTTCTAGATGAAATTCAGATTTCACTCGAGACTTCTTTCTTCCTTTTCCAGATATTCTAGTCTATCCAGAACCTCTAGAAAATACTTCTTTAATTAGATATTCTAGGCTAACCAGAACCTCTAATTGTTAGAAGGGAAGAGAAGAAGAGAATGAATTGAATTGATGTTCTAGACGACCTATGAAGAACTTCTTTCTTCCTTTTCTAGATATTCTAGTCTATCCAGAACCTCTAGAAAATACTTCTTTAATTAGATATTCTAGGCTAACCAGAACCTCTAATTGTTAGAAGGGAAGAGAAGAAGAGAAGAGAATGAATTCATTGAAAATGAAGTGGGTTTGGTGGGTTTATATAGGAATTGAATAGGTATAAGCTTTTGGGACACATCTCTAGAGTTTTGGGGACAAAACTCTTGGTTTTTAGGGACACAACTCTTTGAGGAGAGTTGGTTATATAACTGGGAATTTCGGGTGGGTTTTAGACCGTTGGATCTGCCTTCACAACTCGGGTGAAACAGCAGCCTTTAGATGATCGTGATCTGTCCCGAAACTGTCCCACAGTTGATCAAATGACCGTTAGATCGTAGCCCGGAGCGTGCCCGAACGCGGAAGGAACGCCTGACGTCAGATCGCGTGAAATCCCGCGCGATGAACGCTGACCGTCCAGATTGGCACGCTTCCTCTTCGCGCAAACGCCCCTCAACTTGACTTGTCCTCTTTGACGCTTTAGTACCTATTTCAACCGATCTTCGTTCAAACTTTAACCTTGAATTTCTCATTCATCCGGAATCGGATTTGAGTGATTCTTGGCTCTAAATTGAAGAGCTCGACGAGACGAACGCAATGGCGCGTTCCGTTTCTGAGTTTGACGAGTCGGCTCGAGCCAAAATTGGCTCCGATTCCAACAATCCCCCACATGAATGAAAATTCGAGGTTTACTATATACAAACATACTATACTGACATATTGACACTAAAAGAGCTCATATGCGGAACTTCGCTGCATCGGAAGAAGGTAGTCTTTCGACTTTGAACCTTTCCTAGTGAATAACTACAAGGTCTACAAGGACGGCAGTGAACTTATCGTCTTGAACTGAGTCCTGGAAATTGTAAACCTGAATAGCTATCACACAGCTAATCCCTTACCGACTTAGGTTCTCGGTTGTGTTCATTTCGGCCCTGAACATTCCCGAATTCATGTGTGCTTTAGAGAAGTCGGCCTAGACGACCTTCCCACGGAATCGGCATCAATTCACACACATATAGGTTATCCGTAATAAGGTATCCTGCTATACCTCACGTTAGAATCAAGTTCTAAGTTTTCGGATTCATTAAAAGCTTAATGCTTAGCCTCTCAATGCAGGCAACACTGTTATCATCCTAGGAATGGGTAAGAGATAGAAATCTCTTACAGTGTTACTGTCGAGTCAGGATATAGCTTCAGTTGCCCTTTGAACCTAGATCGTGGGATCTCCAGTCATCTAGGTAGGGTTTCACCATGCCTTTACTCATTTACTTTAGGCGTTTTTGCCACATTCCCCTTGATGATGCAATTTCAACTCTCTTGTTCACCCTTGTTCTTTACGGATCCGCCAGGTAACTTAGGATTGAGCATAATTTTAATTTATGCATTCCTTGAGAGCAATTGCTTTACGGTGCTAGTCTATTTTATTTTGAATTCTCTAGACTTACCGTTTTAGTGCCTACGCAACAACTACTTATGTTTATTGCGTGCACTGGCTTCAATCACAAACAAATATCCTCCAGGAAGTTCACCTACTTCCTTTGCTTTCTCCAAAACAATGTATCCATCAAGGCCTTTAGGATTACATTGTTGATCCAGCTATGCACGTCTGCCTCTAAGGATTTTGTGATATCGTAGCCCTTAGTGGTTTGTCATATCCACTGTTTTGTATCTGGGATTCGAGTGTTGTCCACATATCTTCGTTTTCTTTATGATATGTACAACCAATTAATACGAGTCTGCTCAGATACTTAAGAACTATTTGTTACTATGATAACTCTTTCTTGAATTTGTTCAAATTCAAGTATTTATGCTTATCGTGGTTTTTGAGCGGTTATTCTACCATTCTCTGTCTAACCATGCACTTCAGATTATCAATCATGAGTAACGATTCAATCTGGAAAAGCATCGAATCATATCTTCTTTAAACACTTTCTTATTCCTAACTAGTATTGTCTGTTCTTTTGAACAGATGATTCACGGTTGAATCTCGTTACTTAGTTTAGGATTAGGAGGAGAAGTTCTTTCCATTTGTGTTTTTCCAGATTTGTTGAGTGAATTGGAAATTCACGTCATTACTTATATTCACACACTTGATTTCCAACTCTTGTCACAACTTAGTGAATATAACCATAGTTCTTAACTCAATGAAACCTTATTGACCAAACACTCTTATTGGTTAAATCTGGTTTCCGAGGTACTCTATAATTTCCCTCTTTTTACGTCATTATGACGTTATATCTTCAGGAGAATTTGGAGTTCTATATGCCATTTTATTTCTTTATACTTGGCTTTTCGGTTCCTTCTCGGGTCCCCCCACATTTCAAGAGTATTTTCTCTTATTCGTCAACTTGGGTGGAATCTAATACTATTCCATATAGGGTACCGTTCAGATATGTAATAACATCTGCCCCCACAGTTCTAGGGTAACCATTGGATTCTCCTTTTTGACAAAACTATTTTCGTACACAATTTCTTTAGTGTAGTGTGTTTAGTTTTGTTCTATAACATGATGATTTATGATCATTAGAACCTTGAGATATAATACAAGGTGAGTTTCTCTTTTAACTCTTTCTTGAGTTATATGTCTTAATCATATATACTCCCTTGATAGATTTAAACTATCACATGATCAACAAAGTTATCATTACCTATTTTGTCCTTTATCGTCTCTAGATTTCGTTCATACTCTTGAATCGAAAATCTTACCAAGACCCTTGAATTTATTATTCGAGTCACGTCTGGACCGAATGATGTAATATTCAACTTTACGTCTTATCAACCTTAATTCTCTTGTCTATCCAAGAAGATTAGGTTGCCATGAGGATTTATAAGGACTATTCTGTAATGATACAGAACTAGGGACCTCCTTACAAAGACTTAAGGATTTATTTGTAATAACTCCTGATTTCGAGATTTTTCAGCCAAGGTCCTTCCGTTTAACACATCTGAGGATTCCTTGTAATTCTTAGACAGGCCTCAGGACCTTCTAGAGAAGTATTTACCGCCTGAATATGTTATTCGAAATAACTTACTTTCTCGAAGACAAGTTTGATTTCAGAATTTTGCATTCTTCGTCAACTTTGTATTCGAGAATGTTTCACGGAATTTTCATTATCTCAGACCGATGATTTCTTTCGAACAGTTCATCGTTTCGTAACTATTTGTAATATTCTGTCGTTGACCTTGTCTAACCGTTTAGGTTTTGATCTTTGTCTTGACATACTTCTCCGCTAACTTATGCGGTTGTCATCTTCGATTCGTTATCGAGTTGAACTTTTAGGATCATGTATTCATCATTGATCGTTCTCTGTATTCTCGATATACGGTTTCACACCCAGTATTTATGTCGATAATTGGTGGTCAAGGTGTCGTTTAGTTTTTCGATGTCTCTGTTATCGAGAAGATATTTTAAGAGTCATCAACTAAATCAACATTCCTGGTCACCATGGGTTGAACCTTATTTCTGTTCTTGGCTAATAGTAGAATTTTAGTGAAATACTTCACAAAGTTCATCGAGATTAGATTGATCATCGATTTTAATCTCCACTGATCGAGTTTTATCCCTTCTAATGTTCTGTGCTTTCATTATACCAAAAGAGTCGCCGTTTGATGAACTATGCCATTCTTGGCGTATATCTTGGCGAACGGAGATTCATACTCTCCATCTCAGTCGTTTCTCAAATCCTCAATCTTTTTATAAAGTTGAGTTTCTACTTTGATTTTATAAAGCTCGAACTTTTCGATTTCTTACACTTTAGTAAGTAATATAACAGAAACAAGTGGAGTCATCGATAAAGGTAATGAATTACCTTTTTCCACCTCATGTTTGAACAGAGTTCATTGTGAATTCAGTCTAAAGACTTGAACAACGTTTTAGTCATTTTTGACTATATACATGTTTGACATGTACGTCTTTGAGTAAATTTCGAGTTTCGGAATTTAACTCCAAGCTCATTAATTTCTTTAATGACTTATTATTCACATGTCCTAATCTTTCGTGACAAATATTGGAGGACTCAATAATATACGCATAATTATTAATTTTATTAATAATAGGTGCCTTCGGCATTACATGGGTAACATTTAATTGAAATAACCCCCCACATAAGTGGCCCTTTCCAATATACATCGTTTTCTTAAATATGATAACGATATCTGACAGAAAGATTAGTCTGAACCCGTTCTCACTTAAAAGGGAACCAGAAATCAAGTTCTTTTGATTGTCTGGAGCATGGAGTACGTCGGCCAAAGTCACCTCTATTTCGGAAGTGAATTTTAAGACGATCTTTCCCCTTCCTTTGACTTGGGTGATCGAGCCGTTTTCCTTGAATAAGGTCTCTCCTTCGGCTACCTCTGTATAGGAAGAGAATAGGCTTTTGTCACTACAAACGTGATGATTTGTCTTAGAATCGACCCACCATCTCTGGTTGTTAACCAGGTTATCTTCATGTGCCTCTGCACAGAGGTTCATTTTATGAAGTAGATCAAACGCCTTTTCGAACTCAGTAATCATTAGACGGTGATTCCGATTTTCGGTGTCTTTTGCTAATAAAGCTTGGTTATCGGCTTTTTCCCTTTGACTGTCATATGTGGAGTGACAATCTTTGGCTAGGTGGCCTCGCTTTCTACATTTGTAGCATTCGACAGGCCTTTGCCTTTTCCTCGACTTGCCTCGCTTCTGCTTCAGAGCGAAGTCAGTTCCCTTGAACATCTCTGGGTTTTCCACGTATGTGGTGTTAGGCTGAAGAACCCGTAGGGTGGTTCTTGTTCGTGCCATTTCCTTTTCTGAAACACACAGAAAGTAAGCCAAATTAATATCTTATAACCAGAGAAATAATCGCTATATATAAAATGTCTTAAGATTGTTGTTCTCTGGTTATTAATCGATAAGTCGATTTCTCTCTGTCTTGGCTTGATTCGGACAGAGTTTCCTTTCTCTAACTTTGTAGAGAGATAAACTATTAAAGAATAAAGATAAGTCAATATTCCTTCTTTCGGGCTAACCGAGATAGGTGTTTAATGTAGTCGAGGCAAGAATAAATTCTCTTTCCTTAAGACATTTTACACCCCCGTAACAGTACCAAACGTTAGGGTGAATGCCTTCGGGATACAACGACTAACCTTTCAGAATTTTAAGATGGTACTTCTATATTCTGAAAGCGGGCGAACCTTTGTCAGTATTATGAGCTCTTTGACTGATGCGGATGATCTTCTAGATGAAATTCAGATTTCACTCGAGACTTCTTTCTTCCTTTTCCAGATATTCTAGTCTATCCAGAACCTCTAGAAAATACTTCTTTAATTAGATATTCTAGGCTAACCAGAACCTCTAATTGTTAGAAGGGAAGAGAAGAAGAGAATGAATTGAATTGATGTTCTAGACGACCTATGAAGAACTTCTTTCTTCCTTTTCTAGATATTCTAGTCTATCCAGAACCTCTAGAAAATACTTCTTTAATTAGATATTCTAGGCTAACCAGAACCTCTAATTGTTAGAAGGGAAGAGAAGAAGAGAAGAGAATGAATTCATTGAAAATGAAGTGGGTTTGGTGGGTTTATATAGGAATTGAATAGGTATAAGCTTTTGGGACACATCTCTAGAGTTTTGGGGACAAAACTCTTGGTTTTTAGGGACACAACTCTTTGAGGAGAGTTGGTTATATAACTGGGAATTTCGGGTGGGTTTTAGACCGTTGGATCTGCCTTCACAACTCGGGTGAAACAGCAGCCTTTAGATGATCGTGATCTGTCCCGAAACTGTCCCACAGTTGATCAAATGACCGTTAGATCGTAGCCCGGAGCGTGCCCGAACGCGGAAGGAACGCCTGACGTCAGATCGCGTGAAATCCCGCGCGATGAACGCTGACCGTCCAGATTGGCACGCTTCCTCTTCGCGCAAACGCCCCTCAACTTGACTTGTCCTCTTTGACGCTTTAGTACCTATTTCAACCGATCTTCGTTCAAACTTTAACCTTGAATTTCTCATTCATCCGGAATCGGATTTGAGTGATTCTTGGCTCTAAATTGAAGAGCTCGACGAGACGAACGCAATGGCGCGTTCCGTTTCTGAGTTTGACGAGTCGGCTCGAGCCAAAATTGGCTCCGATTCCAACACCAGGTAACCTTGATTCAGATTCAGGCTTAGTGGTTCACTGTTTGTGGCTTAGTGGTCATTGTGCTTAAACTGATATGGCCTAAAAACGAAGGATAAGTCAGCCCGGGCATGACTACTTCAGCCGTGGCAGATCGACACGACCTGTTTATTGTCAGACTAAAAGCATATCGCGTCATACGTTTTTGGAGCAACACGACCCACTCTGAACCACAAACATTATCTAGTGGTTCAGAAGGTGTCGTGAACATTTGGTATGACACTTACATATTGAGAGCCCTCGTTGTATCTATGCGTGCCTGCAACAGCAGGTCTATTTCGTGCCTATGAACGTATTCAGTTTATAATCTCAGCTCGATAGGCTTCACGTTCAGACATGTTAGAGCCAAAAGAAAAAGAGGCTAGAAGTCAGTCGTGATATGACCGCCTCAGACGCGGCAGGTTGGCACAACATGTTTATTGCTCGAGTAAAAAGCGGTCTCTGTCGTTTCCTTTGAAGACCAACATGACCCACTAAACCACAAGCAACACCACGTTCTTCTGGGCCATCCCGTTTTTCGTTGTACATTTATTATCTTTTTACATGCTGGACTTGGGCTACAAATCGTGTAAGTTTCTTTATAGGGTGATTATATGGTTTTTTTAGGGTGATTATGGTTTTGTTAATCGGTAGAACTGACGGAGGCATTTGGCAATGGCGGTAGTGTTTTAAAGGTAAAAAAAGATATTAATTACAAACTCAGAGGAACATTTTTTTCGATGTCTCCAAACTTGTTGACAAATGAGGTCTAGATGTTTGTGGACTTCCAAAAATGGAGTACATAACTCTCTTTAGTGTCAACTTCGAATATATATATATAAAGTAATATGTTTTATGGCATATAAAGTTCGATACATTTTATTGATAAAATCAAATCTGAAATATGATTTGATGACTGCAGGATTGACAACATTCATTTTTGTCTCACTAGTGATGGCTAATTCGTCCCAATGGTTGATTCTAGCTTATTTTCTATTTGTTTGATTCAGACACAACTCAGATCAACCATACTCTCCTCTTGCGCTTCGTACCATTTGGGTGGATCTGCAATCCAATACTCCGATATTAACTTGCTGGAATTTTTAATCTTAATTCATCCAAAATCTTTATAAAAGTCTATAAACTCAACTAGTTGAGTGGTTAACTACAAGAATTGTTTTAATTAACTTGTTAGATTGCAAACTCTACGAAGACTATATGTCTGAAGATATGTTCATCTACTATAAACATAAAGGGTATATATTGTCTAGGTAAACATTCCAAAACGTACTGCAATCGAAGATGGCGTCCGAAGAAGTATGCACCTAAAGCACCCGATACTCATATCGAAGCGTACCGCGTACCGATACCCGTACCACGTACGCATACCAGGTAACCTTGATTCAGATTCAGGCTAGTCATACAAGTCTGATTTAAACAATAAGGAAAAAAACATACACACAACCTTAGTCTTGACCATTTTATCTGACTGAACAGATAAAATAAGTTGAAGCAAGAGTAGCAGAAAGTTCAGTTTTCAAATACAAGAATCAATACTCTAATTGATACCAGAAGATCATCTCATACACAGTTTCAGTGACAAATCTCATTTCTCACAAATTGAACACTTCAATTGTACTTTTTTTCCCTCATAAAGACTAAAAAACTGTGGTCAAAATTTCGGCGTAAAAGTCCAAATTAAGGAGAAAATACTCAAATGAACTTACTAACAAAATGACTATTTGGAACAGGAACTGGAATTGGTCGTCCTGGCGGGAACTGAAGCTGAGATAACGGGACGTGAACAGGTAACGCAAAAGGTTGCTGCCCGTTGTTCACCATGTAAGGTGGTGGCGGAGTCGCACATACCTGTATACCCTGACCTGCTGCTAATGTTGCTGCTGCAATTCCTACAAAATTGAAGATGAATAAAATCCTACATATTTAGGTTGCGGAATAAAAATAAACAGTTTATTGAAGCTTGGACTATCATGGTTATATCGAAGATACAAGAACGGCTGGTAGTCTAGCAACCACACCCGTTTTTCGACGAAGTGGGGCGTTCGAAAGAACCCACAATATTAATCTAAAGGACAAAACGCGGATGCTCTTGTTGATAATTATGAAGGAATAACGAGTATTACAATTGATAAGTAAGACCCGTGCTAAACTTCCAAATTTGTAACTGTGTTACTCTGATCTGCTACTTTTGTTTATATTCATCAGTTGGTAGATGAATATAAAGTTTACCAATAATAAGCAGCATCGTTTCTATAGAATGTATCACATCAATGTTGCACATTTGTACATGTTGCAAAATGAGTATAATTTGCAGCTTCAAAAATCTTAAAATCATAATTTTTAGTTTTATTACCTTGTTGCTTCGGAAAATGGGCTTGAGGGTGAGCAAACAGAGGATGTGGTGATGGGGTTGTTGCAGTCTGAATGACATCCTAAGCAATAATTACAACAGTCAGTAACCTTCAAAATATAATAACCAATTAAACATTCAATAACTAAGAATCACGCTACAAGCAAAAGCTACAGAGGAGAGAGAGAGAGATAGGGAAAATGTGACCATTGAAGGGAATTATCTTGTGGCCGTTAACTCTTCAGAGGCGAAAAATGTCCATGTTACGAAAAATATACGAAATGAAGTCACTGATCCGATTTGCTTCCAGACAGTTACTTGAATATTATTTAAGTGAGTGAGTTTGTCTTGTGATGTCTAACTCTGGCTCTATCGACAAACACAGACATCTTGACATTTCCATCTTATAGAAAGGGCGCCAACTATACACATATGTGGGTTTATGCGTAAGAAAAGAGATCTTTACGAACCAAGGCAGTGTTTATTTTATTCGAGCCAGTCTTTACCTCACCTGCCACTGTAAATTTCAAGTGATGTATGATCTGAAACACTCCACTTATTTCAACAAGCCCTTTCCTGGTTGGGGCAATTAAGCCGGGTCTTAGTCTAAACAAGTCGAAATCACCAATTGGATCCCATCAACTTTCTCTGGAATTTAATATGGACATTGTGATTAGTGAAATAAGAATGAAAGATATAAAATTCCCTGCTGCCACCGAAAATGGGATATCTTCATTCCATAGAGAACTTCATATTGGTTCTACATATGTCATCTACTGGATAACTAAGAACAAATGTGATTTACTAACACTATATCTGGCTTGGGGAAAAGTATCGGAAATATATTGCGACAAGCTTGTGTTATGCAGTTATCAGCTTCATGCATTTTATAGTTTTATACTGAAGAGGAAATATAGAATCAGATGTGCATAGAGTATACAAGGGTTTAATGTCTTACATGTGAAACGGGATGCATATAAACAAGCTGTCCAAGTCTGTGACCCGTAACCTGAGACCCACAAGGAAAAAGTAGAATGACAAAATGAAAACCCATGGTCACTAAATAAGCGTTTCAGAATTTTGTAACAATGTATACTTCTAACTGTCCAAAGAATATCCTGAAATGCATCGAAAGCCACTGTAAAACCCTTGATATAAAGACCGGACTTAAATTGCATACTCCTATTACTCACAGATTGAGGATTTGGGTGAACATATGTTGGTCCGGCTTGAAGAGGAGCATAGTGGCCTGCATATCTAACTGGTTGGATCCTGCTATCCATGTGCTGGAGCCTGCTATCCACGTGCCCAATAATCTATCCGAGGAAAGAAAATCACAGAAAGCTTAGTACAATTGCATTTAACAATCGATGAAACTGAAGAAAGGAGCTTTCAGTAACAATGGCTATATGTTTCCTAAGAACATGGAGACACAAAAAAAAGGCACTTGGTAATCAAGTGTGTATATATGTGTGTGTATATATATATATATATATATATATATATATATATATATATATAATAAACAGCAAAGAAAGTACAACTACTTACAGGTTGTGGATAGTGCGAACCAGTGACGTCATTTAGAGCCACCATATTATTGTAATGAACAATCTTTATAGGCTGAGGAGTGAAAGTGTTGACTCCTGGTTCTGGTTGTGGATTAGGTACTGCTACGACAGTGGGCCTATTCTGGATATAGGGCATGCTTGTAACTGTTGCTGCTGCTGCAGGAGGAGGAGCTGCTGTTCTAGGTACAAGTATTGGTGAAAAGGTTTTTGCTCCTGGATTAAGCTTAAACTCCTATACAAGTTATACAAGTAATTTAATATACAGTCATACAGATATTGTCTAGTTAATTATCATTTTAAAAAAAATACAAACACTAAGTAACAAGACTTATAGTCCAAATAGAAGATTTTAAGATGCATTTTCTCATACCTAGATGGATATAGATTATAAACTAATGACTCGCATCATATTTCATAAGTGTTTTAGGCTTTTAGCTTACCTTGGTACTTGAGTCAGAAACTGTTGAAGCAACAGAAATATTTGGTGACTGACATTGATTAGAATGTGATTCTGAAGTTATGTTAACTGCAGTAGAAGAAGCTGCAACTTCTGGAACATCTGACAAAGTGTCTACTACAGTTTGCCTCTCGCCGTCATGGACTCCTGGACTTTGATGTGCAGGAACATGATGAGACGATGATTTCCCATCTGAAGGCATCTGCCTGAATATTTCCACGTGCCTTTCACCAACGGATTCTGGCTGAGGAAGGATTGCTTCTGCCACAAAAAAAATCAACCACCTTTCTAAAGCAACTTCAAGGAACTCAATGTACCAAGATAATAAAGAAAAATGCGCATGTGGAAACCTAGAACCTAAATGGGCATAGATATGGATACTTCGCTGATGGAACAGTATATGAATACGCAGTTTTGCATGATGAACAAGCAAAATAATTGGAGAGACTACGGGACATACTTCAAAGATGTAAGTTATCAGTTAGGTAAGGTCAGCTGTTTATAACAATCTCAAATTCTCAACTACTGCCTATTATCAGACCATACTCTATTCGTGCACGATCCTTACAGTCTAAGTAACCATTCTTTTATATTGTTCTCTTCTAATAAAAGCGAACACTCAAAACAAAAACTAGGACATTCTTTTCTGTCAGACGACTCAAAGTTCAGACCAGGTGAGGTGTAATAAGGTATTATGTGCATTACCTGAAGTAGAGTCCTTATTTTGAAGCTGCACAAAAGAAATATATTTTATTAGTTATAATCCAAACGGAAGCAGACCATATGACTTCTTATTCGAATAACAACGGCCCTTAAAATAAATTATTCAAAGTTGTATTTCATTCAACATACAGTTTCTTCATTTCGAGCCCCGAACTGCTGGCGAGATCGGTTGTTCTCTGACTGAGACTTGCCTTTCCCAACCTGACTGTCAGCAGGTGACAAACAGAAATCTGAGCTCGAACAATCATTAACAGCAAAAAAAGACCAAAAGGATGAAGTGAAAAACTGATAGAACAACTGATTATTCCCGAATGCCACACAACTACGTAGCAACTCATAGTAGAGTGAGGTTGAGAACCACCCATAAGTGGCTCCACAAATTACTGTCTATGACTTAAAACAGAAAATTAATGTTTGAAAACCAATCAATATATCTTGTGGATTCTTACCCCTCGTCAACTGTAATTAATGGTACAGTGGATGCTTCCTGTTTCTGCAATCACTCAAACGAAACGCAAGAAAGGGTCACATATTTCCAGAATAAGATATGTAAATTGGAATAAACAAATACATTTCTCGTTCAGTCGAAGTGTTTGTTTTTTTTTTTAATCTGAAACCCGAAATAGTTTTGTATGTTAAAGATGAGTTTTTGTATTCTATCTATCTAACTGACATACATCTTAAAACAAGTTTCCTTCTCAACTACACAAGTTTTCAGCAATAAAATACGTCCTAGTCCGAGATTGAGAGTACACTTGATTTAATCTGATGTTACTGAAGAGACAAAAATATGCATCGACTCACATGTAAAATACATATAAATAGCATATCGTTTTCAGATCCAGATTAGATAAAGAACGCCATCTAAGTCAACACTTTCAGAATGTCATTACTCACCTTAGTAGAATATATACCATTTGCTTTGCAGGTTTCAAGTTCCACTCTGCTTCTCATTTGTTTAGCTGCCGCTTCTCTGATGATTTGTCCCTCGCCAACAACTATCTTCGGACCATGACTGTTCTTGTTTTTATTTTGACTTGAACTCCTGTACCAATAGACGAGGTTTGATATGAGAAGAAGAATCTCTGAACCAATGGGGGTTGTAGGATGTTAATTAGCTACTCAAACTATCATGCTAGTCAATCCCAGAGTTTGACAGAATGTCTGTGGTTATAAGGAGGCATTTCAAGTGTTACGAAGCATAATCGACAGCCATAAGAATATTAAGTTCATCAACCAACAACAATAACGCAATTCACAGTCTACCTACATATCTAAATCTCAACATATCACACATTCCTTGCAGAAACTCAAAGAAACACGAGATCACATTATATTTTAGCAGAAAATAGCTAAGATATCATCATTGGAACTTTATATCAGTGCTACAAATATCTTCTTCCATTCAGTCAAAATAGCCAGTCATATCTAATACGTAGGTAAATAAAGTGTTTGAGCTCAAACACCAATCGATAAGCACGCACTAAAACTAAAATGTACATGAACAATTTTGATTCTCTACACTAAAACAGTTACCTAATCTGGCTTCTCTTCGATGGGGCAGCATTGCTAGATTTAACTACTTTCAGATCGTTTTGTGACAAGCCCGAAGACCGAACAGGTCCATTGGCTGCTTCAACATCTTCACGAACTATATTGCCACCGATTCCTTCAGCTGGAAGCATAACTCCCTATATTCAAAATCAATTTTCACACCGATATATCATCAAAAGTTCAAAACAACAACACTAACAATTCAATTATATTGAAAACGGATTAAAACTGCGCTATTAACAAAATACCTTGGCAATTACTTGGACTAGATCCTTTGACTGTACTACAAGTGTATCTATAATAGACCCATTGTTCAATTTCACATCTTGCTTCCCTTTCTTAATCATCCTAGCTTTCTTCAGAATAATGCCTGAAAAGAACCCTAGTAAAATCAAACTCTTTCCTCTATCATAAACAAATCTTAACAAGATTCAATTAATTATTAATTAATCCCTAAACAGAGGAAGAGAATATTAAGGGATCAAAGTATTGTTAATCTCATGCGATCAAATCAAAACCACAATAATTCCTCAAAATAATGAATACCCACACTAGAATTCATCTTGAAATTAAAAACCCACTTAAGGGTTTCAAGATCAAAATTCAAAACCACAATAATTCCTCAAAATATTGAATACCCACAGTAGAATTGGTCTTGAAATTAAAAACCCACATAAGGGTTCCAAGATCAAAATTCGAGAAACAACCTAATTAAAACAAATCAGAATGGGGGGGGGGGGAATGAAAAATGTAGATTTTAGTAATAATGTATACCCACCGTAATCTTTTTCAATTGAAGCTGTATGAAAAATGCCTGAATAAACAGAGCCATCTTTAACCTGAACTTCAACTGGTAAACCTATAATACTCATGGTGGTGAAGAGTAAAGCATCGCTAAGAGAAGAAGAAGATGAAGAAGAAACGTCAGGGTCTTGTGGTAGATCTTTCACTTTGTAACCCATTGTAACTTTCTCTCTCTAGAAATGAGAAATCTCTCTCTCTCTATCTCTCTCGCTCTGTCTGTCTTGTTCTTCTTTTTCGATTTTGAACACTCAAATAGGTTTGGAGATTTTATTTGAATAGGGAAAGTGAAACGCCGATATAAAGCCGAGAGGTTCATGTTGGCACGGCCCTGACACGCCACTCAGGCACGTGCGTCTGGGGCTAGAGTGTCTATACTTTGTACTCACTTTGCCAGCCATGTCATATGGACACACTTCTCTGGTCATTCATTGGTGGCTTGAACCAAGTCCTTCTTCATAGCAGATTAAATCTTGAGATCAACCGTGAATGAGCAATGGTGGTGGTGTGTGCTTTGTGGTGGTCATGGTGTGTGCTTTGTGGTGGTCATGGTGTGTGGTGGTGTGTGCTTGGTGGTGGTGTGTGCTTGGTGGTGGTCATGGTGTGGGGTGGTCGTGGTGTGTGTATGGTGTTGACTGTAGTGGTATGTTGTTGTGTTCGTGGTCTGACTCTAGTTTATGATGATGGTCAGGTGGTGTTGTATGTGGTTGTGGTGGTGGGGTCTGAGATGATGGTGGGGTCTCTGGTAGTGGTATGGTGGTTTGTGGTGGTGGTGGTGGTGGTGATGGTTGAATCTATGTGGTTGGTCTTAGTCTCGGTCTGACCGAAGGCCGAGATCGAAACAAGACCGAGACGGACCGGGTTAGCTCGTGGGTTTTAACTCGTGGACTTAACTACATAGGTTGGATTGGGTCAATTAGAGGGTAAAATAGTATTTTCTCCTGTCATGGGTTTTGAAATGTTATATTTAACACTTTTTTTTTAAAAAGGGAGTCCAAAGTGCAACTCAGGAAAAAGGGAGTCCAAACAGCAAGTGCATTATACGAAAGGGGGTCCAAACAACAAATCTCCCTCAAGATAACATGTATAACTAATAAGTATTAAGTAATAAGTTTGATGATCTGACTGTTCATTACCTCATAATTTTCGAACTTAAAACATAAAATTATGGGTTATTTCCCTAATGGCCCCCAACTTTGTGACCAGCTTCCCGCCTGGCCCCCTACTTTACGAGAAATACCCATATGGCCCCCTTCCGTTGTAACACCGTTACTCTCTCTCTTCCATTTCTTTTCTCTCTCCCTCCAGCATGTTTTCTCTCTCTGCCACCTCGTTAAAACAAGCCACATCATCGTCTTCACCGACAGGGTCGCCGGCCGGCTAAATTCCGGCCGGCGACCCTCAAACTTTTTTTTTTCTCTTTCTTCTCTCTCTCTCTCTAAAAAAATAAAAAATTTCTTTTTAGATTCTCTCCTCTCTCTCTCTCTCAACTCCGGTGAAGGGGGTTTCCCTTCGCCGGAGTAGGTCGAAGTCGACCTAGTTCGACCTACTCCGGGGAAGGGAAACCCCCTTTGCCGGAGTTTAGAGAGAGAGAGGAGAGAATCTAAAAAAAAATAAAAATTTGTTTTTCTTTTTCAGAGAGAGAGAGAAGAGAGAGAACTTTTATTACGATAAGAATTCTTTTATTACCTCATAATAAAAGAACTTTAAAAGAACTTTTATTATCATAATAAAAGAAATCATGATAAGAATTTGGATGGTTCATAATAAACAAATTCTTATCATAATAAAAGAAAATATTGTATTCTTGACCTACCAGAACTTTTGAAGTTTTTATAAGGCAAAAAACTTCAAAATATCTAAATAATATTATTGCTACTTATGTTATATTGATTGGAAATATAATAAGTAGTTAAGAAGGTAATAAATAGTAGTATAAAATTTGAATTTTAAGTTCCAAACAAAAAGTTCCAAAATATTAAAAGATGATGTCTCGTCTCAGTTTGTCTCGATCGAGACACCTAAGATTCTCGACCAAACCCTAGCTCGATGTCTCGACCGAGACCAAGATTCTCGGTCGTCTCGACCGAGACTAACTACATCTGGTTGAATATGAGACATGAGATTTTCTAAGTAATACGGGGTATAAGTGTCAGTCGACACATTTCAGAAATTGTCCATATGTTTCAGACTTGTTTTGAAGTATGAAATATGTGGGCTTATTTTCACCCCATTCATTAGACCACGACCTAATGCAGCTAAATTTTAGATTTTCTTAAATTGAAAAACAAACGTTTGAAATCTGAATTGAGACCAAATTTGGATTTTAGATAAAAAAAACAAACAAACGCAACATAAATCTACCATTGTTGGAGTTATATGTCCTACCTTGATATATTATGTCACCTATTGCCGAGCAAAATATTTGTTAGTTTTGACCAAGTCAATAAGTTGACAGATTAACCGAAATACTCACAGAGCAACCTTTGTGGAAGTCACCAAGGAGGCAGATCTAATGGAGCCCGATCACCTAAGCCATAACATGAGTCTCCCAAGTCTCAACTGCCTTAAACCTTGCTCCAACTTGGACGCAAGCCAAACTAAGTCAGCTTTGGTAAGAGCTCTGTCTTGGGTTTCATAATACCAATGGAGGCATGCTGAAATCAGTTCGCCACCTTGAGCCCTGTGCTGCCTCGGGACACGCGAAGGTGGAGCCGCTATGAGGTTTATCATAGGCTCAGAGCAGAGAGAACAACTAAAAAAAATTCTTTTAGTTACCGCAATAACGTGAACAAAACAACGGGTAGTACATGGTAACGATCTACTTTTCATGCATGAATCGTTAAATGGCATAAAATCTGTTAATTTCAGATGATACACACTTATCAGATATTATCCTCTTTACGACCGTCAACACGTGGTTTTCATCAACTGAGTCACGCTATCTACAAATATTAGAGGATTTAGGAGCCTAAAAGCGAGGTTATCATGTTTTAATATCGAGACTAATTCGGATTTTTTGAGTTGCCTAATGGGATTGGGTCTGCTCTATAAAATGTCACCTAATTAATTTTTAAGTTGTAGAGCGTTGCATTGGAGATATCTTTTGAACAGATAATCTCAAGGTTTCATCTAGAAAAAGAGAATCTTAATTTGGACTTGATACATAATATGACAATTAAGTTTCTTTTTTGAATTTTACAAGTAAAATGCTCAAGAAGTATCTCAAGAGGAATCTCAAATCAGTAGATGTTGGACGAGTTTTGTTCCAAAATTTCGAATCAAATCCACTAATTCCAAATTTGGTGGGTTTGATACGGTGTTTTGTTTGAATCATATTGCCTCTACTATATACAACTCAAATTGGTTGGCACTGACCGAATTTTGTTATAAATTGCCGCTCAATTCTACCGATATCAACTGCAGAGCATTGGAGTTGAATTCAGTAAAACTTAAATCAAATTGTAAAACAAAATTAGAACCACATCGTTAATTTTGGTTGGTCCCTTACCAAATATTGTGAAACTAGATTTACCAATCAAAAGGAGCGGGTGACATGTAATAACACTACTCCTGCTCCCTTTAAAACTTCTCTGCATTTTAATTTTGGTTGAAAACACAATCATAAAGATTTGTAAGTGAACCTAAAATCCTACGTGTAAAATCCCTAATACATGATTGGCTTATTATTGTTGTCAAAAATAGTGACCATCAGATTAATATATTATATGTGACGGTCAAATCATAAAAAAGCAACAAAAATGAAATAGACAGTCTTCTCCTGCTTTCTAAGATTCAGCTCGACTCTTGTATATTTTGGGGGGAAATTAGGGTTTGGGTTAGGGATTGGGGAAAAATTTGAGAATGGCTCAAGCAGTTGAAGAATGGTACAAGCAGATGCCCATTATCACTCGTTCCTACCTAACTGCATCAATTATCACCACCATTGGATGCTCTCTCGAGGTTTAATTTCTTCTCCTTCTCACATGTATTTTGATTATTGGTTCTATTTTTATTGTTTAGATCACTTTTTCAGGAAATTAGGGTTTGGGTTTTTACTCTTCACTTAATTAGTTCCTTTAATTTATGAATGAAGAATTTCGGATTTTACCCTTTTAAGTTAGGAATCATGGGTTAGTGTAATTAGGGCTGATACTGATTCAACTTCCAAGCACAATAAAAATCATTATAAACTTATGAACCCTTTTATTAATGTTCATTTTAGGTGGTGTTATTTTTTTCCCCCTTATTGTTTGAATCTGACTCGCCTCAATCTGAAACATTTGAATGAAATTGACCCAAACTTAATGAGAATCAGCCATTCAGAGGTGTCAGATACAAAAGCAGACATTTTGATAATTGACTCGAGTCAATTCCGACCTCAAGTACCTTAGACTTTTTACCTTTTGGTTTAATGGTGTTGTGATGATTTCTTCTGTTTATCTGATTTAATGTTTCATTGTTGCAGATAATCTCGCCTTATCATTTGTATTTGAATCCTAGACTGATCATTCGGCATTATGAGTTGTGGCGGCTCGTCACCAATTTCTTGTACTTCCGTAAAATGGGTAATTATAGACTTTGTTGAATTATGAAGATAATTTAAGATTCACATATGAATATTAGTTGTGAAAAATCGTTATGGTAGTCCAGAGATACAATATTCTGAAGATTCAAAAATTTATAGTAGTACATAGTAGTCTAGGAGCTAAGCGAACTATTTCCATCAAATATGCTTTCGTGGCCCTTTAAGTCCGCGTCTGATAATGCACGTTACAAGTACTGAAGTACGAATTGGAGAAGATAGACGGATAGACCTTAGATTATCCCACGCTTGTAGATGTTATTCCATGTAAAAAAAGTGAAAGCTAATTTACTTTTAACCACTCTAAATGGTTAGTTTGCATTACCATAGAAAGGTTTTGTTATACTTGATTATAAGGATTTTCAACCAACCCAAGAAAAACTTTGTATCAGGCAATGACCGATTGGTGGAACCAAATATCGGCTTACCCAGGCTAATAGAGATGATAGAGTTGATAGAGAGAGACGATGTAATGGGAGTGTAATCGTGATGTAAAGGGAGTGTAAACTCGGCTTAAATAAGTAGTGCCCATAACGAGGGACATTTTCGTCTTTTAAGCTGAAGAGAAAGTTTGTTATAACAAACTTTCCCTCCAACTCTTTCTCTCTCTACTCGAGCTATATAAACTCGGTTGTAATGATATTTTGATCATAATAATAAAACACATCTTCTCAAACTCAATCTCTCTTCTCTCTAAACTTCCCTAAATTTCACATGGTATCAGAGCTCTAGGGTTTTCTTCGACCTAACAATGGAGGAAACAAGCTCACACTCAAATCCTTCTTCATCTTCTAATTCAAATCATCTTCCGTCCTTTAATGTTACAAATTTCATAGCAGAGAAGCTTGATGAAACAAATTTTTTGCTTTGGAGAGATCAATTCGAAACCATCTTGATCAGTAATGATCTAATTGGCTATGTCGATGGATCTGTAACTGAACCAGAAGCTTCGATCTATGAAAACGATAGAGAAATTCTAAATCCAGCCTATCAGATCTGGAGAAAGCAAGATAACTTTGTTAAATCATGTCTAAAAGCTACTTTTTCTAGATCGGTTTCTTCAGATGTGCTTGGATTGAAGACTTCTCAACAAATTTGGGAGTATTTGAATACTGTTTATGCAGAAGAATTCGAACCTAAGCAAGATCTTCTTCGAAGAGAGATTCAAAATACGAGAAAAGGATCAGCTACAATTAGTGAGTATTTACGAAAAATCAAATCATTATCTGATTCTTTAATTGCTGTTAATGATAAGATTTCTGAAAAGGAGATAATTAGAATCGTTTTAGCTGGATTAGGAAAGGATTATAGTCAATTCATAGTTGCTATTGATAATAGAACAACTAGAATAAACTTTCCTGAACTTAGATCTCGTCTTCTTCATCATGAGCAATGGCTATCTGCTCAAGAGAAGTTTGATGAACAATCTGCCTATTATGTGAAGAACACAGATTATCATAAACCATCCACATATAGCCAAAAGAACAATTATAACCAAAACAAGTCAAATTACTCAAAACCAGGCTATACTAGATACAATTCAGATCGAAATCAGACATCAAATCAAGTTAAACCTAGAAACTTTTCTCAAACAAAGCCTCAAACATCTGAAACACAACATCCACTTCATAACCAAAAAGCTGAGAACTTTGATTTCTCTAGCATTCCTTGTGGAATATGTCACAAATGGGGTCATAAGGCTAGCAAATGTAGATTTCGATATGCTCCTCCTTCTAGACCTTCAGATTCACCCTCATTTGCTGGACTTCATATTGGAGAATCCTCAAAATCTCCTCAAATAGATGGTGATTCTGATCCATCTCAAGAGGAGTGTCATATTGCTGTAACAGAAGAATGTCTTACTGCTGATATACTTTCTTCATCTAACTCAAAGTCCTGGATAGCAGACACAGGAGCATCAAGTCATATGACACATGACTCAAAGGTACTTACACACTCTACTCCTTACCTTGGTAGTGAATCAGTAATGGTTGGTAGTGGTAACACCATTAGTATTGCTAGTACTGGTAGCTCCAAAATGATGTCTGCCTCACAAGAATTTGATCTTCATGACATTTTACTTGTACCAAGTATTAGGAAGAACCTACTGTCCATCTCAAAATTCACAAAAGACAATGATTGCTCAGTAGAATTCTTTCCTTGGGGTTATAATATCAAGGACTTAGCTTCTCAATCTACATTGCTAGAAGGACCAATGGTTAACAATCTCTATCCTATTGAATTTACACCATGGTCCATTAACCAAATTGAGGCTTTATCAGCTAATTTAGTAGCTTCTCCATCTTTGTGGCATCAAAGATTGGGACACACTGCTCATGGAGTTCTTGAAACTCTACATAAGTCGAATCTTATTCAGCTTACATCTGAAGACTCATCTAAGCTGTGTGATTCATGTCTTTTGGGTAAAAGTAAATGTCTGCCATTTGAGTCTTCTTCTAGTGTGACTTCAGCTCCTCTTCATTTAGTCCATTGTGACATATGGGGACCTGCTCCTATAGCATCAGCTAATGGTTTTCGATACTATATCCTATTCTTGGATGATTATAGCAGATTTTTGTGGCTTTATCCTTTAAAATACAAAAGTGACAGCTTAGCTTGCTTCAAGAGATTCAAACTTACTACTGAAAACTTGTTATCTACAAAAATCAAGCTTTTTCAAACTGATGGTGCTCCAGAACTTACAAAAGGAGAGTTCAAGAAGTTTCTTGATGAATCAGGCATTACATTAAGAATTTCTTGTCCATATACTCCTCAGCAAAATGGAAAAGCTGAGAGAAGAAATAGACAAATAACAGAAATAGGAAATACTTTGTGTTTTCAAGCTTCAATTCCAAAAGAGTATTGGTTTGATGCTTTTGAGTATGCTTCTTTTATCATCAACAGATTACCTACTAAAATTTTAGATGGGAAATCACCTTTTGAGGTTCTATTTGACAAAGCTCCTGATTATTCTGCTATCAAAGTATTTGGCTCAGCCTGTTATCCTCATTTGGGAGCTATAAGAAAGGACAAGCTCAGTCCTAAGTCAGTGAGGTGTGCTTTCCTTGGATTCAGTCCTCTTTACAAAGGATATAGGTGCCTTGATGTTCATTCTGGCAAATTCTATATCTCTAGACATGTTGTGTTTGATGAAGGTTCTTTCCCTTTTGAGGACTTTAGCCTACTTTCCTCAAGTACTCTTCCATCTGAACCTTCAACCCAGGTTGTACTTCCTATCCCATCCTCAAGCATTTCTCCAGTACCACAGTTATCTTCTATGCCTACTACTAATGCTGTTACTTTTGAAAATTCTGTCCCAACAAGTGGAGAATCAAGTTCATCTTCTTCACTTCCTGTCTCTGCACCTCTTGATCCTCCACCTATTCATCATATGACCACAAGAGCAAGAGCTGGCATTCATAGACCCAAAATTATTCCTGGATTTGTATCACATCACACAGTATGTCATCCACTTCCACAAGCTTATGTTACTCTTCTTCACCAATCCATTGATCCCACTTCTTATACTCAGGCTTCTAAGTCTCCTGAGTGGTGTCAAGCAATGAATGAGGAATTAGAGGCTTTACATAAAAATAACACTTGGTCACTTGTTCCTGTTCTTCCTTCTATGAATGTGTTGGGATGTAAGTGGGTTTTTAAGACAAAATTGAAGGCTGATGGGTCTGTGGAAAGGTATAAAGCCAGGCTTGTGGCTAAGGGTTTTCATCAAGTTGATGGCTTAGATTATACAGAGACTTTTAGTCCTGTGGTGAAAGCTACAACAATTAGAGCTGTTCTCACTGTAGCTGTTTCAAACTCTTGGGAAATAAAACAATTAGATGTTTCAAATGCCTTTCTTCATGGCATTTTAGAAGAAGAGGTGTATATGAAGCAACCACCTGGTTTCTCTGATCCTAAGCTCAAGGATCATGTGTGTCTTCTTCATAAAAGTTTATATGGTCTTAAGCAAGCACCTAGGGCCTGGTTCACTAGGTTTGCTGGTTTTCTACTTGATTATGGGTTCCAAAAGAGTCTCACTGATCACTCCATGTTTGTGTATACTGTTGGTGCTGACACAATGGTTCTTCTCCTCTATGTTGATGATATTATACTTACAGGGTCTTCTTCTTCTCTCATCAATACTCTGGTTTCTCAACTTAGTTTGGAGTTCTCTATGAAGGACCTAGGATCACTTCATTACTTCTTGGGAATTGAAGTTCATCCTGATAAGACAACTGGTGGATTGCTACTTACACAAACTAAGTACACTCTTGAGCTCTTACAAAAGGCTGGTTTACTCGAGAGTAAACCTATCTCAACTCCAGTCCCTTGTGGTCAAAGGATGTCTGCACTTGATGGTGATTTGCTTGAAGATCCTTTGTTATATAGAAGTCTTGTGGGAGGCCTTCAATACTTAACAACTACTCGACCTGACATTGCTTTTGGGGTCAATTATGTGGCTCAATTCATGGCTGCTCCTCGAACTTCTCATTTTCAGATGGTAAAACGCATCCTAAGGTATCTAAAGGGTACTGTTGGCTCTGGCATCATCATCAAGCCTGGTAATTTGTCATCACTTTGTGCCTATAGTGATTCAGATTGGGTGATTCTCGTCGATCAACTGCTGGGTATGCAGTTTTTCTTGGTTCTACATTGGTTGCCTGGTCTTCGAAAAAGCAACCTACTGTGGCTCGATCGAGCACAGAGGCTGAGTATAAGGCAATGGCCAATGCTACCTCTGAATTACTTTGGATATTCTATGTCATGGATGAACTTGGATACTCAATTACTCATCCTTTCCTATTGCTTTGTGATAATATGGGTGCTAAGCACTTAGCTGCTAATCCTGTCTTCCATGCTCGCACCAAACATGTTGAAATCGATTATCACTTCATTCGAGAGCTTGTGACCTCAGGCATATTGAAGATTGATCATGTTTCTTCTTCCAAACAGCTTGCAGATGTGTTTACCAAAGGTTTGGCTAACCCACTCTATACTTCTCTCTTATCCAATCTGATGTCTCTTGTTCAGATTGAGGGGGAGTAATAGAGATGATAGAGTTGATAGAGAGAGACGATGTAATGGGAGTGTAATCGTGATGTAAAGGGAGTGTAAACTCGGCTTAAATAAGTAGTGCCCATAACGAGGGACATTTTCGTCTTTTAAGCTGAAGAGAAAGTTTGTTATAACAAACTTTCCCTCCAACTCTTTCTCTCTCTACTCGAGCTATATAAACTCGGTTGTAATGATATTTTGATCATAATAATAAAACACATCTTCTCAAACTCAATCTCTCTTCTCTCTAAACTTCCCTAAATTTCACACAGGCTATAGTTAGCTTCCAACATTCGGGTTATTTGCAAAATAACAAAGTCCCGTTGTCGATAGTTATTTTTATATTAAATGAGGTACACAAAGTAATTAAGGATGGTAAATTTAAAGTTATAAAATACCCCCACCGCCCGACGGTCCTTGATATACCAAATTCCAGTTTGTTATCTTACTCCTTAGGCGCAAACCTTATGAAGTCACTCGTTATTGATCCCTACTTTTTTTTTATCATGTGCATCTTAGTTTGTAATCATGTAGGTATTTAATAAGGTTATATCTCACAATCTCACGATGCTCAAGAAAAGTGTAACTTTAAGTTGTACTTTTTGGATGTTGACAGACTTGGACTTCTTATTTCACATGTTCTTCCTTGGTCGTTACTGCAAGCTTCTTGAAGAGAACTCATTCAGAGGAAGAACGGCTGATTTTCTTTATATGCTCATATTTGGTGCTACCGTTTTAACCGTGACTGTTCTTGTTGGCGGAATAATACCTTATGTTTCAGAATCTTTTGCAAACATTTTCTTCCTCAGCAATTCGTTAACATTCATGATGGTATGTTACTAGTAATTGTATTCCCACTGCTTGTTTTCTAATTGGTTATCTCTTAATCGGGTAAGTCCCATTATTCGACGTTTTTGTACAGGTTTACGTATGGAGCAAGCAGAACCCGTTTATCCCTATGAGTTTCTTGGGTCTTTTTACTTTCACATCAGCTTATTTACCATGGGTAAGTGAGGAAGCAAAACAAGTTCATCCCTATGAGTTCTTATCGATTTTAGAGTTTCTAACTCGTAAAACTGAGGCTTGGTTGTCATTTTCTTTTGTTTCAGGTGCTTCTTGGTTTTTCTGTACTTGTTGGTACCAGTGCTTGGGGGGATCTACTGGTAAGTTTTTCTCGCAGTTAGTGGAAACTCTTTTGTTGTAGTCTGACGAAATTATAGCGATGGTAATTTACATATGCTTTTAACTGCTAAAACTGGAAAGAATCGAACACTAGAAAACTTTCTCCAAGTGAAACACATACTTCACCTCCTGTTAGAAAGTCGAACCATTTCTACTTCCGTTCTAAGCTCAATAATTTCAATGTTCAGGGAATGATAGCAGGTCATGCATATTTCTTCCTCGAAGATGTCTATCCTAGGATGACTGGCCGACGCCCACTGAAAACTCCTGCATTTATCAAGTCGTTCTTCGCCGATGATCCAGTTGTGGTCGCAACTCCCGCGAATGTGAGGTTTGCCGCCCCACCTGTAGAAGAAGCCCACCAAGACTAAGCCGAACATGAACCTAGATCGACAATGTGGGATATGAGATATATTTGTTGCTGATCTTTGCTACCGATATAGAAAGTAGTCTTTCTGATAATGAGATGTCATTATTTAAGTCTTTGGAATGTTTTAATATAGATAACAATCTATATAATCTTGTGAATAGAAAAGTTGCGACTCAAAAACTTAAGTTTACTTGTTTGGCTATAAAAAGTGAAATAAATGTTTTTATATATACACTCCTGTTACACTTATATCGCTAATGGAACAAGCATTTTTTGTCCGAGGGTTGACTTCTTGTTCATGTATTTCCAAATCAATTCTTATATCATCTCTACCTTTGTTTTTCTATTTCGAAGTTCATGGTTGAAATGATTCATTTATATTCTTCTGTCTGAAATAACTCTCAAGTCGAATCCATTGAAGCTTCAATGAGCAATGTCAAGAACAACAGGCAAGAGTCAATCGCTAAAGAAGAAAAAACAACTCTGTTACGTGTAGCGGAGAAAGAAATCTAACCGCAACAAATTCTTAACAGTTTGATTAAGTAAAACTACGGAATATATCGTTAGGTTAAAGTGGAAAGAATGAACCCGGCAGATCCGACTGCTCGACTCACACGGTGCCACCTGATTAGTGTGACTTGTTTTCTAATTGTTTGAATCTGACTCGCTTAAGTCTATAGTTTGTGTAAACCTTGGTCATTTGAGTCTGATTTGTATTTGTCAAGAGTACAGCTATAACTATGATTGAGTTGGATGTTTGACAAGAACATCAGAGTGGCGCAGCGGAAGCGTGGTGGGCCCATAACCCACAGGTCCCAGGATCGAAACCTGGCTCTGATATAGTTTTTAAAATTGGAATTTTTTTTTCTGCCCCCCTACTTTCTAACCACTTCCTTTTCGACTCTCTATTTCTTGTAAATTCAAACTTCTGACTTCTTTTTTATATGTTTAGTCAGATAATGGAGTTCTTCATCTCACCAAGTACTAAAATTTGAAGGGTTTAGTTCTCACTTCTCACATAAATTCATTCATTCAAGGTATGTCAGAAAGATTGTTGTCGAGATATACTCAAATAAGTCATTTAGACGAGTCAGACATCACGAGTTAAACAAAAGCAAACAGTCCAAAATCTAATCGAGTCAATTCATATCTTTAAATTGAACTCGAAACATAATAGATACTTACGTACGTTTCCACCAAAGAGATGTAACTCAAAATTCAAATTTTATAAAAGAGATGCTTCAGAAAGTTTGATACAGAAAAATGACTTCTGAAGATTCAAAAATAAGTATACTTCTTAATTTTGTCATGTGTGAAGAAAAAATTTATAAACTAGGTTGCTATTCCTGTAACTTCCTTGGGTATCAAAAATAGGAACCCAATTGGGATGAAAGTGCAGATAACTTGAATTGTAATCCCCAATAGAAGATTGTCGAACGAGCCTGACGATATATTCAGCACCGAAGCCAGACCCGCACCTACGAACGATCCCAATGTGGATCCGAGGTTGTTTATCGACATGAAAAGAGCGAATAATGTGCCTTCGATCCCAGGTGGGCAGAGCTGCCCAGAAAGGATTAGGAATGGCATGAACCTGCATAATCAAAACAACATTTAGGGGTGTGAAGATGTTGCAGTTGTCAAGTTTTACCCTCGATCCGTTTGAGCAATTTAATCGGCAAGAAAGAGAAGGGAGAGTAACGAAACAGGAAGAACTTACTTGAGTTGATTAATAGCATCAGTAAGTGCAGATCCAGAAAGAACCATAAGTTTATCCGATATACCGAATGCCACATTTGTTCGAGATACCAAGATTATGTCCAAGAGGGTCAAAGTGGCAAGACCAATCTGTGCACACCTACATTTTGGTTTTCCGCAGTCAAGAATACAGTTTTCAGCACGTCTCATGGTAGATTATTCAGACTATGAAGTACATATAGATGGTTCTTTTTGCAAATTCAGATCTGAAATCTGATACAAGATCTAAACTACTCGTCGAATGGCTTTTCCAGGCTAATTTTGGGTCCATTTGAATCAAACATAAAATAAGTCTGAACTAACGGCCAATTGTCTAAAATACTCTGAAATGATCGTTGTCCCCTTGACCAAGGCAAGTCAGACTCAGGCAGGTAAAATCAGAGAAAACAAAAACCACTACAATCGGCAAGATAGAAAAATGCAAAGGCTTGTGAATACTTACATGAGAATTCTTCTTAACTTCATTTGCTTGAAATAACGATTGTACGTGAAGGTTCCGAACATTAGACCTAACCACCCGACAACACGTGCAGTCCCCAAAAAGGAAGCATCCAAGTGCAGGAACTCAGTCTGGTAATAGAACATAACTGTCGAAAGGTTCGGATTTGTGACATGTGCTAGGAAAAACCAAGACATTGGCCTGGCCTTCCCGAAACAACAAAGTAGATTAGAACGATGAAATAGATAGAAAACTTCGTCAGTGAAAATAAATTCGAGTGAAATAGTGATAAAATATTATCCAATCGACTATGGGCATGGCCCATGAATGGTCGAGAAAACTGTTGCGTACTTGTCTTTCCCAGAGAAGATATATAATGGTTCACTCACTTCTAAATGCAGCGACCAAAACCAGACAACCCAAGCAAGATGTGAAATGGTAAATACTGCATCATTTAACCACTAACAGACTACAATTTCACGACCTCTGGTTTCACTCACCGCCAATTAAGTTGCATGAAAACAGACTCCCTCTAACCCATAGAATAATTCTAACCATCCCTTCCGTAAACTAGATTAATAGCAAAGGAAATCATACATGATTAATGGAATGGTAATTCCCACTAGAAGCTTATCAAGTTTAATAACGTGGAGATAATATGTTAACCAAGGAGTAAGAATAGAAAGTAAAGAAATTGCTTCTGTATGTACCTGAGGATTATGGGTTGCTTAAATGCCCGACACAAGCTATAGAAAGCTGCTTTCAAAGAGTGGAACCATTGCTTGATCAAGGAGCTATCCTTTGCAAGAGTGTCAGATTTAAAAGTAGTGGTGGTTTTCGTTTTGATATTCTTTTGACTCTTTTTCCTTCTCAAAGTGTTGTTGCTTGAACGCCCCTCTCGGGTAAATTTTTTATCACGAACACTACTATCTAAATCACCTTGATCCGAGCTTCTTAAATTGGCAAACTCTGGCAAAGCTTTGTTGCCCAAAGAATTCTCCTCCACCAACCCACACGACAACAATTGCATGGCTGGGAGGACAGAGAAAAGAAGAAAAATTGTTTCTATAGGTAAGTTGGTTAAGGCATATCCTCCCAATAAACTACCAAATATTCCTCCCAAAGCCATCGTTGACCACGACACTGATTGAAGATCTCCGGCAAATGCAGACCTAATAAATTTAAATAGTAATATAACAGATAAGATTCCAAATCAAACCAAAGGTACCTGAAGGCTTAAATGAGATAAATACAATTACCGTTCATCTCGCACTGCCTCAGCGATCATTGCATCAACCACAACATCTGCCATGGCTGATCCTAGATTTTGTACTGTTAATAAGATCATAAGTGGTCCACTTGAACTCCTTAGAGTTGCCTTTAGGCCTAGAATTAGCCATGGGAAAAGAGAAAGTACTGTTGCAATAACTAGATATGGAACCCTTTTCTTCCCTTTTATAGGTATACAATCAGACAAGATTCTGCAGAAGAAAACATTCAGGCTCTTACATATAGGGAAAAAATGAAAGCTATGAACAAACTCTGAAGTAGGTACAAGCCAAAATGCTCGACTTAAGAAAATTATTCTTTTCTAATCTTGCTCGAATTTAGAGTTATCCATAAGTGAGACTTTCCCATATATCATATATATAAGTGAATATACATAAGGAAATGCTCTTTCAATAGCCAAACTCCTCCCTTATTACATACATTTGTACAATTTCCACACTTCTTCCTTGTGCCGCACAAGAAGACCTTTCTTTTCGTTACCAAGGGAGGTGGACCACAACTATCGTTTTTGTTTTTAGTTTTTCCACATACGAATATTGAGAATTTGGCGTTATAAATTTTAGTTCGTAGTTTTCACCAATATGACCTAGCAACTAACGCAGAACAAAATATAACTGACAAGCCTGGACTAAAAGAACTGATCCTTAACTCTCCAAACATAGACTAGAAAGAGAAAGATAACATGGACCGTGCTATTAAGGATAATTCAATTGATACGTTTCTTTACATTTCGACTAGGACCATTACGTTTTGAACAAATTCATTTATCACTTTATTTCGTAAGTTTCTAAGTTGTGTTGCTCATGTTCGAAGCCAGGAAATTAAAATCAAGCACAACGAGTAAAGGAAAATAATTACCCGTAAACTGGTTTTATACTCCATGGAAAAAATGCTACTGAGAAAACAAGTTGGGAGGCCGAAGGGGACAACTGAAGCCTGTCTTTCAGCTGGTATGAAACGGCTGTCCATACAAAGGATCTGAAACCCTACATTCACATATAACAATTCGATCAAGCAAAAACAGCTGCATCAAAATGAAGACACGAACAGGACGCGATATAATTAAAATCAGTTTCTTCTACATAAAACTTCAACTTTTTATATCTTCTGAAATCAAATAATCTGACTGATCATGGGTAAACCAAGATCACACGATACTTGAACAGTTCAACTATATAAGAGTCTAAAATGTCGATAATTTGAAATTTTGGTGACATTAGCATATCAAAATATCACGAAACAGTGGATTGGTTAACTGAGAAATGGTAAAATGATTCGCCAAACAACCAAATAGAAAGGCCTAAAACTGTCTGAGCTTTATACAAACTTGGTAACTAAAAAAAATCAAATATGAGTTGTAAACATATTTGCTTCAAAGTTGCATTTGTAAACGGATCTTCATCTATTCGAGCTTATGGAATCGTACATTCATGTATAGGCCATTTTGTATCTTCAATGAACCTTCTATAAAACTCAATACGAAACTTCCACGTTCTCGAACTTGTAAGTTAACATATAACATAACTTTCTATGTTCTTCCTCACTATTTTAATTGAACCCACAATCAATTTAAAAGCCTAATACTTGGGGAATTCATCAAATCTAAGAAAAATTTACCCAATCCTAGAAACCAAAAATCAAATCCTCATCAACCCAAGATTTCAAATCAATTAATTATAAATTCTACAAAAAACTAAACCCTCTAAATTCAATTTCCTAATCCAAACCACAAACCACAACAAGTAGTACTTTCCCATCATATACCATCAAATCCAATTCTCATATTTAAAAAGTAAAACTAATCTTCTGAACCCAATACCCAAATTTGAAAGACAAAAAAAATCATGATCCAAGAGAACAAAAAACATTCAATCTACAAATCATGAAAACCCAATGAACAAAACTACAAGATCCACAAAACCCATATCGTAAATCAACAAAATCCTTCTAACAGAATAATCAATTAAAATACATAAAAGAAGAAAGAGAAAAAGCAAACCTGAGTGAAATAAACCAAGGTAATAAGCCATAAAAATGAAGTCCCAAATGAAATCTGAAGATGTTTTAACCATTTTATCATTTTTTTTTTTTGGTTCACACCCAAAAGTAGTATAAAATCTCTCTTCCTGCTCTTGCTTGAGCCTCAAACGTTCATACCCACACAGATTTTGTTCTTCTCTTTATTCTCTTTTGGGTTTTGTTTTCTACAGAGAGAAAGAGAGAGATTCTGCTGTGCCTGGTTTCCGTTAGACGTTGAGATGATTCAGTTTTTTGTCATGGGAAACGTCCTGCTCTTAAATCTAGAATATGATTTTTTGAAGACAAAAAATTGGTCTTGAGAACTTCCTTGTCAAACTTTGTGGGGGAAAAAAATGTCAAGTAAGACACGTCAATCGTGTTAATTTCATCCGTTTGATTTAGATGATGTTGTGTTATAGCCCTTAGATGGGATCTAATGAAACTCCTACATGTTGGTACTTTTTTTTTTTGCGGTTTCTATAGGCGGTCCATTTTCGTGTTGTAAAAACTGGAGTCATTAAGTAGAGTTAATTCGATTTGACTGAAATAAGTTCTATGTAGTATCTTTTTCCCTTCATGTTGTTCAGTCAAAGAGCAAAAAGAGAGCAAGCATACTATTGGATTGTATCGAGACCAAGATCTTTATGATTTCTACGAGTTCGAGACCATTCGTAATCTTTTACATATGATAAATTATGTTTCTACTTAAAAATCACTCGGAATAAACTAAAAATGATTATAAACACTTTTAGGAATTTAATTAGTTCGAAACTTCTCAAACACTAAATTAAAAAAATAAGATTAATCAAAAGAAATGTTACAGATTTTGGAACACTTTTTCGTGAAAGATTAAAATATAAAATTGAGATCTTTTGGAATATTTTTTTTATACTTGTTATTAAATGATACCATAACATAAACAAATTTAAAGATTTTGATAAAATAATTGGAAACAATTGAAATGAAACAGGACAAAAAATCAAAGAGTAATCAGGACGCCTATAGACAAATATAAAAAATCAAAGAGTAATCAGGACGCCTATAGACAAATATAACAAGGATTGCCTCTATCGAAACACCTTATTTATTTTCCTAACCCAAACTCCACATGTAGACATGTAGTGGTTGAATGCCCATTTTAGCATATGACTTTTTTATTTTTATTTTTTTTAAACAAACATAGCATTAAGAAGAAAAGTTAGTTACAAAGTTGCTATGATGGGAAGAAGAGCAGTTAGGAAGGCAAGTAAAGTATGAAGTGTCAGAATTCTTACATCATGTGCTTTGCTATTTAACTTTCTATTTACATAAACAAAAATTAAAGACTCAAAGGATGAAGATTGGAGTTTGATATCCTTGGAAAGATGCTTTGTTGTCCAGTGGAGTAGATTCTTGTTTCCCATCAAAAAGTTGTTTAGATTGAGTGAGTCCCCTTCCAAAATGAACTTAGAAACTCCATGATTCCTTGTCCACAAAATTCTCATCAAAGCAGCTTCATTTTCGCTTTCATCTATTGATCTGTTGGAGGAGACTTTGGCCTCTCCTGCGAGCTGGGTACCTGTGCTATCATGAACCACAAAAGATACTTAAGAGATTTTGAATTATAAGAAGCATCATAACGAACCTATCCTTTTGACTTTTGGTTAAAAGGGTCTCTATCTCCCTTTTTTTTTTTAACTCCATGAGACACCACATGTGAATTATAGGTAGTAAATAAAATCCTTTCAAAAAATAAAATAGGTAGTAAATAAAATCATATGAGATAACTGATTAAGGGATTTTAAGATTTCGGCCGACCTTAAAGATCTAACAGCCAATCATATAATTTATTACCAACAATAACATAGCGATCAACCCGAATACGCGCAACTGGAAGTTCATTTGGAATCTCTCGACCATCCCTAGAATCAAGAACTTTATCTGGAAGGTCTGCAATGAAGCTCTCCCAGTGAGAGGCAGAATTGGTAAATATATAGGTAACAAGTATAATTGCCCTAATTGCAACATTACTGAATCTATAGAACATGCCCTATTACACTGTGCATTAGCTAAAAATATTTGGTTCTATTTTGACATCATCTCGGAGAATATCCCATCCGTATCGGACTGGATTTTCTCATGGGAAGATAATGGGAATCTTTGCTACACCAAAGGTAACATTCATCTATCTACAGTTCTTTGGGTGCTATGGAAAGTTAGGTGTGATCACTGCTTTCAGCACGAGATAAATGAGTTGCATTACATTATAAAAATGATAGAAAACTACCCGAACTTAAACAAAAAACCTAGTAATAAAGATAGAAATATAAACGCTTCAACTGATGAAAAATGGCAACCCCCACCTCATAATATGATAAAAATAAACGTTGACGCCTCATTTACTAATATTTCTTCTAATATGGGAATGAGCATGATTGCACACAATGATAAATCTATATTCATCGGAGCTCAAGTTAAATCTAGCAGAGCGAGAAACAGTGAAGAAAGTGAAGCCAAAGCCATCCTTTTGGGAATTGAATGGGCCAAAGAGATGAACCACCTTTCCATCATCATAGAAAGTGATAACATTAATCTTATAAATCATCTTCTCAATGGAACACATGCAGTTCAATGGCAATCTATCTTGCATATAAAGAAAATCAAATCTTACATTCAACAGTTCCAGATGATCAAATTTCAGTACACTGGGAGAAAGCTGAATCAGAATGCAGACAAATTAGCGAAATGGGCAAGGACGAATCAGCGGAATAAAGTGTGGAGGAATGTACCATGTATTTTAGTCAATAAGTATTGTAATAACGCTTTGATTTAATCTAATGCAATCTATTTCAACAAAAAAAAAATCATATAATTTATGATTTAAGACTATATATCTCATCTGAAATGTCCACCAACTAAAATCTAGTGGCTCAAGCGCCTATCATTGGATTTGAGAGTCTACTTACCTCATCCGATTCCGGTGACCATGTCGAATTTTTTTTCCCCACATCCCCCATGTGACGTTGGTAGTATTTTGTAGTGTCACACTGTTATTTTGGAAACCGATAGTTTTATTGCGGGACAAATACCATTTAACGTTACGGCTAAAACCCTAATCACGTTCACGAGCTTCATTTTAAATTTTTAACACTGTATCTCCTAAAACCCTATTCCATTTCTCTCCCCCAACCAAAAGATCAAAAAACAGCCACTCTTAAAACCCTAATAATGGCTCCCCTTTCCCGCATCCGTCTCAATTCTTTCATCAAGTCTCGTTATTTCTCATCAATTATTCATCGCGATTACTCAACACAACCTACTAAACAAAACCCCCAAGATTTGAATTCTCTCATCGACTGCGAAAATGAACCAGAAAAAATTCTCGATATCTGCCGAACTGCATTTCTCAATCCCAATCATCATCTCGATCGAACCTCTTTTTCAAATGCAATGTCTAAACTCAAAAATTACAAATCTTTTCATGGAATTCCTTCTTTTCTTGAAGAATTAAAATCTCACCCTGATCTTCGAAATGAACGATTTTTCTCTCATGTTATTAGTTTATATGGTCAATCTGGATTGATCGATCATTCTATCAAGACTTTTCAGCAAATGGAAGAAATGGGTATTTCTCGATCAACTAAAACCCTAAATTCTCTTCTTTTAGCTTGTGTTCTTGCAAAAAAATATGATGAGGTAACTAGGGTTTTTCTTGAATTCCCCAAACTTTACAATGTTAAGCCTGATCGTGATACTTATAATACTGTTATTATGGGTCTTTGTGAATCTGGTTCTTCTAGTTCTGTTTATCCAATTTTAGTTGAAATGGGAAAAAATAAGTGTAAACCAGATACTACTACTTTTAGAACTATACTTAGTGGATTTTTCAAGGAAGAGAAGTTGAATGATGTTGAGAAAGTGTTAGAAATTATGGAAAAACAAGATCTTGGTAATGTTGTTAGTATTTATAACCTTAAGATTAAGAGTTTATGTAGATTATCGAGATCGTCCGAGGCGAAATCTTTGTTTGAGGGAATGTTATCACAAGGAGTGAAACCTACTTCCAAAACTTATTGTCATCTTATTAGTGGGTTTTGTGAGGAGGGCAATTTAGAGGAAGCGAAGAAGATTTTCGATATTATGCCGAAGAAGAGTTGTGATCATTTTCCCACTCTGAAGATGCTTGTTGATGGTCTTGTAAGCGCTTCGAAGGTTGATGAAGCGCGAGAAGTGATTCGGGAAATAAAGAAGTTCACGAAGAATGATGCGTGGGAGGAGATCGAGAAAGCCCTTCCTCAAGAAGCTTGAAATGGTATCAGAGGGAGTGAAAGCTACTTCGAAAACTTATTGTCATCTTATTAGTGGGTTTTGTGAGGAGGGTAATTCAGAGGAAGCAAAGAGAATTCTTGTTATTATGCTGAACTCCAAAGATGCTTATTGGTGGTCTTGTTAGGTTGATGAAGCACGGGAACTTTAATAGGGAAGTAAAGAAGTTCACCAAAAACGCGGATTTGTCGAAGGAGATTTGAGGAAGGCCTTCCTTAATAAGAAGCTTAAAATGGTACGTTTAGTTTTATACTAGAGATAAGTACATGAAAAACTTATGGTATTGAAGATGCTCATTAACTTATGGTATTCATGAAAAACTTATGCAAATGTTTTTGTTTTTTCTTGAATGTGGTTAAAACCTACATAGAAATAAGATGAATGCAACAAGCTCTTTGATTGGCTTTATGTTCAAAGACAACCTAATTTCAATTTTTTTTTTCGATTTAGAATTTTAGATGTTATGTTTCGTGAGCTTGAAACATTTTAGAGTTTGTTATTGTTCTTATTGCATAGAAGAAAGAAGATAGGTCATCTTTCTATGAAGAAAAATGAGTTCATGCTTCACTTTCGGTGTTCTCTAACTTTCTAATATGAAATACTTGTTAGAGGACTACAGTTTCGCCATAGAAAGACAACCAATTTATTTTTTAAGGCTGGGTGCGAACACCGTCTAGGCCATCTTAATTTACTGCCAAATTACATATGCATACTTCGAAATTCAGCAGACCAGCTAGGGGCCCATGGTGATGGGAGCTGAAGGTTGGTAAAAAATGGGCATATTTTAAATCAAAATTGTGAGATATAAAGAAGGTTAATTTCATCATGGTTGTCTTGAGGAAACTGGAAAAGTGTTCGGGTGACAAAATTTGGTAGGGAGAGAAATAAAAAAATTCCCCAAACAAACCCCTTTCTTGGCGTCGTCGGCCGAGGTTGCCAGCAGATTGAAGACAATCGCATGAGTTCTGTCTCTCTCTGTCTCTCTCCTCGTTCTAGGGAGAGGAAGGAGAATGGTGGTGAAGTTTGATAGGGAGAGGAAGGAGAATGGTGGTGAAGTTTGATAGGGAGAGGAAGGAGAATGGTGGTGAAGGCCGGAATAGGAGGTGATGGTGGCGCCAGAGTTGATGGCGTACTTGAGATGAAAAAAAATATCCAAATTCACTACTCGATACGAGTCTACTGAAATTCAGTCCAATAGCCTATATTTGTGAATTTGGACTCAGTACCGAATTTACAGGAGGGACCCTTTTAACAAGAATGGGCCATATAAAACTTCCCTTCATCATATGTTACATGTGTTATTGACAACAAAATCTGGGGTGTGAAACCAAGTATGTTTTGAAAGTGAGGGTTAATGGCGAATATTACCAAATAGTTGTGGGTCATTGTCAAAATAACATTAAGGAGATGATTCCACGAATAGACGGTTAGGATGAACTGTTGAGTAATATAAAAAGGTGAGAGAAAAGCTTGTAATAAATCAGATGATAAAAATCTGTGGGGAGATGTTTGTATTTTGATAAGAAGATAACAAATCAAAATCTCTCCACTAGAGATTTTCTCTCTCTAGAAAAATTTCAACCCTAAAAAACCATTAATGATGGCGTCAATCCCTTGTTCATTTCATCTAACCCTCCTCCCTTCAAATTCTTCTTCTAATACTTCTTCATCTTCTGTGTTAGTAGTTCAGAAATGTACTAGTAATTCTCTGTTTTTAGGGATTCGAAAGAACATGGGATGCTTTAATTCTCCTAAAATTGGACCTTCAAATGGGTCAAGAACAAAATGTTGGTTTAAATTTGGAAAGAATGGTGTTGATGCTGAAGGAGCTGGAATCTATGGTAGCCAACGTCGTGAAGATTTTGATAGAGACGATGTCGAGCAAGTAAAATTCACTCACTCACTCTTTCTCTTATCCTGTGCTTTTGATTGATTTTAGGTTTTCACTTACTTGCCCTAATAATAGGTTCTTTAGTTCTTACCCTTATTATGAAATCTTGGGTTTTAGCAATGGGAGATGCTACAATTACTTATGGGTTTGAGGTTTAATTAATGTAATTGATGAAATTTATGGGGTTTCGAGAGCGTCTCAGATGGGACACTCGAACCCTAAAACTTAGAGTGCCACTTAGGATCTTTAGAGATTTTGTTAAAAACCTTCTCAAATGAGACTCTATTTGACACAACTTCATGATGATACGGAGCATTTATTATAGAGACACTCGAGAGACACTCTAACATTAGAGCATCTCCAAGGGGACACTCAATCTCTAACACTTAGAGTGCCACGTAGACTTTTTGGAGTTTTTGTTAAAAAATCATCTCCAATGGAACACTTTATTAGACACTCTAATATGAGGTGGACACATTTATTATAGAGTGTTTAGAGAGAGAAACTCTAAAATGAGAGTGTCTACTTGAGACGCTCTAAGTGTTACTTTTAAATTTCAACCAATAAAAAATCTTGCTTTTCAGCTACTTTTTATCTATTGAATTGAAGAAGGACATGTGTATTAAGTATAGACACTTTAGAGATCTCCATTGGAGACCAACAAAAATTAGAGTGTCTCTATATTGACATTTTGAAAAGAGAATCTCTATTGGCCCTTGACAACTAGGACTTTTAGAGTGTTTGTTAGAGTGTCCCATTGGAGATGCTCTTAGTCTCCAATGGGGCACTCTAATAAAGATTCCAAAGTCGTAATTGTCAAGTGTCAATGAAGATTCTCTTCCCTGAGTGCCAATATAGAGACACTCTAAATTTTTAGTCTCCAATAGAGATCTCTAAAATACCTATACTTAATGCACATGACACTCTTAACTTCATTAGAGAGAAAAATAGTTAAAAAGCAAGGACTAATTTTAGAGTGACACTTAGAGAGTCTCAAGAAGACACTCTAATTTTAGAGGGTCTCTCTTGAGAGTTTCTATATAAATGTTTCCACATCATCGTGGAATGTCAAATAGACATTGGAGATTTTTTTTTTTAATAAAATCTCTAAAAATCCTAAGTGACACTCTAAGTTTTAGAGTTTGAGTGTCCCATAGGAGATGCTCTTAGGTTGTGGATTAGGGTTTTTTTTAATGATTGTTTAGGAATTAAGGTTAGAATTTTAGGTTGTTGATGACCTTTGCATCATAATTGACACTCAAAAACTGAGGAAATGCTATTTGGCCCGGACAAAAAGTGACCCGCATGGCCCTTCAAGGCCATATTGCTAATTTTTATGTTTTAGACAATTTCAATATCAAGGTAATTTTGTACTTTTTGATTGGTACTCTCCTCCGGAACTTTTTTTTTCATTTATTTTTATTGTTTGTGCATAGATGTCGAAGTTTTCATGATTTCTCTTCTTCTGGTTGAGGCCTAATGAATGTGCTTAAGCACTTTGAAACTGTTTGTTCTTTATGCATCTACTTTTCCTCTTTTTGCACTCATCTAGTTGAGGCCTATCAAATTATCCGAGCATATTCTTTAGTCACGAGACAACAATCTTGAGACTCCGATGGCGAATGAATTCCTACTAACAAATATTTTTATCTTCAATTTTGCAGTACTTCAACTACATGGGGATGCTTGCAGTTGAAGGCTCATACGATAAGATGGACGCTCTTTTAAACCAAAATATTCATCCTGTGGATATACTATTATTGATGGCAGCCACTGAAGGTGATAAACCAAAAATTGAAGAATTAATGAGGGCTGGTGCTGATTACACTGTTAAAGATGCAGATGGAAGAACTGCCCTCGACAGAGCCGCCAGCAATGAAATTAAAGAGTTTATCGTCGGGTTTTCAGTTCAAAAAGCATGATTTATATTGATATGAGGCTAATCTCAGAGTTGTAACTTTGTGTTTCTTTTTTGCTTCATTTTACTGTTGTAATATAGGTTGATTTATGTAGTTTATAATACTCAATAGATTGCTTTGAGATGGTGTAGAATTGACCTAATCTTAACGGATGAACCAAATGCTTTCAATGGATGCCTCCACCTACTTGTCATTTAACCTAACAAAGATGTAGTAACCAAAAACATAGCAGTCACCATAACCAAGTCCATTCTCCTTGAATCAGATAAGAGGTAGGTTGTGCTTGTCTTTTTGTCAGTCAGATCTGAAATCCGACTCAATGCCCGAATACCTGATCTGATTGGATCAGAACGTACCGTTTTCTTTTCGACGAGATCTAATTTAACTCCAGTCATATTTCAAAGTATTTATCCTTTTGCTCTTCTGTTTTGGGATTTCTGACTCGGTCGACAGACTCGAGCAAATAGCTGACTTGGCATGATCTTTGGTCCATTTAAATCACATATAACAAGAACAAGTATGAATAAAGAAACCCTTGTTTGAATAGCTAATGAGCATCTAACCTAAACAAGTTAGACTAGACTACAGAGATAATCATAAACCATAATCTAGATAAGTAACAAGTTTAGACTAGAGCTAATCATAATCCATCATCTAGATAAATCGACCTCAAGCGAGTTAGATTCGGACAATAGGATAAAAGAACAAAGACAAACCCAAAAAAGCCTAGCCTAAAATCTAATAAGAATAATCGATAATGTGGGACTGTCTTGATCAATCAAATAAATGATTATGTACCACTATATTCTTGTTCTTTTTGTCATAGTGAGCATTATTTGCTATAAATGATCGTACAAATGACCAAACGTACTCATAGATTGATCTTCTTCTCAGCGGAATCGAATATCTCTCTGAGCTTTTTCTTCACGCCATCATCTACAAACACAAACTCGATCGCGGTCTTTGCTAGTTCAAACATTTCTTCTTTTCCAAGACCTAAGAAGTTCACCAAAATCGATTTTTCTGTAAACATTTTTAAGATTCAAATTCTTCTCCAAGAGAAGATGATAAAGAAAAAAACGTACCGAACGCAGTGGCAGCAAGATTATATTCGCGAGAAAGACTAGTAGAAAACATCCATGGATCATCGGTACACAACACCAGAGGATGCTTAGATTTGTAAAGATCGACTGCACTCATAAGAGTAACAAAACATAAGAAAACGGTTTCTTCTAGCTATTGGGCTTGTAAGTAGGAAACTAGTAATGTTGCGATAGAGGTGAAAATCTAACCAAAATGATGGTATTCTATCGAAGGGAAACATTCAGTCCGGATGTTCGACGTCAGACAAATCTCGACCTGCATATTTTTCAATACTAAATCAGCATCAACGTAAGATTTGGCGATTGAGCTTGTACGCACTCATTTTAGAATGTCTAACCGGTATTTTAGATGACTTCAATTTTTTCCATTCTTCTCCTAGTATAAAACAAGCATGGCCAATCCTCCCGGGAAGGAAATCTAACATTGAGTTGACTTCTTCGCTCCGGTTGGGTACCTAAATTTATCATTTCTTTTAGATCGGCAAACATTTCCAAGTTATAAAGATGAGCTAGTACAATCAAAACTTAAAATACCTCTCCGCAATGAAGAGTAACAGCGAGACCTTGTTCCTTGGCATACTTTAGCGCTGGCAAGAAGGTTGCCCTGACAAAAGGTATGAAAAAAAAAGGTGACATGAAACTTTAGTCTATTGACTAATTTTAACATATAACGGTTAAAGTTGCAACGATTCTTAGATATAGGAAATACCATTCTCCGATAATTGGATTTCCCGAAAGATCAATACCAACAACTCCTAAATCCCTCATTTCCAAAGCCAATTGAACCTGAAAAAAAAAAGAATCCAGGTTTGAGCTATTACATCCCAAGTCACTTGAAATTTTAATCTACATGAATGAAATGAAACTTCTGGTACCAATTTAAGAACTCAAACAGGAAATGCGTACAGTTTCCATTGCTGCTGCAGTTGTTTCACGACGATCAATACTAAGAAGAAGCCGAACATAAATCTTTTTCTTAGCACCATTAGACGGAGTTGGTGCTGAATTTTTTTGGGTGGTACCAGAAGGACTAAAATCAACATCAATTGTGTCAACAGACCTTAGCCCATCTATTACTGCTTCTATATACGAACGTTTTGTCATTCCTATAGCTGCATTTTTCTGTACAAATTCAATAAATACGAAAACAAGTACCCTTTATAATCAAACTAGAACAAGGTAATGAAAAAATTACTCCTAATTGTTAAGTTTGTGGTCATCCAACTAAAAACAAATTCGAAATGAGTGGAGACTGGAGAGGTCCTAGACACCTTGGTTACGAGAGTACCCTCTGTGCACTTAGGTCTATTCTCAGACGCCCCTCACGTTTGGGCGTTCTATCCTCACATACCCCTCGTGTATGGGGTTCTATTGAGCCTAACACGCGTGTTTTCTGTCAGGTCAGTTGAAACACATGTGTTTGTTGGGCCTAGCTCTGACCCCAGATTAAGATAGTGATCGTCCATCATCCAACTGAAAAATCAATCGCTAATGAACGGAGACAATCTAAATATCATCGTCTAGGTTATGGGAGTATCCTTTGTCCATGTGGGGCTTTTATTATACTAATAATACATGATTATACCTTTGGAGTAGTTCGAAGCTCTACATAAACAATATTTTCAGCAACAAAATCTTCAATAACCTGTTTCAAGATCGAACTATGAGCCACATTATATGCTACCCGACTCAAAACTTCCAAAATAATTCCAGTGAGAAAGAGAGATTACTTCTTTGGTAATTCTTGTAACAGTTTTGTGATCAGTAGTAAGTAGATGAATCAAATCAAACAATTTGAAACATTCGACCAAAGAACGATCATCTGTTGCACGCAAGGGGAATAAAAAACTCATCTTTCGAGAGAAACCAACAATTCAACCAAACAATCATTAATGAATTGTATTATATTGTATCATATACTTATCTTTCAGGCAACGTTTGACCTGCAGGAATGGAATGTGATTAACAAGAACCGCACTCAGAGAAGGAATGGGATTCCTCTTAAAGGGGAATCCTAAACCCCAAGGATAGGATGGTCGGATTTGGGATTCCCATTCTCTTGGAATTGTCAGTCAAATAATCTAAGGACAAAATCAATTTCTACCTAATCCTGACTAAACCAAATGATATATACTAGGAATCACATTGCAGGATTGTTATTCTAATCTCATTCGGTTCCCCGGGCCAAACATGGCCTTAGAGTATCTTCTTTTCTTTTCTAGGGGTTAGGGTTTTTCCAATTAGATCCATGAATTGAAATACAAAGTGGGGAGTTGAATTTTTTTAACTTACCTTTCAAAATTACACTCTCTACATCTTCAAATATCACTCCATCCTTTTCTCCAAAAGCTCTAGCAAGTTCTCTATAGATAAATAAAGTAGTAAAGTTTGAAACTTGTAAAGAGAATCAAGACATGGGTTTTTGTTTTTTAGATTGCCAAACTCAAAATCAAAGAGAAATTTTTGTAAAAGAAGCAAAAAAAAAATGAACTTACAATAGTGTAGAATCTCTAATGGATCCATTGAGATGAGCATGTAATTCAATTTTTGGTTGTGATAAACACCATTCCATAGCTCTCTCTATCTATCTACTTTCTACTTTCTCTCTCTCTCTCTATGAGTGTTGTTTGATGATGAGGTTATGATAATGAGGAAATCTCTAGTGTCAAATCTATCTAGTCTGAATGAGAAAATCTATTCTTGTTTTTAGAGTTTGTCATGTCAATTTTCTGTTTTTTTAAAGTTTGGAATCTTGTCAGACTTTGATCTAAACAAGTTATCCCTTGCCACATCAACCAAGTAACTAGTAAAAAAAGATAATGCTAATGACATATGAGATTTTGCTATGGGCAGGGAAGACTTGTAAAAAAAAAAGTCAATGTCCTATTTGTCTTGATTTTTTTTGGTACAACTATTTGTCTTGATTATGTTAGTGCATCTCGAATCAGACATTCCAATGTGAAAAATTAGGGGGGAGTGTACACCGAATCGACCAAATTGGTTTATTTTTCTTCCGGGAACCAACCATTGTTTGCTTTTGCTTGGCTCGGATTAGTTGGAAGATCGATCAGTTGAAATTTATTTTGATTAACTTCGTTTTTATGTTTGAAAACTGTTGTGACGAACAACAAGAAGAAAAAACAATAATGAACATAAACAATACGAAAAATAGAGCGATAATTATCACTATGAGTTTTTTCTGAAACCCTCTCTTCGAGAGAGAGAGAGAGAGAGAGAGATTACTGAAACGTGGAGAGATGAGAGGTAGAGATGAGAGGTAATGAAATGTAGACTGTTAGTGGTAGTTGGTGGTGGTGGTGGTTGGGAGCCCTAAATTTTTTTTTTGGAAGACAGACTACTGTCTACGTACGTCGTGATATTTGGTATTTGATACATCATAGATGTGATAAGCTCGATAACCGCCCACTCAAATACTAACAAGACCGGGCCTATAGCCCAACAAGAGCTCTAAAATTTATTTGTCTCGACAATTTGATGACCTTGTATTGTTAATATAACTTTGCACCCTAAAACGATGGATATCGGTATCCTCACAATTTATTTGGTAAAATTCCCTGATCAATGTAAGACTATTCTCGCAAATGTTCTGAACAATTATGGGTAGAAACACTTTTTTCTACTCATTGAAGGTTCCTATTGTTCCTTTTTTAAGGGGCTTCTAATTTGATTCTGGACAATGTTGGATCAAAACATAACATCATTACAGACTACCTTGGTATCAAATGAACTTGCTTTCAATTTATAAGTTCCTTTTGTTTATATAGACGCTAGGCTCTAACCTTGTACCAAGGAGCATAGTTTCTTCTCTCGGCTAGAGAAATACGATATTTTTTTCATTAACATATGTTATCAAGAAACAATTGTTATTTTCGTTATGACAACCTTACCGAATTGGGACTAGTCCCAACTATAAAAATCTCACCCAAAGACCCAACTCAGATAAAGAAGCCACCCACTAGAACAGAACAAAAATGACTCATTGAAACCCTTAACTTGGTGATCACATTCCTTTCCCGCCCGCCAAACATGCCCATAGAGGCAATGGCTCATTGGTCACCAATGAAGACAATGACTTTCTTTGGGACTGGAGCAAGAAGAAAATCTGTTTTCTGTTGAAATAACAGTGAAAGAGAACAATAATCGTAAATGAAAAGAATAGCAGTCCATACGAGTTATCGTTATAACGTTCCATCAGTGACTATTTTATAGATGGAGCCTTGGAGGCCTTCGTGTTTAGTCACATTAAGTAGAACTGTATAGCAAATGAGAATAAATTCATTTCATAGATGAAATAGTTCGGTTCTAACAAGCAATCAAAATACATTCAATACATTCGATGAAAACTAGGGTTAAAAAGATACAAGAAACAGATATTACCCATTCTACTTCTTCTTTCCAGCTTTTCCTTCCTTTCTTCTAACAATTTCGTCCGCGTATTTGACTCCCTTTCCTTTGTATGGTTCCGGAGGCCTCCATTTTCTAATTGAAGCGGCAAATTGACCGATAGCACACTTATCATATCCACTAACTGTAATTCTAGTGTTTTCTTCTACCTTCACTTGGATACCGTCGGGAATTTCCATCTTTACCGGGTGAGAGAACCCAAGATTTAATATCAAGTCTTTGTTTTCTAACATAGCACGATATCCAACTCCTATTAATTGAAGTTTCTTCTCAAATCCTTTAGATACACCCACCACCATATTATCAGTAAGAGTCCTGCATCAAATCAAAATCGTCACATAAGAGTTCCACCCGCCTTATAACTTAGGAGATTTACCTACTTCATCCAATGTATACTTCGATTCTACCACTTAAACAGGGTGGAAGTATGTAAATAAAAGATGAATATCAACATAGAAAGCCGAAGTCCAAAAGCAAATGTTAGTGTTTTAAACCTTTCGGCTCTACTAGCTTTTTTCATGTCTATTGAAGCTCAATTTTCAAATTTTAAAACCCTCTTCCCTCCAAATCTACTGAAATTTGGAAAGTTTGGTTAAGTCTTTTCAGCGTACTTTTTGACCCAAGTATCGTGTACTATATTTTAACAATGGTTTTCTATGATAATTCTAAAGCTACCTAAGAATAGCATAGTTTATCCCATCTTCGGGAAAATGAGTGACTAAAAAGTTCGCCATTAATAAGATAAGGGCAAAATACACGCGCTAAAATCATTTTGAAAGTGAAATTACGAACAACCTATTTCATCCGACCGATGTACATAAATGGAGGAAAGACGATTACCTGAAAAGCCCGTGCATCTGGTTAGCTCGTCTAGTATCCATTGCTTTACTAACTCTAAGTTGACCAGATTCTACTTTCTCGACTTTCACCTCACGGGGGTAAGTCCTTGAAAGCTCCCCAAGAGGACCCTTTACTTTCAAGTCCTGGCCCTCCAATAAGATCGTGACATTCGATGGTACCTCAATTGGGTTCTTTCCAATTCTTGATTCCTTGCACTCTATCCCTTTCCTCAAAAAACCAACACGAGAAACGGGAACACTAGCTACCCGCATTTCGCTTAGCTCCCCAAAAAACCCAGATCTCAAATTGCTGAAACACAAGAAAGAAACTCATCTAAGACATCAACCCTTGAACTACCCATTTCCCCTAAGATTGGGAAAAACATTATAGCAACAAGAATTAAGTTATTTCACTCAGACATTATATCAAGTACTTCATAGGCAAGTCAGAAAATCATTACATTAATGAAAACCCCAACCCCAATTGCTCCCAACTTTTAACCTTTCCTAGCAATTACTCCCATACCCATTTTAGATTCCATTGTTTAACCTTTAAAAATGAGGGTTTTTTTTTCAGAAAATACTAATCATAATTGAAGCAAATTTCACTGTTCTGCCATTAAAACTGTAAATTCATAAGCAAAATCATCTTCAAATACAAGAAAAATAATAACAAAGTAAAACCCAAGTTGAGATTGTCCTCTAACATTAGGGAAAGATAGGAGTAGAAGAAAATTTACCAGGAGGAGAAAGAAGTGGTGACTGAAGAAGCCATGGTTGGTTGAGCGAGGTAAGCTAACAGCTAACTAAAGAGAAGCCTTTCTTAGTTTGCTCAACTTTATCCATATCTACTTCTTACTTCAATTACCAGTACTACCCTTGTCTTTTTCATTATCCCAATATTCCCAAAGAAAAAGATGTTGCCATTTTTTTTTTTCTTACACCTAGTGTTTGTGTAACACTCCAAGTCTTAGCAATTAGCGGTGTTGTCCCCACTTTAGACACACAGATATTGCTTCTGGCGAAGACTCCACGAGCCACTTTAAAGGCTTTGATATTTACTAAGGTTGAGCGCACACATATAATTCAGGCTCCTGATTCTCCAATCAATGTGAGACTACCAAAATCTCCCACGTTTGGAGACGAACTGTCCTCCGCTATGCTACCATCTATAATGGTCCAAGTCATAGAGTTATCGATATTGTCTTTACATGAGACACCCGGGCCCGAAACCAACAAATAAGGAGTTCTATTCTTGGAGAAGGTTACACGAGCCCACCCAAAAGAGATACTAAATAAGCTTTGACCATGGGCATATAGCCAGATTCTGTACACTTCCCCATGTGGTCACATCTTCAAAGTCCCAAATTTATAGCATACCAAGCAGGTGTTGAGTATCACCCATCACTTCTAGATGTACTGAGACATCTGGTTTTATTATTACAAGAAAGAGAAAATGAAAAACTACTCCATTTTATATACAGATAACTCAGAGACCAAAAATGAAGATCAACTTTATTTTGGAGACACAAGTACTTGTACAGATTCTCATTGAGTTACAAAAAGGAACAAAATCTGTTTCTAGCGAGAGACAGAGAGAGATCTTAGTTCTGGTTTGCCTTGATTTCATTTGGTTTTGGAATTTTCTTATACTCATAGTTGTCTATGTCAACTTTCTCTTTGAATGCCTGCAAAAAAAAAAACAAGAACAATAAGCTACAGTTTTCTATATTCTTCGCCATATAATCAAGAAAGACGAACGATGAAAAATAACGGGGAAACTTGTTCTCTTTGCTCATTAAATTCTTGATCATTCATATCAAATGTCTCGGCGATACAACTAGTTTAAGTTTGTAAGATTTGTAGTCCAATATGAAACTAGTTTGAGAAAAAAAACGATACCTTGAGCTCATCTTCAAGTGAAATCTTCTTCGGCTTGTACAAGTTCACAGGTCCTGTTCTAGATAAAGCTTCTCTAGTCTCAATTATCTCCCATTCATGATCATCTTTCACCTTAGCCACGTCTTTGCTGAAATATGGAAGTTCCAAAGATATCAGAAAAGAAGAAAGTTGAGATGGGTTATTAATCTCCAAACGACGAATTAAATCTATATTATATTTCTTAGCTCTAACTTCTTGAAATAAGAAGACAACAATTACAGGAAATAAAGCAAATATCTGAAGATGTGATGTAGATACTAGAAACAAGCACTAGCATTAACCTTGTAGATCTCATGCGTGTTTAGAACATTGTACATCGGAACTATTAGAGCTAAAGATAGCATACAATGTCTAGACCCAGGAGAATCTTGAAACTATGAAATCGATAAGTATCAAACACGACTTCATCCTCCCCAGATTTTGATTGTTGTTAGTCTCTACATCAAATGTCTTTTATCTCATTGAGCCTTTGCATATTATTTCTTGTTCATTTCTCGTTCCTTATAATGCGACTTATTTTTTTTCCCTATAAGATGGTGTAGTAAAAAGATTTTTTATACATATGTTTTCATAGGGAGCCCAAGCCTAAATCAACATTGGCATGTAGTTTTGACTACGATCAACAGACAATTGAGTCTTCGGCCCAACTTCTTGTGAGAATGGCCTCAAATACAGCTGATTTTACGTACTTCTCAACCACAGCTGTGCGAGAACCATCCTACTTCATAAGATACCAAGTCAATGTTTAGTTGTGTGAACGAGTGAAAAATTTCATCAGGATTACTCGTAAGGAGAATCTCTAATGGATCACAGGAATTACTTTTCGTTTCTCTTAAGACCTAAACCTTGAATCTTGGAGGAGCATGGCATATGGTATGTATGAGTTTATACCGAAATAACCAAGTCGTTTTTTTTTCCCAAATGATCATCTCCCCTTTTACCCATAATAAGATTTCTTCCAACCGAGATATCACTTCACTTTTAAGTCTAAATTTCGTCTTAGAACAGAAAACATTTAGCAGAAAGAAAACGGGCAATGTAGTAAACAACTCATTTTTAAGCAAATATGCCTATCCAACACAACATTAGTAGTCGATGTGGTGATATATCCTAACATCGTGTATCGGCTGATGCAAATATGATAACAATAAATATGGTTTGTGAAAATCCGCTGCTCCGGCTTTAATCTAGAGATGACCAAGACCAACATGATAGATTGATAGCTACTTGTGAACCCTAAATTATATATAGGCTTTAATCTAGATATGACAAATACACAACCTAAGTAATCGATATGGTGATTTATCCTATACATTGTATATCGGCTAATGCATATACGATAACAATAAACATGGCTTGTATGGGTCCGCCACTCCGGCTGGAATCTAGAGATGACTAAGACCAACATGATAGATTAATAGCTATTGAAACTTGAAATATGAACCCTAAATTTCGAAGAAAACAAATAAGGAAGAACACAAACCTGCCTTGCAATAGATGACCAAGACCAAGAGATCCAAAAACAGTGAGTGAAATGAGAGGAAGTCCATATCTAACAAATGGGTATTTCCTTCCCCATCTTTTAAATTCAGAAGCTGAACGCCCTATCCTCTCAGTAGTAGCTCCTAAATTCATTGTGTTTTTAGTCGCCATTAATCAAAATCCTGAATACCCATTTCAATAATTTCATTTTATGATTGATGCAACAATAAAATCAATAGAAATTTGTCTAGTTCAATGACTATCCTAAATGATATCATCTCAAGAACCCTAGATATTCAAAGCTAGAACATAAAATTGATTGTCGTTCAATTATTATTTATAATTCTATTAATCACGGGATAAACATAAACTGCTGTAGAAGTTTGAACTTGAATAAGAGAAAACCCTAGATAGTTCAACAAAAAAAAAAAAAGAGAAAACCCTAGATTTGATTGAAAAGAAGTACTACCTTATTCGATTGATTCCTCTAATAGAGTTCTTAGAGAGAGAGAGAGAGAGAGAGAGAAGAAGGTGACCCAAAATGGCTGGAATTTTTTGGGAAGTTATATGAGCACCCATTCAAACAGCCCCAAGTCCCAATTATAGTGATTTTGCAATTCACCCCATTTTCGAAATATGACTAGTTTTTAACCCCTAATTGTATTTTTCCGTTAAATATCAGTTTAGTGGTGCGTGTGCCAATGGAATTCATTATAACCATCACTGCACCATCACCACTGTCACCATCCACCATGGTCACAACCATCTGAATCTTCTTTCTTCTATCAAGATGACAGACCATAAAGTAGAGATCCGAACCTCAAACTTAATCTTTCAAAATCCTAAAAAAGATCTAGGAAAAAACCCAAGGGGTTTCTGAATCCTTTGGCCTTCATCTTCTTTTTTAGTTTCATCTACTTATTTTTCTCTTACTGCGAATTTGTTTGGGGGGTTCAGCTTTAGCAAAGCCAAAGGCTTCTTCTAAGTGAGTACACCAAGTAATCAGGTAATTTGAGGTCTCCTTGTAATGTCTCATTTCACATGAAACATTTCACTAATTAGAGTAGGCTCAACCCATCTTTCAACAAAAGAAGAAATAGGCTCAGCCCATGTCAATGAATCTCTCTATTTGGTCTAGGGAGAGCCATGCATATTGTCTTCAAAGAAAGAAAAAAGATAGTAGGAAAATTCTAGGCAAAATCCGATGTGGCTTCCGAGCTTTCAATGATTCATGTTCACTTCCTTCAATCATGGGAAGCCAGGCAGAATTTTTGAGAAAATTCCAATCATGTAAAGCCACAACGAATTTCTGCTTAGAATATTTCCGAAATTTCTCCTTCCCTGACATTTTTAGAAAAGATTACCATTTCAGCTACTATTGTTGTATCTGCAACGTCCTACTGTCCTAGACCTCGAAAGTTATCGATAATTTTTCCGTTTTTGACATCTCGATCCTTACCTTTTATCTTTAAGTGTAAATGGAAGGGACGGGAGAAACCCATATCCAACGGATACGAGGCTCTATTCTAGGCAAAGTCCCTACGAGCCTGCCCAAGAGGCTTGGTATTTACCAATCTTAAGAACCCACCTACAGCCCAAGCTCTAGACGCTCTCCCGAACACGTGGGCCTATTAAACTTATTCCCTGAACACCCAAAGGCCTAAATTGGGGTAGATTCCTACAATAGTGATCAATAGATTAGGATTCTTTCTGTTGCTTACCAAATGAAAACTCCTAAGAATAATAATGAAGAACAGTTCGACTACGAAAAAATTGTGATATATAAGATTTACATTATCAAAGATTCTATCTTTTTCCTTGTCAACTAAGAACAAGACTACCAAGAAAGATGGGTAGTTTTCGTGAAATATGTTATACTAATAATTTCTATTTGTTTACGAAGTTTGATTAAACTGCGTAATTTTGTGATTGATCTTGATCATTCTTGGCAAGAATAGTGGTACTTTTCGGGGCTTTGTTCTTTGAAATGAACTGTTTGTACCAAGTTGCAGATAACTTCGGAGTTCTCTTCTGTGTTGCGAAATCAACATGGAAAAGGCCAAATCTTCTTGTATATCCAAATACCCACTCGAAGTTGTCGAGCAAAGCCCATACGAAGTATCCTCTTACATCGGCTCCTTTCCTACTCATACAACCAAGTAATTCCAATAAATTAGTAGGTTACTCTGACAGTCTGACATAATTATGCAACATGATTTTGAGAACTTCTCAAACGGTGGTCACTTTATAAAAAAGTGAGGAAAAGGCTCACTATTGACTCTTGATCTACCTATTGAGGTGAAAGAGGCCCAAGACCACACCCAAAATGGTATCGAAGCCGAGGTTACCAAAGTCTTCCAGATCCTGTTGTGGAGGGGGAGAGAGAGTCTCTAGGGTCCCAATGTGTGAAGGGAAAGATTGTTAAGTAATCCCACGCTGGTTGTGGGAGGGGTGGTGGCGACTTTATCATAAGTGCGAGGAAAAGCCTCACCTCCTGAGCTAACTTATGGGGTGAGAGATGTCCAAGACCACTTGGGTGTGCGGACGACCGAAGACCACACCGACCCACACAGAATGCTTGTGTTGAATATGAATAGTTGTTAAATTTGATGAAAACTTAGCAGTCCAGCGGCTTCTCTCTTTTCATCGTTTCCAATAAAAAGCTGTTAAGAAACACAAATATCTGTAGCATCAAAAGTGAGTTCATGTTCTTACCTGATTGCATTTGCTAATGAATCCAAGTAGCTACTAAGAAAGTTCACTCTGTCGATATCATTCAAGAACTCTCCAGTAGGAGCACTGACATTGTTTAAATCACCATAACCTAAAACACCAACAAGTATATAACATATCTTAGGAAATAGATCAAGATATTAGAATACTTATTCGCCATTTACATATAGATAGATATCCCGATTTGTCTACTCTTACCAGTTTCTGCAATGTACATGGGCGTATTGTTGTATCTCTCCTTTATATATAAAATCATTTTCTCCATTCCTTGTGGATAAACATAGTACAAGTTCATCGATGTCTACATCAAACGAAAAAGGAAGCTTTCGTTAATAAACTAAGTTTGAAGTTTAATGAATTATAGTAGCAACAATATAACTTTAACGTACCGGGTTTCCAATGGGAATGCCATTTTTTTCACCAGTTTGTAAGGTAAAACCTTCGGTTTCGGAAATTCCCATTCCATTTTGACAAGTAGAGTGCATACAATCTTTGACATATAAACTAGTATAGTGATTGATTCCAATGAAGTCTAAACTACTCTTTAGTTTCTTTTGGTCATTTTTCGAAAATGAAGGCAACTTGGGTCCAAGCAATTTTCGCATTTCTGAAGGATAACTTCCAAACATAATGGGATCCAAGAACCTGCAATAACATTCATGAGCTGTCGGCAGCAAGCTTATCACCCAAATCTAGGGGTTGTTCATGCTTACCAGTTGAAAAAGAAAGAATGAGCTCTTTCGGCAGCAAGCTTGTCAGCTAAAGAATTGCTCATAGGTTCAAACCATATGGCATTCATCACAATCCCAATGCTACCATTTTGTTCCTTCTGATTATTTGGTAGAGTGTCGACTTAGAAATCTTCTTGTTTTCTTCTAGTTTAGAGATTGTTAAAGACAAATGAGAAGGTGTCGTAAAAAATGTAATACCTGATATTTGGATCTGTAAAGTTGAACGGCCGAGGCATGAGATAGGATGATATTGTGAGCGGCAATGAATGGTTCGGTTAAAGAGTTACCAAAGGTACAGTTACCAAATGGTCTCGAACAACGAGCCGGTGGGTAATATCCAGTTCGGTAAGTCTGTATAGCTAATATGTTCGGCTCGTTGAATGTGGCCCAGTACTTGACTCGATCTCCAAATGCTTCAAAACACACATCTGCATAAAATCGAAAATCTTCCCTGCAAAAAATTGGTTGCTTTTAAAAAGATGCATCCACCAATCGGCAAGAGATGACAGAGAAAGAAAACATGAGAGAGTGACAGATTAGCAAAAGATTCCGATGTGAAAGTTTCTCTTGAAAGAGTTATTTGTTACTTAACTGTATTTTGGGACTCAACCAACTTCCGTATCTATCTTCAAGTTCTTGGGGAAGATCATAGTGACTTAAGGTAACAAAAGGTTCAATTCCTGCAAATTCAATCCGAAAAAAGAAGAAAGAGACCCGTTCAAACAACAAAAGAAATTATGCTGAACGAAAGGCCTATGAAGTAGATATTCATACCTTTTCGCAGGAGAGCGTTAATCATATTGTTGTAGTGTTCGATTCCCGCAGGGTTTATACGCCCATACTTTCCTCCTGTTACGTATTTCATTAGCATTTCGACTGGAGGACTAGAGGACTAGTAATGACCCTAAGAGTTGGTTAGCGATCATGGGTTTATATTCAGTTCATGGCTGACTCGTGGATTACATTAGGTGTCCGAAACTAAACGATGTCATGGTTCAAATAGAAGGCAAACCAAATGAAAATTTTCAAAAGAAACCCAAGAACGAAAAGGTGAATTATAATTGAGATTTGATAGGTGGTGTCTTTTTTTGTCTCACTCTCGTCTAACTTAAGAGTACCCAAAATCAACCAAATAATCATACGAATTAGGACTTATGCATCATGAGTCAAACAAAAACAAACATTCTGAAATCTAACTCGGATCCATTCAGACCCCGATTCTGACTTAAACAAGTAAATTCATTGGGTAAAAATACTTAACTGGGTAGAATTCTAGCCCATGAAATTGAAAATCGATAGCTATCGACTCCAATAGAGTTCATCAGATCAAAATCATCCTGTGATTTTCACCACAAACACAAAATCATCAACAAATTTCTACAAGTTAGACACATTCTACCTTCCTCTAAACATGATTAAATTAACCTAATTAGAAATTAAAGATCAAATGTTAACTAATTAATGAGTTACCAGATATCTATTGTAATGATCAACTGCTATATCTCCATTACTACCATCAATAATTTTATCTGCTAATTATAAAAAGAAAAACTTCATCAATAATCTTTCTCTAAAACACCATAACTCTTAAATAATTATTATATTAAGTTAATTAATTAAATTAATGAAAAAATTAATGATAGTATTAGTGTTAATCTAACCTGTATTATGAGTGAAAAAATCCCAATTATTAACCCCTTTTCCATCACTCAAATATGCACCTTCTACCTGCAATTTGAAAACATTTTCCCCAATACCTTAATCTCATCCACTAACCAAATAATGGGTTTTACTTGTTTTCTTGATTTCTATAACTAAAAGAGAGATAATCAAATCATGGGTTCTTTTCATCAAAAAAAAAATTCATCAAAAAAAAATCATGGGTTCTACTTGTAATCTAGAAAAAGAAAGAGAGAGAGAGAGAAAGAGAACCTGATAAGCAGAGGAGGCTGTACCAAATAGGAAGTTAGATGGGAATAATAATGAAGAAGAATGATGATTAATGGTAGAATTGATTACTCTTTCAGTTTCAGCAGCTGATATCAACAAATTAGGTGAGAAGACAAGAAACTGATAGAACCAGACTAGAAATAAACCCTTATTAAACCCTTCTGAGAAGAAGAAGAAGTACTCCATAATCATAGAGATGATCAGAGTAACCTTATTCAGTTATTCTCTCACTCTCTTCTTTCTGGTTAATATATACACTTCACCTTCTTGATATAACAAGTAAATTATCCATTGTTCAACAAAAAAAAAAAAAAAAGTAAATTATCCATAAATTTTAAAAAAATGAAATTATTTTATGACATATTGATTTTCTTTTTTGTTAAAAGTTATGACATATTGATTAGTAGCAAAATTCTTTGTGGAGTAAGCCGTAAGTTCCCATATGCACGAAAGGCGTAACAATACGGGTAATGTTTAAGAGAGTAACTCGGTGAAATAGACATGTCTCTGAAGAGACGTGGACGGACTACCCACCCCTAGACAGAAAGACTCTAAGAAGCTTTATTGTTATTTGGAATTGGATTTGAGCTTTTCCTCCGCACCTCATGTGGGAACGAATAAAAATAAATAATAACTCATATATATATAACAAGTATATTACACATAAATTAAAAAAAATATTGTATCATACATAGAAAGCTAACTCGTTTTGTAACTATAACACGTCCGTAAAACAAAACTTCTTATTTTAATTTAACAATTTCACAATACTTATATAACAAGTTACAGTTGTGTAGTCTTCGTTATTTGCAAAATAAAAAATAAAAAAATAAAAGACGAAAAATTATATTCATTCCACATATTTTTGTAGACCTATAGTTTATATCGATATCTTTTGAGGTATTTATCAACATAATCGTAAAGCTTGATTAGTTTTTTATGCGAGAGCAACAATGTTGAATCAGCCAGGGCTGGAACAATCAGAGTTAGAGCAAGCAGCGCTGGAATACGCAGACAAGCATACCAACGGGTTGACCGTTACTTTGCTGAAACCGGTTTCTTTATCACTTTGTGGTGACAACTTTATCAAAGTGTGGTGATCCGGATCTTCCTAGTTACCTGTTACGATTTTACATTCACTCCGTACTCACGTTTCCGGAAAAATGCGTCAGTTTTCTTCTAAATTCTTTTCAAAATACTTTTTGTAATAGCTAATAGGTTCAAATCTTATTTTTTGTGATCTCCACTTTACCCTCCGAATATCTTACATAACTAAACAAAAGAAATAATAATAATAATCTTATTATTTTCTCTTCCTTAGGTAATTTTTTCTTTCTTCTAAAGCTTACATGTCATTGACAGACATCAAAAAGATCTTTAGTTTGATTATCATTTTATTTTTGCTATTTTCATGAAAGAGATTTTTCTAATGGCAGTTAGATTTCTCAATCACAATATAAGGTAGAGCTAGCATTATTCACTTAAATGGTAGATATCCAAATTGATTTACCTTAAAAAAATATTCCAATTGATACTTTTAGAGGATGGTGGGACAAAAGTCTTCTTATACTAAAAGAAAGGTCAATCCTACTCGAGGAGCAACCACGTGAAGCTCGTGCAAATTAGAGAGAGGATAAATCTAAGGCCCAAAAACCAAGCCCAAATAGGAAATCCAACCCAATAGGGATTTATATTTCAAAAAAAACCCAAAATGTTAGATTACCTCTCTATCCCTCTAAAAGAAATTGTTCCCTCTCTTATCCCTCACACATTTCCCGCCCAAAACCACTTCCTCTCCCTGACTTCTGACTCGATTTGACCCGACTCTGACCAGCCATCAAGACAAACCCACGCCATCTCTCTCTCTCTTCATTCATTCAAACGATTTCAGTCTATCTCTCCTCTCTATCTCTCCTCTCTACCTCGATCAAACGATTCAAAGCTGCCTCTCCGTCTCTCTCTCTTTCTCTTTTTCAAGCGAAACAATCTCCAGCCATTAACGCCTCTTGCATTCGAAACGTTACCACCGATTATCACTCTCACAAACCTATTTAAGCTTTCGGATCTACTCATCTTTCTGTCTAAATCTCTCTGTTTCAACGAATCTCAAGCTTCTTTCTCGATTTCTCTCTCTTTCAAAACAGGTACGTCTCTGTTCTTCATCTATCTCTTGATCCTCTCTCTGTTGTTGGTAATTATTAGGATTGTTGGAACATTTTTGGGGTTTCTTGTTTCAGATCTGTGGTTTTTGGTACAGTTTTAGGGGTTTTTGAAAATTTTGGGGAGTTTTCAAACAATTAGGGTTTATGATTTCAAGTTTAGTAGTTTGATCTATAGTCTGTGATAAATCATTTTGGGTTGTTTTTCGAAAAAGTTTTAGGGTTAAGTTGCTACAAAGTTTGTGATAAAACATTTTGGTTGTTGTTTTGTGATTTCGGAAGCATTTGGGTGTTTATGGTTCTTCATCAAGCTTCTAGGTTAGTTTTGTTTTAACATTTAGGGTTGTGAACCGAAAGTTAGGTTCTGTGGAGACATTTAGTACTTTGTCTTTGTTTTTTGGGTGTCTTTGTTTATGAAGTGCATGATTTGGTTTATCATTCTGGGTTGTGTTGAGGAAATTTTGGATTATGTTTAAACATTTTGATAGTTGTTTGTCATTTCGAAAGCATGCATCTACACAGAAAGGTCATTTGGGTGTATATGATACTACATCAAGTTTCTAGGTTAGGGTTGTTTAAACATTTAGGTTTCTGTGGAGAAATTTAGTCATTTGATCTAGATTAATGGGTGTCTGTGGTTGTTGATTAACAGAATGATTTTTTTTAAACATTCATGGTTGTGAAAAAGAAATTAGTATATGTTTAGACATTTTGATTGTGTATATAAATTCTGTGTTTGTTTGATACGTGTGGGTGTCTAATACAAAACATAGGTGTTTGTTTTAACATTTATAGTTGTGTAAAAAAAATTAGTATATGTTTAGACATTTTTGACTGTGTATATACATTCTGTGTTTTGTTTTGAACATGTGGGTGTCTAATACAAAACATAACAGCTTTTGCAGATTACAAAAAGATGGTGAAACAAAACACAAAAAAAGGAGACGCACCTGTGCAAAAACAACAGACACCCCTTCGTGCTAGCCCTAGGAAGAGGGCTGCTGAAGAGGCAACCTCTGCTGGGCCCTCCAAGAAAGGCAAAAAAGTATCAAGTCCAAAACAAGCCAAGGTATCTTATTGTATACACATCTTTTACCATGTCCTGTATTTAAAGTTTGTGGGTTGACATTTCATATAATGTTTTGGCATATTTGTTAGTGTGATGACATTCTTTGAAATGTTGTTTCAATTAGTGTGATGACATTCTTTGAAATGTTGTTTCAATTAGTGATCCTTCATTCTTGTGTAGACCAGCATTGGCATATGCTCTATTGTGTGGACACTATCCAAAATGATCTGACATATTTGTTAGTGTGATGACATTCTTTGAAATGTTGTTTCAATTAGTGATCCTTCATTCTTGTGTAGACCAGCATTGGCATATGCTCTATTGTGTGGACACTATCCAAAATGATCTGACATATTTGTTAGTGTGATGACATTCTTTGAAATGTTGTTTCAATTAGTGATCCTTCATTCTTGTGTAGACCAGCATTGGCATCTGCTTTATTGTGTGGACACTATCCAAAATGATCTGACTTTATTTTAAGTGATGTAGCATTCAGTGTAGTGTTGTATATTTTGTAGAATGTGCTGACATATCTGTTACTTTTTGTGTGAAGCACCGAGGATATACTTCCAAGAAGAGAGAGCCCATGGTGGAGCCTCAACCAAAAGAGCCTGTGGAGCAGAAGAAGAAAACTGCTTTCAATTACAAATGTAACTTCAAAGCAGTTTTCAAGGTGGCGCGGGAATTGATGTCATTTATTACTGAAGAGCAAAGGAAGATGTTGCTTTCTTCACCATTCGGGGCCTTATTTAAGGCAGTGACCAGTTTTAGTTTCCGAACAGAGAATGTGGCGGAGAAGCCGAACAAAGCCATCTATGATCTTCTGTACTGCTATGACAAACAGAGCCAAGCCTTCAACATCGGAGGGAAGTTGATTCAGTTCACTCCCGGAGATGTTGCTTTGCTGTTGGGAGTCCCCATGGAAGGACAAATTTACGAAGCATTCCCAACCAATGTCACCATAGATGTGGCTAAAGACGAGTTTTTGACCAAGTATTTCAAAGACTGTGTTGTTGAGGGAAAGGCTTTATCTTTTGGGGGTCCCAGCATAGAAAAGGCGTTGCATGTGGCTGCAAGAACAAAGGCTCCGGCCATTGAGTTCTTGAAACTATGGATCATGTACATGGCAGCCACCTTCCTGTTCGCTTCAGCTGCCGGCTCCTCTGTTGTGGGGAGTTTTTATCACAATCTCCAAACGGAGAGAATGATGAAAAGAGTTTCCTGGGCTAGAGCTATTCACTCCTACATGATGGAGAGAATAAACAAGCACTCAGAAGACCCGGCAAAAGCTTCAGGATGCCTGACTCTTCTCCCCGTAAGTATTCATTACAATGCACTTAAATGTTTCATAATTTCTTATAGTGATAAAAATCAAGTTAGTTTGCTCTGACATTCTACCAAATGTTTCATCATTCTGTTGGGGCTTCTGTAATGCTGATACATTGTTTAGAATGTTTGGGCAATGTAAGAAATGTGTTTCCATTTCTTGTGATGATACAGAAAAACACTTCTGACCTATTTGTGTTTAATTTATTTGCAGTACTGGTACTGCATGCACACCAGGATCCATGAGGACCTGGTTGGAGAAGTAGGGGTCAGTCCTAGAATAGCTCGATGGGTGATCGAGCCATTCTTCCTTAAAGGACTGGAAGAAGAGTTGGAAAGCATCACAGAGGAGCAGGTAATTTGTTTCAACATTTCTTAAAATGTCTTTGTGATTTTATAAAATGTTCTAACATAACTGATGTCTGAGTGACATTGAGGAAAATGTTGGAACATTTGCAAGAATGTTGGAACATTTAATTATGTGCATGTGTTTTTTTTAGAGATGTTGAGATAATAACATTATGTATACCTTCTTGTAGGTGAAGGTGGAGTTGGTGGCAGAGTCTGAGGAAGAGGAACAGTTGTTAAAGTTCACGGAGAGGGTGGTGGAGGAGATGAATGAGGAGGAAGTGGAGAAGTTGAAGGAGGAAAATGAGAGGTTGAGAGAAGAAAATTTGTTGGTTAAGAGAGAGTGTGAGATGGTGAAGAGAGAGAGAGAAGTATTAAAAGAGGAGTTGGAGAGGATGAAGAGAGAGAGAGGAGAGAAAGATGATGTATTGGAGTTTGATTTTGGTGTAGGAGGGGAGGTGGATGTTAGAGAAGAGGTTGGTAGAGATGAGGTGACTGTTGGAGAGGAGGTGACTGTTGGTAGAGATGAGGTGAATGTTGGAGAGGAGGTTAGACAAGAGGTGGAGAGTGGAGATGGTGGAGAGGAGATAGTGGAGCAGGAAGTAGCCCCAGAAAATCCGGAAGAAGAAAACGCAGAACCCAGCATCGAAAAAGAAAGTGATGCCGAAGCCCAAACTGAAGGAGCAAAAATAGACGACAATAAGGGTAAGAAGGCAATTTCTGATGAGTCGGTAAGGTGTCAAGCTTCCGGAGAGGGCCAAAAGCAGGAGCAGAAAGTGAGCCAAGGTGCTGGGTCAAGTGAGTAAATGCTCACGCAAATCTTTACTTCTGTTGACATTCCTGTCTTTGCTTGATTAGAATTGGGAAATGTTGGAGCAAATACCAGAATGCTTCAACATTTGAGATAATGTTATAACAAAGTAATGAATATTGTCTTTGCTTAGATTTTTTGTTGGTTTTATTTCTAGTTTATTTGTTTGAAGCAACGTATTAACTTGTGTGCAATCTATCTATCTTCTCTGAAATTCTTACTTACTTGTCAGATGATTGGTATGAACATAAATTGTTCGGCCATCGTTACAAGTTTTTTGATAAACGGTAAGTAAAAGAGTTCTATCGTACTCCCACGATGTCTTTTACCACGACAATTGAAGACTTTCTTTTACCACGAACGAACGACAATAGACTGGTCGGCTAAGTAATAAATAAGAAACAAACAAGTAAGTGTTCTTCTCCCACATAAATACGTAAAATGTTTGAACATACGTGCTAACGTTTATATATATTGATCGAGAATTGGATAATAATTTATGTTAAGATTTGGTTTTCTATCGAATGTTGACTAGTTAAACGTGTGGTGGTGGGACAGGTGAAAAGCATTTTCCAAGTTTTTTGAATGTAGGTGAAAATGAGACGGAAGAAGAAAACTTTCAGCTGACTTGGCCTTCAGCTTTCTTTTCAGAGGTTTGCGAAGTGGCAAAAGTATATGAGAACTATGAGATCGTGGAGAACGAAAGTTCTTCTGAAGACGATTTTGTAGATAAGCCAAAGGTTGAAACGGCTGAAGTTGTGGAAAAGAAAGATAAAAACAAACCAAACTCTTTGGTTAAGAGGGTTAAAACACAGCCAAGAACCCGAACCATGACCGAGAAAGGAAAGCAACTCGAGAAGAAAAAACCAATTAATGTAGATGAAATTGTAGAGTTGGGAGGTGGAAGGTCAGCAGCAGAGGAGGAAGGCCAGAAGCTAGGTAACTGGAAAAGAAGCCCGGTGTGGAAGAAGTTGAAGGAAGAAGAAAAGGGCCTGTTGGAAGAATTCATCAGGAAAAGTAACAAAAGGTACGAGAGAGTTACTGTAATGTTCATGCATCTACAGTTATGTTTGCACATTGCAGTTTGTGTTTATGCATTTTTATTTGCTTACTGTAATGTCCATGCATTATCACAAATGTCATGACATTAGGAACTGTGACACATGTTTTTTCAAATGTTGCAGCACAAAAGTCTGGTTCAGTAATGGGATCAACGACATTTGTGGGAAGCAGTTAGATATGTTGATGATGAATCTGGAGTGCGACTCACAAGTTATTAACTGGGCTAGTTCGTTCGTCACTAATCACGAGGATTTGAAAGAAAAGAGTGTCCTATGTCTACCATCAGAGATCTACGTAAGTGAAGAGATTAGAATGTTTTCCTATCGTCATCTTTTATATGAGTGAACATTTTGATAACTTTGTGTTTGTTCGACAGACAATGATAAAGTCGGAGGTCAACCTAGCTTCAATCGAACATATGCTCAATCGCACGTTGAGTAATAATGCTGGGAAACCGGAGATCTTGTTTGTGTGTGCACCAATCTGCCACCCAACAACGGGGGACGCAGCAAGGGGGGGGCACTGGACACTATTGATATACAATGTATTTCTCCATAGGTGGACCCATTATGACTCAATGTCATTTGACAAGAAGAAGGTCACGGCTTGTTACGAAAATGCCAGGGAGTACGCGGCATATGTCGAGGATGTAATGGAAGAAGTTGGGTTCACAATGTTTGGAACCCAACAAAAATATGCAGATGTCGTTGGGGAGCCAGAATTCCCTACTCAGGGAGAAAAGTAAGTGTTCTCACTCTTTATTTGATCCAACATTATGATGCATGTTTTAATTAGTTTGAAATTGTTCCAACATTCCTGGAAATGTTGGAACAAAAACTTATATGTTTTTAGCAATTTGTTAAAAACACACGTAGTTATTAATAATTTAGTCTCATTTAACATTATGTTTCAGAATTGTCTGTGACTGTAGACACATTATGGATTATGCTTTAACATTTGGTTTGTGTCTTGAACAGCCCGGATTGCGGTCTGTTTGTCATTTTGAAAATTGAAGAGCTCGTGGCAGACTGCACGACAATAGGACCCAAACAGCGTACAGAAAACCCAGATTGGGTATCCCTGGCACAAAGGAAGAGGGCCAAGCTAACCCACAACATTTTGAAAGAGAATACGATATCTTGGAGGATGGCCCGAGCTTGAAGTAGTTTCCCCTGTGTATGTTTTTTTTGTAAAGGATCTTTTTTAATCAAAAATGAAGTAGTTGTTCAGGTAACGGGTTATGTTCATATCACTAAACCCGAAACGACTTCATTCTTGATTAGATTACAAACAAATATGGTTTGTAAATTCTCTTATTTTGGGATGTTAACAACATACAATGATTTTGGATGGGATGTTTATGTTAAAACAATATGAAGTAAATTTGAATATATTATTATTTTTCTTCAACAACATGTGTGACATGCATTGTCCCCTTAGAGTTTGTTTCAGGGAAGAACATACACAGATATGTTAGAACATTCCTTCCAATGCTGAGACAAATTGATAAATGTTTCAGAAATATGTAATAATGTTCCTTAATTAATACGAATGTATTCAAAAAATCCATAATAATCACACATGGTAAATAATAGTAAGACATGTAAGGATTCATTCACTGAACATTTTATAGAATGTTATCACATATTCACTAGACAAAAAATATATATACTAAAGACAAAAAGATTTTACTAAACATTGAGCACAATGTAACAACACTCTGTTACATGTTGAGACATATCGGTGAATGTTATAACATTTAGGGAAATGAGACTACAGTTGGGCTCGACATGTCGCACTGTTGTGATAAGCGGGTTGGTTGCACCTGCGACATATTCTTTTCCTCCTGGTAACATCTCCGGAACTCTGCAACCTTGTTGTACGTGGTCTGCCTGGTGCCCTTCTAACTAGTGGAGGAAGAGTCTTGGTTAATGGATCAAAAGTATATGGTTCGTCAAAATTTGGAACGGGGTAAACACAATGTTGGTATGTGTTCCTGTAAGCCTCGACGGTCCAGACCGGATCGAAAAAACATGTACTATCACCACGAGTCTTGTTGATGCATAACATTGCATGTTGACACGGAAGCGAATCTACTTGCCAACGCCGACAAGAGCATGTGAGAGTACCAAGATTTACGGAATGGCGTGGAGTAGAATATACTTCATAAACAAGTGGGGCTGCCTCGACGTATCTCCAAGTCTCCGCAACTTTGTATTTCGCTTGTTGCTCCAAGTTAATGGATGGGCAAAGAAATGTATTCCATCCAATAGAAGCGTCTCTATGCTTTCGCATCTTGTTCATAATCTTCTGTCTTATGGCATCCAACAATGCTGTAATAGGGAGCACGCGGGCTTTCTTGACCATGTTGTTGAAGCTCTCAGACAGTTGGGAAGTGATGGCGCCATACCTGTGAAAACACATTAAATGGGATGCTTGTAAAAGATCGTGTAGTGTTAAAACATTGCGCGAAATGTACACACATGTATATGCCTGACGGAACACATGAACAAATGTCCATTCATAACAGAAAGATATGATTAATGTTAAAAAATAACTGAAAAAGAGAAAACAAAATACCTATCCCCTGGGAAAAAGGAATCTGCCCATGATTCCGGATTAAGGGATTGGAAAAACCTCTCGACATTGGTTCCACCCATCTCAACCATTTGTTCAATGGTTGCGTGATACTCGCTCTCGGGTAATGCCCGTGCCGCCGTAAACATAAGACTCTGAAAATAACGTGACTGGCGCGCCCCGTTACGTATCCTCAAGTTCAGATTACATCGTAAGTGCCAAGCACAGAATGAGTGATGAGCGGTGGGAAAAACGTTCTTCACGCCTTTTAGAATTCCAGCATGTCTATCCGAAATAAAGGTGTAACGTTTGATCGGATCTACTGCTAATTTCAAATTTTGCAAAAACCAATCCCAATTCTGATCATTCTCAATGTCCACAACTGCGTAAGCAATGGGGAAAAGACCTAACCAAAAAAAATGAAATACAAAATTAGTTCTGTTGATGCATGAATCAAAAGTGTATAAGCATTTTTGGAAATGTAAACCCATATTTGGGAATGAGGTATGACTTCAGTAAATTACGCCGCATCTTTATCTATGTCGCGTCAATAATGATCATGATCTAACATTTTGTCACGTGTTAGCAGGAACGCTATAATGTTAACATGTGATGTGAAAATGAAAACATACCGTCGTTTCCGTCCTTGGTAACCGCAGCCAAAATGCAGCCATTAAAACGAGTTTTGGCGAATGTTCCATCAATATAGATCACAGGGCGACAGTGTTGAAACCCAAGGATAGATGCGTGAAGGGCAATAAAAACTCGGACAAATCGGTTGGTAGTGGGTTCGATTTGCAAATCAATTATGCTATTGGGATTAGTACTCTCCAAAGCATCTACGTACCACTTCAACTTTGCGTAGGAATCACCCTCCTGCCCAAATACTTTGTCCATGGCTACCTTCTTACCACCGTAAGAAAAATAATAGGTCAACTCAACACCGTAATCGTCTTGAAACTTTTCTTTAACTTCAGCAGTACTCCAATTTGGGTGTCTTCTGATGTCTTCATTCATTAGGCTGCCAACAAGTTTACTAGACAACTTGGGATCCGCAGGTTTGAGAACAACATCGAGACAATCGTGATTCGGTTCGTACTCTTTCAACAAAAAAACGGATTTACAGCCCAATGGTGCAACCCCGTGCACTCTCCAATTACATCCGGGTTTGGAACAAACGGCAGTAACACGACCTGGTTCATTCTTGATATATTTGTAGTTGTTCTTGGTTGCAATGGTATATCGACCAAGAGCGTCTCGAAAAGCTTTGACACCACCGGGGAATATTTGCCCAATCTCCGTAAATACGTCGCCCCATGAGTCACATACTAACTTCTTCTCATTATTTTGAGATGTAGAAAGTGACCTTTCAGTTTCCATACTGCAAAATTGAATAGAATGTTATGAAAGTATCATAAACTGTATTAAAATGTTAACAAATGTGTGAACATCTAGTGTAATGTCTAAACACCGAGCATAATGTTTTGACATGCGTAGGAATGTTTGGTTATCATGGAGAATGTCGTAGAATTATACGTAATGTGTGAGTTTATGTGAAAATGATGGATAACATTATACTGATTGTTTCGAATATGTGGTATAATCAGGTGGTCCAAGAAGCAATGTCTGATCATTCTATAACATGTTGAAGCAATGTCTAATCATTCTATCAAATGTTGGTCTAACTGCTAGTTCAATAGCTATGAAACAAATGTGTTAACACATGAAAAACTACTTTTAACATGTACCATGTGTTCAGACATTTTAGAAAATGTTAAAACAAACGTTAAAGTTGAAACAGAAACAAGCAGATTGTACGGACAGCGGTAGAACTGTACGGACATTCCAGAAACGAACATCAACAGATAGAACAGTAGACGAGAAGGAAGAAAAAGAGCATAAAAATCATAAAAAATAGATTCAACATCAACAGTTACCTGGATTTATAGGACAAGAATGTGGTGATTCGAACAAGTTGATGAGTCTAGAAACAAACAAGTTGATGGCTTATCTCTATGATGACTGAAGGAATAAAGGGTTTTGTAACTCGGTTTGGAGATGTAGGTGATGACTGAATGAAGATGATGACAATATTAGAGAGAGAAACGTGAAAACGAAGATGATGATGGAAGAGATGAAGACTGTAGATAGATGAAGGTGGAAAAAAAGGGTTTCCAAAATCGGTTTAGGTAGAGAGATAAAGTGAAAAAGATTTTGGAGAGAGAAACTAAATCAGATTTTGGAGAGAGAAAGATATGAGTTGTTAGAGTTGAGGGATATATATAGGAGGGCAAAAGAGGGTTTAAAAGAAAATAGGAAATCCTAGAGATAAGAGTTGGGCCCGGATTGCACATTGGGATGTGTATTTGGGTTTGATATGAGTTATTATTTGATTATTGGGTTTTGGGTGAGATATTAAACCTTGTTGGGTTTTTTTTTGTATTTGGGCCCAAAATTTGGGCCTTTCATCAAAAAATTCTTAATTTTATTTCAACAAAAAAAAAATGCAAAATTAATTTAACATTAGGGCTTAACAGTAAAAATATCAAACAAATTATAGTTGTAGTTTGGCATGGAAGAGCTTTTTCATGATCCAAAGGTACCAAGTTCATCCCATCCAATGAATTTTTTTTATGTTTTGTCGTAACTGTAGGACATAAAGACTTTGTCAATCAAGATTGACTAAACGGATATATTTTTGATTAGTTCAATGATTGTTTTAAACCCCTTGGTCATCTCCTCATCCTCGTGTTATTTCTTTCTCCCTCTAGTCTCTCCATTTGCTCCCTGTTTCTCACTTTGGTAATTTAACAAAGTGAGTTAGGGTTTGAGAACCCAAGTAATACATTCTTCTTATTTTACTTCCTTTTTCCTTTCTACTTTGGAAACCCTAACTCATTCCACCAAGTCTCAAGATAGAATGCTCCGATAGCAAGAATGTTTCGTGTCAGCAGTCCATTCGACATGACTTTGATGTCAACGATCATGAGACTTCAAGCTTTCGGGTTCTTCTGTTCATATGATAGTTATATTAGACGTTGTTAGGATATTCAACACAGAACAACATGCTGGAAATATTAGGACAGTCCGAGACCACTGATTGTGACAGTCCAAAGTCCACATATTGGGACAGTCAAAGGGCTTCAGACTAACACGAGTCTGTGTTGTTCAAGCCCAAAAACGACGAGACACAGTCTGAGTGCCTTCGGACTGCCCGAGTCGGTGGGGTCGAGAACAATGAAGCGGGCCAAGAGTAATTTGGGGGGCGCCTATAGACACTCCCTAAAGATTAAAGTCTAACACGTCATCTTGATTCATATCCAAACGTGCCACGGTAGATAAAATTGCAGTAGTCATTTCACCACGTCGGCAAATTCCTTAAGATTTTCTCACTAATTACCAAATAACCAGATTTTCTGCTTGCCTCCTCCATTAAAACACAGACATCTCTCTCTCTCTCTCTCTCTAAAATTGACTCAAAAATGGCATTCTGCAAAAACCCTATATCTAATACTATCAATAAACCCTACCTTTCTTCATTTAATCCTATCAGGGTTTCTCCCATTTCGGAGAAATTGTCTGTGATTTCTTCTCCCATTAAAGTTTCTTCAATTTCTTGTGCATTAACTAAAGATTCAGCTATCCAAACCGACGAGAAAGAGAAAATGTCGACCATTTTGCAGAGACCCGATTCGTTTGGTCGGTTTGGCAAATTTGGGGGGAAATATGTACCAGAAACCCTAATGTACGCCCTCTCTGAGCAATGGGAAATACATCCTCCTTACCTAAACTCAAGCAATGGGATGGAATTACACATCCTCTTCATCTCCCAAATCAAGCCATGAGCTTCTTGTTCTTGGGCCCATCCATGGGGGATGAGTTAAATGCTTATAATGGTGTCATCAACAGCTACAAGGGTATGCAGCCGTATTCAATCTGTCGTTAATTTGAGAGATATAATAACGATTTTGGTGGTGGAGTGGGCTATTTGTCCCTATTAAGAACCTCCTTTTGGATCTTAGAGGCATATTGGGTAATTGGGTGAATTCTAACACATTCTACTGATAAGAAAACAGACAGAATTCATCCCTCCCATCCCTTCGTTGATGTGGCTACATATCACCGAAATATATTTTCTCACCATTCTCTTTCTCCAACTCAAGTGATATGTTGCTACATAAGGCAAAAGACTAGAGGGATGAATAGAAATTGTCTTGAAAAAAGTAATAACATTAGTGACAGTACAAAACCATGGGTAACGCGTATCAGTGACAGTTTACAACAGGTATCAATAAGTAGTATGCCAATTCTGTCTTGGTCTGTTAAGTGTATAATAAGTAGTAAAGAAGGTAATAAATATTATTGCTACTTAACTTATGTTGATTAAGAATACAATAAGTAGTTAAGAAGGTAATAAATAGTACTCCATACAGTTAGATTTTAAAATTTCAAAAAATTAAAAGATGTTGTCTCGGTCTGTCTCGGCCGAGACGCCCGATATTCTAGACCAAATCCCAACTCGGTGTCTCGGCCAAGTATCGTCTCTGAGAGAGAGCCGGGACCCGAGATTTTGGGCCCTTGAGACCCAGCTACACAGCTTTCAAAGGAGGAGTATCTCCTTTCTCATTCACCAGCCGCAGAAGTTCTTCATCAATCACTAGCTCCCGCTCCCGGCACCAATCAATCATGGCACTATACACAGAAGGCTCTGTCACAACCCCATACTTCTCAAGTTTTATAAATAGAATCAAGGCATTATCTAAAAGTTTCTTGTTTCCATAAGCTGCAAACATGCTTGAAGTGCACCTATCATCTGGTCTGTAACCCATTCTTATCATATCATCGAAGGTGCGTCTTGCTTGTTCTGGATCACGAACTTGTCTTTTATAACCCAATCTAATCATATCATCGATGTTGCGTCTTGCTTGTTCTGGATCACCAGCAGCTCGGTCATGGGCCTCGACAAGTAACGTCCGAGACTCCAAATCGGGTTGCATATTTAAAAAATGCATCTTGTTATCAGTCCTTTGGGTTGCATTTAATATAGTCGTGATCATCGATTTGTTGGTTCTAATATCAGGTGGAAAATAACCTCGAGTCATGATGTGAAAAGCTGCCTTCGCACGTTCGACATTATTTGTCTTGCTGTACATTTGAACCAAGATAGTGGATGTGAGGATGTCCGGTTGGATACCACCCTTATCAGTCATCTTCCTAAGAATTCTCTCGGCATCATCTAATCGATTATCATTGGTATGAGCGTGCATGAGCTTCAAGTAGTCGCGACTGTTTGCTTGGAAAGAATCCTCGTCCAAGACATGCTCAGCCATCTGCACCACAAGGCAGAAGTAGATATATATATATACGTTCTATCTTGTATAAGTTTACACACATGAAATATCAATAAGTAAGTTAGCAATTGAGTGTTTTCGCATAATATTACAGCAATATATAACATATCAATGAAAACTATATATGGGTTAAAAATGAGAAACAAAAAAGTGGGATAAGCAGCAACTGACCTTGAAATATAAACCCAAATTTCTTTGTTTGATGTTATCAAGCAAAATGAGCCAATCGATCCTATTGGGTTGAAGAATCTCAGTCCATTCAGTCAAAAGTGAAGATAGTAGTAAATCTTCCTCCTCAGTCTTCAATGACAATATTTTTTCATGAACCAGTTTGCATTTTCCATTGATCTTCTTGGGTTTTCCAGGGGTAATGAGCTTATCCGCTTCATGAATTCGATCAATAATTTCAGCAAACCTTGGATCTGATAAATCAAGACCATAAATATAATACTTAATCTCAGGTTTCTTATTCTTCTTCTCTTCTTCCACATTATTATTCTCAACTGTCTCTCCAGCTGCTTTCATAGCTTCTTCTTCAAATTCGTGCAAATAAGCTATTTTCCATTTGAATATCATCTCTCTCAAAGTACCTCTTCTTATAGTACCAACATAACTAGAAGGAATACTAGTCTCATTAAAATTTCCCTTAGCAGATATCATAATACGAAATACTACATTACTTACATCCCAAATTGCTTCCCACAAATCTTGATTAAAATATTGAGATGGGTTATGATCAGAAGTTAAATCAAGCAATTTTACAAGTCCACCTTTTTCCAACTCTGATATTATAATCAAAAGCATAGCATTAATGGTTTCTTTATCAGTATCTGGGTAGTCATCAATAAGCTCACGTTTCATGATCCAAGTGAATGTGGTTAAGAAGTCAGTCATGGGACCACCATTTTCATCCCAATCTAAATTTGAATCATTGGAGAAGAAGGGTTGAGCACCAATCACACAATTAAAGACAGAGATATAGAAAGAAAGAATTGAAGGGGGGGAGGAGAAGGATGTAAAGGTAACATCTTTATTATATGCTGATGAGGAGGAGTTATCAGAAGAGCTGCTGTTTTTAAACAAAGGGGAGGATGATGATGATGCATGATTTCTACTGTGAAAAATACAATTAGAAGAAGAAGAAGAAGAAGAAATAGAGGAGGAGGATAATCTGAAATACCGTCTGGTTATGGAGATGAGATTCGGTCTCATTGTTGTTAGAGATCAACGAGGAAGACAATCAATCGAGAGAGGAACGAAACTGGTTCTTCAATGACAATTGACAAGTAACTAATAAAACCCTAGTTTTTATTCAAAACCCCAAAAAATGAGTTCAATTACAAAACCAGGCCCCATTTTGAAATACCCTCCCTCCCTCCCTCCCAACAGGCCAACATCTCTTTCCCGCCTATTTCTCACGCTACTCCTCTTTCTTCTCTCTCATCTCATGGTCTCTCCTCTCTATCAACTCTTTCTCTCTATCAATGTATTTCCACGTCTCTCTTCCTATCTCTCTCTCTCACACAAAACTCGATTTAGGGTTGGAATCATGAAGCAAGAGAGTAGTTGAAATCAATTTAGGGTTCCATAATGGAAATACAAGAGAAAATCGTGAAGCAAAAGAAAATCACGGAACCCCTCATCTCCCAGTAAATCAGAACGGAAATACAAAAGACCACCAGGTATCTTTTTCTCTCTGTCGATCTCTCTCTTTCTTTCTATCTCTTGCACACACAAAAACTCATTAGGGCTGAAATCAATACCACAAGAGTACCTGAAATCAATTTAGGGTTTCCTATTACATGATTCCATGTTCATTACCTACTACTACCTGAAATCAATTTAGGGATTCTTATTTTCATTATAATGATTTATTTTCATTCATCATTCTGTTCATTCCTATGCTTTTAGTAATCTTAATTTTATAATTTGATTAAGCTTACAAGGCCAGAACATATACAGATTTAGTATCGTGGATTGAGTCGATCGATCAATCTACCAAACCCCCATGCGTGTTCTCACTATTGAGGGAAGAGGAGTTGTGAATTTGGAAAATGGACTCACCGATTCAACAATAAATGGACACCTTGGTTGAGAAATGGACTCACCGATGTTAAAGGGCTATAACATCACCGATGTTAAAGGGCTATAACATCACCGATGTTAAAGGGCTATAACATCGGAGGTGGGTGGTTGGGAATTGAATTGTAGTCCTCAGTATGTTTCAAGTTAAAAGGCACAAATTTCAATCTAAAAGTGAATCAGGATCGGTCGACCAATGGAACCGATTCATACATGTTTCCTACACTACTCCAAATCTTATGTTTAATATTGAAGTGAGTTTATCATTAAGTTGTGAAAACTCTACTTCATTAAATTGTGAATTTCTTTAGTGAATCTCTTTTTCTATCTGCTTATTTTTTTTTAACTGCGGTCTTTTAGTGACACAAGTGGTTTGCTCAATGGAGGTTTGTCTGCTATTGGATTCGTAATATTGAGGGCGAAGAAAGAAGCTTTAATCGGTATGTTTTTTCTGATCAAGAAGCCTGTTTTCATTAAGTATTAAGTTGGTTGGCGATGTGGCAGTTAAAAGTTCTTAGCTGTTTTGATAAGTATTAAGTTGGGGCAAGAAGTTAGTCCACACGAATCGGGTAAATCTCTGAGGGGAAGACTCATAAGTAGCATGGCTTACCATAGCCAATTCCCCATATAGCATCAATGCGCCAATCGAGTAAATCTTCTCCACTCTTTTTTTTGGGGGTCTTACTTATTCTCCGTCACTGAGGTTGATTATGTATACTATTACCATTAAACCCGTTCTGCATTTCGAACATATTTTCACTTATGTTATGGAACAAAGCATTTTTTTGTCGAACTTCCATTAGAATTTTCATCCCATGGAAAAGAATTTCAAGATTTTTCTTCAGAACAATTTCTCGGATATACAAAGAATCTTGGTTTTCGGTCTCTTTTTAATAAATCCCAAACACAATATATTTGATTTTATTTGAGTTAGTTCTGCCTCATATAGATTTGAACAGTGGTTTAGTTTTATTTGAACAGTAGTTTAGGTCGTGTGTACTGTGTAGGAAAGGTGATCATTAGTTCCATCCTTTTATTTTCTTGATTTCAATCTTCTTTTATACACCAAATGACATACTGCGCTCTGATTTGATCTATATCATGCCAATTAATGGATTCTCTTTTCTTTTCTTGATTTCTATCTTCCTTTGTGGCCCAAATGACATATTGCGCTCTGATTTGATCTACATCATGTTAATTAATGGATTCTCTTATTTTTCATATAGAAGTTTTGTGATTTGAGTACTTCACTTGCTTTTCAGAAGAAGAATATTACTAGCTAAGGGAGGCGGGGAATGAAAACAGAACGAGTATAGCCGAGCGAGAAGAGATAATTTATAGGACCGTGTATGTATCTGAGCTTGATAACCAGGTAAAAAAAATAATATTTGGTTCCCCCGAACTCGACCCCTGATCTATATTTTGTTTTGTTGCATTATCCACTTGCGCATCTAGCTGATTTTATTTTTTGGAACCAATGTTACCGAAAAACAACTTGCTTCCCTTTTCATCAATTATGGGTGGGTGATACGTGTTTATGTTGCAATCTGTTTAATTGAAGCTAAGAATTTGGGACCAATGTTACCTCTCTCTCTCTCTCTCTATCTCTCTCACTCTCACTCGATGTAGGGTTTTGATTTAGGGCCCCAAAAATACAAGTTTTAATTAGGCCATCTCTCAGTTGAAATTTTAAAATTTTGATATTTAGGTTTTTGATTTAAGGCTTCCTAGCTAACTAATCTATATAAAGCTTGAAGATCCAAACAGGGATCATTCATTTGTTCGTGAGTTACCTGGAGATTCAAGAATTGACACGATTCCACAACAGGTATAAATAATTATTTTAGTTTTTCATGAAAAGCCAACTTGAACATCGAAATACAGATCATTCGTTTGGAATATGTATAGAATCTATATATTAAGTTTCAATAATTTCAAGAAAGTGGGTTTGTTAGTTAAACCTGAATACTCATGAACATTCATTTTCAGTATTAGAACTTAAAAAATGATGTCATGAAGATGATACTGTGGTGTACTGTTTCCCAATCTAAAATTAGGTAACTTACTTGATAGGTGCTAGTTTATTTATTGTACTGAATCCCTTCAATCAACAACTTCTAACTCCTAACTGGATCACTGTTTAAATGATCAGATTTATATTCGATCTCAAACCCATTGAAGAATTTAGTTTTAGATTCCGTTATGACTTAGGTACATGTATTATGTATTTGACCAGTTATGTTTGAATGAATTGTTGAATTTGGAGAAATTTGTTATGTTCCATCTATATTTGGAGAAATTTGTACATGTAAAATTAGGCCTAACTTTTCTCTCTGCACATAATCTAGATGACTCTTTTGCATTTTATTTATTGTTGAACCTATTAGTGAATTCATTAATATATTCTCGCTTTTTTACTCTTATTTCACACTCGCCCACTTACATTTTAAATTTTCTGCAGATCTTAAACTACTTGATTGATTATGGGAGGATTCGTCTAGATTATGTGCAGAGAGAACGACATAGGTTAATGCGCGGTGCAAGAGAATTTTCACACATGGTATCAAAGGTTATCAACCTCGATTAGTTTTTACTGTTTCTTTTTCTTTACTCTTAAGATAATACAAGCTAAATAATGATGACACAACAACAGTTTGTACTCTCGATTCATAGTTGCGTTACTTATATTCACCTTATTCTGAAACGTTTATGGTTGTGATTGGTTTTCATGACTTTAAGGTTCATTGTTCTAGGTATCTTTAAGTTAGCAGGACCTGCAGGACCTGCCGAACCTGATCGCTCGACTGTTAAACAAGTACAGGTTGAACAGGTCGGTCCCTAATAGATTCACAGGCTGCACGAGTAGCCCAATCTAAGCATGTTCTGAGGGTGCGGGAAGCCTGGCCCGCTTGACACCTTTATTCTTGCATTTGGAGAAAGTACAGTCTAACCCACAATCTGTTTCTAATTTGGAACATTTAGATGTATAAACTTATCAGTTTAAATTATTTTCACGTTGAAAGCTTTTGATTAAATTTCAGTTACAGTTTACTTTGTGCTACTAGATTTTTGTTGGTTTATAAAATTAGTTTGTGTTAAACTAAAATCGGTTTCTTATGATGTGGTATCTAAATATTCTCGGTTAATACGCACTTCACTTAGCGCATTTTACAAAATTGTCCGTGACCAACGGGCACGGGTTATACCCTCGTATATTAATATTTCACAAGAAACCCATTTTTTTAAACATAAATAAAGATCAAACCCAAATACGGATCTCAATGTGCATTTTCTCATCTCTAGCCATCCCAAATTTTCCCTAATACCTTAAATACCCTTCCATATATATCAAAAACATTTCCTTCACTTTATTCTCTCTCTACCCCAAGGCAAGCAGACCCAAAATTTTTATTAACTAGACCATTTTCTTCAGTTTATTCCCCTTCACTTTATTTTGTCTTTCTTCCCTTATTTCTCTCTCCACCATAACGGGATTTAAGAGACTAAATCGAAAAGTTTGCTTCGCCGGAAATTAGGACTACATGTACGATTTCATCTTCATCTTGTTTAATGTATCATCTCCATCATTTTCAATATTTCATCTTCCTAAATGTAAGTATTTCCAATCTTCATCTTGTTTTGTCTTCATCTTCTTTAGATCTTCATCTTTTTTCTTGATCTTTATCTTTCATCTTCATTTTTTATTTCATCTTTTGTTGCAACAAATGTATTGTGCGTCATCTATCCTTTTAGATTTTTCTCTTTTCAATCTATCTTCTTCAAATTTCCATAGAGATTTTAATTTTTCTTTTTTTTTTGTCTCCAATGCAAAACTCTAAACTTATTATGTGTCATAGTTATTTTTGTGAATAAATAAATAGTTATTTAAAAAATATAGAAGACTCGATTTCTATTGGTTGAAAATCTAAAGTTGATGAGTTGGACAATTAGAAATATCTCAGGAGGACACTCTATTTCTAGAGTGTCCTCTTGAGATATCTTTATTACACCCTCGACACGTCATCTTAGAGGTCCAAATAGAGTGTTGCATTGGAGAGAGTGTTTAAGGAAAAACTCTAAAAATCATATGCGACATTGAGGCACTCAGAGAAGAGTTTCTAAGATTGAGTGTTACATTGGAGATGCTCTTACATTTAAACGCCGGAAAACCCGGTACCCCAAGAAAAATTAACCGCCCCAAGCCCGACTTATAAGCCCATCAAACAATATATTGTTAGGGCACAAACAATTCTATCAAGCGTACTCGTACACATTTTACATGAAAATGATGAAAGAAGTGGCAATGGGTGCCCATTTATCCAGAACCGAACCGAAACCAGAACATTGTATGCCGGTTATGGATCTTCATTTTCATACTCGATAAGAATTTAATACCCGAAGGGTATTGCCCGATTATAACTGAAAATATTCCAGTACTTGTTAGGTCCCAATTACTTATTTTGTGTTAATTATGTTCTAATCATGTCATATTGAATTTCTTACTTACATAACATTCTTAATCAATAATGAAACATTATCTAATAACAAATTTTATAGCAACCTAAAATATACAATAATCAAATTTGTCGTAAATTTTAAAAGCTCATTCATTAATATTTTATTTTATAGATTCTACCAAAAATATTTGATTTTTGGAATGAAGTATAACCTTCCTAATTAGTCTTAAACACGATTAAATAAGAAGTCCTAAAACGAACCGATAAATATCTGATACCCGACGGCTACCAACATTTTTGTTAGTTGCGATGTATTTTGCTAGTTTGACTTGATCAATCTACTTGACCAAAATATGTTAAAGGCACTGCTATCTTTGAGGGTTAAATTCACCCATCTGACAAAAAGTCACCGGGTGGATCTTCTTCTCCTTCTGTCTTCTTCTTCCCTCTCATCTCTCTCTTTTCTTTCTATTACCGGCAAAAAGGGTTGGAGTAATTGGATCTCTCTCTTTTCTGTCCGCGGATTCATGATTCCGTCAACCAAACACACCATTGGTGCAAAGTCAAAATATTTGAACGATGAGACCTCGTATAAGGAACTAGTCTTGCTATACTTCATCTCCTGACTCAAATTACTATCTTTCAACTAAAAAAACTCAAATTACTAGTGATTGTGTAATCTGTTTAATTTGTTACTTCAAGTCTTCAACTGTAATATTACTAGGTATTGCCCGTGCTTCCAGCACAACCAAATTCATTAAACATGTAACCCAGATGAATTTGCGTGACGGTAGAATATATTTTGATGGTCTATTTTCATGAATTTTAGTTGGCAACTAAATTTTAATTAACTTTGAACGTACAGAAACTTCTTTTTAGAAAGTAAAAGTATGGTCTTAACAAATTTTTCAAATTTGTCTGATTAAATTTGTCAAAATTGAAGAACTTAGGGAGCGATATGGTGAGAGGTAAATTAAAGTAAGAGATATTACAATGATGATTAAGTTCAAAGATAACAGTCGAATCATTACAAATTAGATAGATATAGAAATGCATCTAGTTCGATTAAACAAGAAATAGAAGAAAATTTATCTGAAATACAAAAGTCTAAGGGAGAAAAGGCTATAAATTATTCATGTAAATATAACATCACACAATAAACAAGAATTAACTTCAAAAAATTCTTGTTACCACTTTATAACTTATTTGTTGTTGGATGAGTAGAGGAGATTTTAAATACCATTAGAATTTTGTGAGAACACTTATGGGGGTTTATGGAGGAGAAGTTGTTAGTTGAAGTTCCATTATATTGACTAGGTTAAGGAATGCCATTAGTTGAGAGAGTTATGGAATGCCATTACATCTAAGCAATTATGGGGGGTTAAATACAAAGTGATGTTTGAGTGTTAAATACAAAGTATCATCTTCCAATCTAGTTGGCAATTTTTTTTTTGTCCTAGTCAGCTTGTCCTAGTCACAACCAATGTGTTTTGTAATATAGATATTGACAGTCGACGCTCACATAACTTACATCATATTCAACCGTAAATATTTCATAGAATGCATATTTTAGATCTAAAATATTGAGAACAACAATGTCCCAAAACTTTGATTTTAAAAAAGGGTAAATCTTTTGTTAATATTAGATATCAGACAAGAGTTTAGTTGTTTAATTACTTCAATGAAAAGAAACAAATCATCTAATCTAAGCCACTAATCTATATAACAAAACAGAGTGGGTTTTGATGATTAGGACAAAATAAATGCGCAACTGTGCTTACTTGGACAACTACGTGGACATTTGAGCAGGACACCTTATTGAATATGATTGTTTCTCATCTAATCTGGTTCGTTCAATCTGACACCAATTCTTTTAATTGAGCCCGTCAATCCAATCATCTGTCCATTGTTCCCAAAACCCTTCCCCTCCCAATTTCGGTCCATCTTCCTCATTCCCCTTCATCTTCTTCTCTCCCACTTCTCGATTCCTCATTCCCCTTCATTTTTTCTCCCAGTTCTCGATTCATTTCCATGCTCAGCGTTTCTCTCTATCTCTTTCATGTTAGGTCAGTTTTCCTCTTGATTTTATGTCCTCAGTTTCATCTTTAGTTCATTTTCTTCTTTTTGGTTTTACTGCAAGGTTAGGTATGGGTTTGCTTTACGTGTTTATTGCTCATTTGGTTTTGTTCTTTCAGTTGTGAATATGAAACTAACAAAGGTGAAGATTTTTGAGATTTAAGAATTGTTCATGGAGTTTGGTGATCCTGTTTCTTCAAGTAAGCTTCTTTAAGTTTGATATTCAATTTAACGAATCTCTCATTTACTGAATTGCTTATTTGGTATTGACTAAAATCCGTATATGCTTGCTTCATGTTTGATGAAATGTTTCACCATCTTTCTTCAAGTAAGCTTTCTCCATTTCGGGTTTAATAAACTTCTCATTAACTGACTTGGTCATTGATATTTACAAAGATCCACATATGCTTTCTTCTTATTTTGATTAAATGTTTCACCCATCTCTCTGCAAGTAAGCTTTCTCCATTTTGATATTTTGGCAAACATATTTCATTATATACCAGCTATAATAGGTACCTATACTCTCAAGTTTTATTTACTATCAACTATTTGGTGTAGTTTGACTTTGTTTTGTTTAGGAACTTCAAATAAGTACCTCAATTCACTATGCTAATTCCACTAACAAGTATATTTCACTAGAATTATTGGTCTACATATAACCCTAACCTTAGGATTAGATTGAGTAGAATTAAGTCTTTTTTGTGCTCATATCCTCTTTAAAGAAATGTTTCAACGAAAATGAAGAAACTAATGACATACATATAGCCCTGGCCGTAGATTTGGAATGAGTAGAATTAGGTCATGTTTGAAGAAATGTTTTAATGAAAATCAAGAAACCAATGACGTAGTTTTTCTGCTTCAGTACTTTCAATTAAAGGACATACATATTGCTTAATATGATCTGGATAATCTTTGGTTTAATGTTTGAAGAAACTGTTGCGACCTCAATTTACAAAAATGTATGTGTTATTGTTTGGACCTCATATTTGGTTGTTCGTGAAGTAGAATATGTTTGTATCTGTTCCAGAAACTGGTTTCTAAAGAAACCCTTGCATAGGTCGATCTGTAGATGCTCGATGTTTGTTGATAACAATTTTATTAATTTTAGTTTTACAGGAGGTGCTACTGCTGAAAATGTATCTTCTAACATGTTGTAGTTTGTGTATAGCTCTGCCATAAATCGATAATGTATCTTATTATATGATTATCATTATAATGTATCTTAAATCGATAATGTATCTTATACAGGGGTGCTACCGCTTTGGCATGCAATTTAAGAACGAAAATGTTATGTCATTGACAGGTATCATCTCAACCAACAATAGGCTCCACAAATAACTGCTCTACTTAACCAATCGGATTTTCCAGCTCGACATGCTGAAATCCATGACAAGGTAACCATTGTTTTTCTGTTTATTCATTTCTAAATATGAAATGAATACCTTATATATAACAGTAGTACAGTACTACATTCTTTTGATATCATATTCGTCTTTTTTTTTCCTCACAAGTAGTAGATATCAACTATCTAATGATTACGTGATATCAACATGGCTTAGGGAAGGTACGCTACTGATTTTAAGTTGGGTAGTATAAGCAATATGAAAGCATCCAAACACTCTTGTCAACATTATGTATTTTTTGGCGTAGTGGATCCCATATTGTAGATAGACTATTCTGAAAATATTCTCCCGATTGCAATTGGATTTTTTGGATAATCTTCTTCATCTTTGCATTAATCTCTGTAAGTGTGTGTGTGAGTATATATTTTCTTCCATGTCTTTGTTACGTTCAATATGTTTAAGAGGTTATGTTATTTATATTTGAATTTGTGGTAACAACTTTGACTTCATTTCTTAAAGATGGTGCATTTTGTCATTTAACTTCATGAACTTTGGAACTGTTACATGTAGGAACCAACTATCCTGAAGTTCCCGCTCATATTTTCCAAGGCTCAAACAAAAGAGTTTTGTGCTTATGTTAGGTATCAAGGTTTATTTTTTGCCATTTACTTCTCTTGTAACCTTATAAATTGGAAAAAATATATTTTCATCAAATATTTACTATTACTGACATTAGTTTACTTAATTGTTTATAAAAACTTAAAGGTAGGTTATCCTCTTCCTTTTATACTCTTTCACTATACGTTTTTAGTCAACTAATTTATTTTCTGTTAATAGATTATACTAGACTCATGCAAAACCGGTTATAGTTGGGATTCCTAAGGATTACGAAAATATTTATCATATGTATGTTTACATCGACTGGCCTCACTCAAAAGAGAGAGAAGATGAGGTGGAGAGAGAAGATGAGGTGGAGGGAGAGAAGTGAGGTGGAGAGAGAGAGAGAGCTGAGGTGGAGAAGCTATTTTGCTTTCCTCCTAAATAAAATTGTCAAACAAAATTGACCAATTTTTGACCAAGTCTTCACACCCCGGAAACTATTTAGCTTTCCCCAAAGCGCTGGCCAAACAAAAGTGCAAAATTATATCAACATTAGGGCTTAACAGTAAAAATATCAAACAAATTATAGTTGTAGTTTGCCATAGAAAAGCTTTTCCATGATCCAAAGGTACCAAGTTCAACCCCTCCAATGATTTTTTTTTATTTTTGACCGTAACTTTAGGACATAAAGACTTTGTCAATCAAGATTGACTTAACGGATATATTTTTTATTAGTTCAATGATTGTAACCCCTTGGTCATCTCCTCATCTTCGTGCTATTTCTTTTTCCCTCTAGTCTCTCCATTTGCTCCCTGTTTCTCACTTTGGTAATTTAACAAAGTGAGTTAGGGTTTGAGAACCCAAGTAATACATTCTTCTTATTTTACTTCCCTTTTCCTTTCTACTTTGAAAACCCTAACTCATTGCACCAAGTCTCAAGATAGAACGCTCCGATAGCAAGATTGTTTCGTATCAGCCGTCCATTCCACATGACTTTGATGCCAACGATCATGGGACTTCAAGCTTTCGGGTTCTTCTGTTCATATGGTAGTTATATTAGATGTTGTTAGGATATTCAACACAGAACAACACGCTGGAAATATTAGGACAGTCCGAGACCACTGTGACAGTCCAAAGTCCACAAATTGGGACAGTCAAAGGGCTTCAGACTAACACGAGTCTGTGTTGTTCAAGCCCAAAAACGACTAGACACAGTCTGAGTGCCTTTGGACTGCCCGAGTCGGTGGGGGCGAGAACAATGAAGCGGGCCAAGAGTAATTTGGGGGCGCCTATAGACACTCCCTAAAGATTAAAGTCTAACACGTCATCTTGATTCATATCCAAGTGTGCCACGCTAGACAAAATTGCAGTAGTCATTTCACCACGTCGGCAAATTCCTTAAGATTTTCTCACTAATTACCAAATAACCAGATTTTCTGCTTGCCTCCTCCATTAAAACACAGACATCTCTCTCTCTCTCTCTCTCTAAAATTGACTCAAAAATGGCATTCTGCAAAAACCCTGTTTCTAATACTATCAATAAACCCTACCTTTCTTCATTTAATCCTATTAGGGTTTCTCCCATTTCCGAGAAATTGTCTGTGATTCCTTCTCCCATTAAAGTTTCTTCAATTTCTTGTGCATTAACTAAAGATTCAGCTATTCAAACCGACGAGAAAGAGAAAATGTCGACCATTTTGCAGAGACCCGATTCGTTTGGTCGGTTTGGCAAATTTGGGGGGAAATATGTACCAGAAACCCTAATGTACGCCCTCTCTGAGCTTGAAACAGCTTTCCGAGCTCTCGCTGGGGACGATGATTTTCAGGTTTGTGAATTTAGATTTCGAAATTTCCTTCTGGTTGAATTATTTGGTTAGGCTTGACCGCTTGAGAGGAGGAAATCAGATTCAGCAGAAAACTTGGTTTAGGGTTTTAGGGTCATTTGTTCCTCTCTTGATTGATTAGGGTTATGGGTAATCCGTCTAACATGGATTTTATAGATAATTATATTTGAAATGTCTTGGGGCAATTTTGGCGCCAACTTCAGCTTTAACCTGTAAATTTTGCCTAGTTAATGGTGTATGGTTCAAACAAAATTAGGGTTTTAAGCTTCTATTGTTGTAATGGTTACTTCAACAATAAACTGAAAGCTCACCAAACCCAAAGGCGAAAAGTTTAGTCTAGGTTGGTATCAAATCAAAAGTATCAAAGAAACCCTAGACTTTTTTTTTTTAATTGGTAGCATACTTTTAATGGAGTATGGAACCCGCGGAACACCTTGAATGAGACCTGGAGGACAGAAACCAAGTTAGTGACCTCTCCAGACAAGGGTTGTTGGCTAAACCTAGAAATCTGGAGGACAAAAACCAAGTTCAGGAGCACTCTAGTCAAGGGTTGTCGGCGAAACCCTAGTTCTGTTTAGCATACTTCAAAATGACGGATTTGTGAGTGTATGTATAATAGATTGCTGTTTATGAGTAGCAATGCTCGTGCTCGTCTATTCTTTATTCTGTGTTAATTTTGTTTACTTGTAGAGAGAACTAGCTGAAATCTTGAAAGACTATGTGGGTAGAGAGACCCCTCTTTACTTTGCCGAGCGACTAACAGAACATTATAAGTCTGCCACTGGCGAAGGCCCAGATATATACTTTAAAAGGGAAGATCTTAATCATACCGGTGCTCACAAGATTAATAACGCTGTTGCTCAAGCTTTGCTCGCAAAACGTTTAGGGAAAAAGCGGATTATAGCTGAGACAGGAGCTGGTCAACATGGAGTTGCTACTGCTACTGTCTGTGCTAGGTTTGGTTTAGAATGCATTATTTACATGGGTGCCCAAGATATGGAGAGACAAGCACTTAATGTTTTCAGAATGCGGCTTCTTGGGGCTGAGGTAAGTGCCCTGCTGCTATTCTTGTTTGCTTTTAGTGCTTATATTATTTGGTACATTTATAGTCCATATACATAATATATTTATGTCGTTTGATCCTGTGAGGTCTATAGACTCCAAACCGTACCCATGAACAAAGTCTGGTAGTTCTATTTCTTCCGTTTAGTATATGTGTTTGTAAATCTCGGAATGATGTTTCAGAACTAATTATGTTACCATGCTAATAGTGAATGTTCATAACCAATGTTACCTGGTACACGGATCACTCCCTTACGTGGTACGGGTACCGCTACGCGATTCGCTACCATGTGAATATTGGGTACGCTAATGGCGTCCCTCTTAGGTACTCTCTTTTTAATTGCGGTACGTTTTGGACTATTTTCTTAAATAATTCATACTCTTTATGATGCATATATAACAGATATACCTACTCTCAGTCATTCTATCTCTATAAAACCTAAAATCTAAACAAGTTAATAAAAAAAGCTTGTAGTAACTATCCAACTAGTCAAACTTATAGATTTTTAAAAAGGATTTGGGTTAATTTAGACTAACAATTACGATATGCCAAATTTGGGGTACTTGATCATGAACAAGGGCGCGGGAAATCGGGTACGCAGTACACAAGGGGGAGTGGAGTATCTGGTAACGTTGTCCATAACTAGTATTTTTTCTCTTCCAGGTCAGAGCAGTTCATTCAGGCACAGCCACGCTGAAGGATGCCACATCAGAAGCTATTAGAGACTGGGTCACTAATGTGGAATCGACCCATTATATATTGGGATCTGTTGCTGGCCCACATCCATACCCTATGATGGTCAGAGAGTTCCATGCAGTGATAGGAAAGGAAACAAGAAAACAGGCACTTGAAAAATGGGGTGGAAAACCAGATGTTCTAGTTGCCTGTGTTGGTGGAGGTTCAAATGCCATGGGGCTTTTCCATGAGTTCGTTGATGACAAAGAAGTAAGGTTGATTGGTGTCGAGGCTGCTGGTTTTGGCTTAGATAGTGGTAAACATGCTGCTACACTAACAAAAGGAGAAGTAGGGGTTCTTCACGGAGCTATGAGTTATTTATTGCAGGATGACGATGGGCAAATTATCGAACCTCATTCTATAAGTGCTGGGTAAAATCGAACTTAGAGTATCTTTTTTATTTGTTATGGTTTTTGACTTTTACACTATATTATGTATTTCAGGGTCAAAACCTATCTTAATATCTCTTCTATTGTATATAGGTTGGATTACCCTGGGGTTGGACCTGAACACAGCTTTCTGAAAGATTTAGGACGTGCTGAATACTATAGCATCACAGATGAAGAGGCATTGGAAGGTACATAGTCAATCTGTATAAATCTTTTTTCTTTCCGTTTCAAGCATTTCTTCGTTATGATTTCTGTGAATTGCATTTGATGGTATTCTATTCTGAAAGCGGATTCACATACAATAGACTGAGATAGTATACTTGTTTACTTATGGTTGGAATGGTTTACTGCTCTGTTAGTAATTTGTCAAAATATTTTATGCAAATGACATTCATGTTATTGACACTGAATCCTGCGCAAATAACATCATCTATAAATCTTCTAAAAGTGCTTCATTTGTGAGAATAGTCCCACATAGATTAAGGAAATCTCATAACTCGAGTATGAAACATTTAAGGCCGCTCCGCTAACCAACTGGTTTTGAGCTTGATGCCCATAACTTAATGTGGTAGCTGAACCCATTATGTTGTCTGAAGCACTATGAGGCGACGCAACGGATTTCTGTCCTAGCTTCACTTACTCCCAATTGGTTTTGACTTTTGAGTTGCATATCGACAAACTTGGTATATCTCATGGTAAGTAAAAGATGTAGAAGTAAGTTGACATGTGTCCAGACCAAATTCACCATACAATCTGAAAACAGTCTTTTGCCTGTTTATATTAGAATACATTAACTATCCTAGAGTCTCTTATTAGTCGTTCTTACGATATCATCTATGTCTTGGTAATTTCGAGAAATTTATCAGTTGTTTATGTGCATATGCAGCGTTTAAGAGAGTATCTCGGCTTGAAGGCATAATTCCAGCTCTTGAAACATCACATGCTCTAGCGTACTTGGATAAGCTCTGTCCAACTCTTCTGAATGGTACTAAAGTCGTCCTCAACTTCAGCGGTAGAGGTGATAAAGACGTCCAAACTGCCATTAAATATTTGCAGGTCTGAAGTCGGTGTGTTTTTTTTCAAACCATCGTTTCATGTTTTAATTGTATTCATTAGTTAGGGCAAATAAAACCACGCCATTAATAAGTATTTGCAGGCTTCTTTGTCATGAAAAGTTGTTGTATGTTTATTACTACTACAAACATAGTGATCGTATGAAATCGTTCAGATTTATTTATTTGTTTTGAATAACCTTGTATAGATCTAGTCTCTGTTTTTCATGTTTGCCTTTTTTCTCCTTCCGAAATGCTTCATATAACCGTGACATGTGAACCAAACTTCATTTTGTTGCAATGCTGGTGATTTGATGAAATTGTATTGGCTATACCACTGTGATTTGTACATGAAAATGTATAATATAAAATTGGGTTATTTCCCTAATAGCCCCAACTTTGTGACCGGTTTCCTGCCTAGCCCCTTATTTTATCAAAAATACCCAGATGACCCCTTTTTTTCAGATTCCGTTATAACACCGTTAACTAGTCATTACCTCTCTCCCATCTAACTCATCGCCTCTCTCTGCCACATCATCTTCTCGCCACTTCATCATCTTCACCGGTGAAGGTCGCCTCATTAGTCGTCTCCTTTATCTAACAGTTACTCGACTCGATATTTCATTCGCGGTGAATAATTTGAATCAATTCGTGCGGTCTCCTAGGTCATCTCACCTTGATGCAGCTCATCGGGTATTACGATTAGGGGTGTACACGAGCCGAGCTCTTAACGAGCTGCTCGAGCTCGGCTCGACTATTGCTCGTGCTCGACTCGAATATTAACGAGCCTGAGCTTAATACGAGCTCAAAATCAAGCTCGTTTACATAAACGAGCCGAGCTTGAACATTCTTTAGTGCATCACGAGCTACTCGTGAACAGCTCGTTTAACATGCTTTTATGATAGTATAGTACATAATTACGTATTAGTATTGAAACTTGTACATGAAATATCAACCATTAAAAAATTATCGGAATATAAATCATTAATCATTATTATTGTATGTGACAAATGATCATTGAAGTATTTTGATGATTTAGAAAGTTTTAATTTGAAGTATTTTGATAAACGAGCTTAAAACAATGCGAGCTCGAGTTCGAGCTCAAGCTCTTTCAAACTTATACGAGCCGAGCTTGAACAAGTGGACAATTACTCGAACGAGCTCGAGCTCGAGCTCGAGCTCGACAGTCAAATACACGAACCGAGCTTGAACATTTTACTACTCGGCTCGGCTCGACTCGAGTACACCCCTAATTACGATACCTCAAAGGCTCTATTAGCATGGGTACATTCCTCTCAACTTCTAGTTCCCTTACTATAACAGGGTATTGCGATTTTGACTGGGCAGGTTGTCCCAACTCCAGATGCTTTACCACTGGATATTTCACTCTCCTTAGTTCTAGTCCCATTTCATGGAAATCCAAGAAGCAACCAACTGTTGCTAGATCTTCTGCTGAAGCCGAATATCGGGCTCTAGCTACTCTCACTTGTGAATTGCAATGGCTAAAGTATCTCCTCCATGATTTTGGCATTGACCGTTGCTTTCTAATGCCAGTTCATTGTGATAATTGTGTTGCTCTTCATATTGATACTGTTTTTCATGAACGTACCAAACACATCGAGCCAGATTGTCATTTGGTACATGAGAAAATTCATTCTCGTCTTATTGCTCCCCGATATACACCAACTTCGGAGCAACTCGGGGACATCTTCACAAAACCCCTTAGTGCAGATTCGTTTCAAAAGATACTTGGAAAGTTAGGGATAAAATCACTTTCCCCTCCAACTTGAGGGGGGGTATTAGAGAATAGGGCCCAAGCCCACGACGACCACAACTTGGCATAACTGACGACTACATCTAAGAACATCTCCAATGCAACACTCAATCTTAGAAACTCCGAGTGCCACTTACGATTTTTTGAGTTTTTTCTTAAAAATCATCTCCAATGCAAAACTCTATTTGGATCTCTAAGATGACGCGTCGAGAGTGGAATAGAGATATCTCAAGATGACACTCTATTTCTAGAGTGTCCTCTTGAGATATCTCTAATTGTCCAACTCATCAATATTTGATTTTCAACCAATAGAAATCAAGTCTTATATATTTTCTAAAATAACTAATTATTTATTTACAAAAAATCTATGCCATATAAGTAAATAAGATAAGTTTATAGTTTTGCATTGGAGACAACAAGAAATTGAAGATCTCTATTAACGCCACATAGGAGTGAGAATCTCAATTGGAACTCGACATATATGATGAATGGAGATTTTTTTGAGTTTTGCATTGGAGATGCTGTGACACTCTAAACTTAGAGTGCCCTCTTAAGGATCTCTAAAATGAATCTTGACACATCACTTTAGAGATTCATGTTGAGTTTTGCATTGGAGATGGATTTTAGAATAAAACTCAAAAAAATCTTATGTGACACTCTAAGATTTAGAGTTTGAGTGTTGCACTGGAGATGCTTTAGGCCATGTTTGGCGCGCGGGAATCGCGTGGGAATGCAATGTGATTCCTGGGAATCACAATCCTGATATTGTTTGGTTCGCGGGAATGCAGTGGGAATCCTATTCCCGGGGGAATAGGATTCCCTCAAAATGGGGTAATAGCAAACCCAGGGAGGGGGGTGGGTTTGTGATTCCCATTCCCGGGAATGCTTTGTTTTAATATTTATAGACCAAATTATCCTTAATAAAATATTAGAATGACTATTATTAAAATCGTCCTCCACACAATATCACAACTAAAAAAATTAAAAACCTATGGTTAGCCACCACCATAGCAATACTTTCTCTCGCTCAAATGTAACTCTTTCTCCCTCTCTAGTTTTCTCTTGTTCTTTTTTCATTACAATCGATTTCATAATGTTTAAAAAGAAAAAAATTTAGCCATGACCTTTATTTATTTTAAATAATTTTTTTTTAAATGGTCAGCGTCCCTCGAACCTTTGACCTCCGAAGTGGAAGATTATACCTTTTACGACTCCAACCAAAGGTTGTTGGCATTTTAGATACTATTTAATTGGTGTGTCATGTTACTATTTCATATCTGCAATTTTGAATAAATAATACTGATTAAAGTACATAATAAAATTGACGTTTTATTTATGTAGTTTCAGGATATAATAGGAATTTTACAAAAAATTATATTCCGATTCCTACACGAACCAAACACCAAGTTAGGAATCTATCAAGAATCGAATTCCTATTCCTGGCCAAACCAAACATCAAACTGAATGATCTGATTCCCGGGAATCGTGTTACGGGAATGTGATTCCCGGGAATCACATTCCATTCCCGTCCGCCAAACATGACCTTAAGGTTTTTAAGTTTCTTGGATATCAAATTTGGGTGTATTGAGAATCTAAGTTAAATATTTTTACTACTAACGTAATCTTTATTTATTTTGGAAGTTGCTATAATAGGCATCTAAAATCCATTATAAATATTCTTTAACAAAAAAAGAAATCCATTATAAATATTGTTACTATGATGTAATCTTTCACATACTCTGTAAGGCTATAAAAAAATCAATAAACCCAAAAATACCACAACGGGAAAACCCAATCAAATCAAAAACCATGATGGAAGAGAGGTTGTTCTTATCTTCCAAATCAAACCCTAGAAATCTAGGGTTCGTACTAGAGCATGGTGGTTCAAGTAACAGTAACAACAACAAGGCCATGCCAGAAGAACTGATCCAAAAGCCTTCTCCACCGGTTTTGGGTCGGTTTAGGGCTTTGTTAAAGGAGAGAGAAGATCAGTTGAGAGATGATTTTTCCAAAATCAGTGAAGATGATATTGTCCGGATTTATGATATTGTTTTGTCCGAACTTACTTTCAATTCTAAGAATGTTATTAGTGAACTTACGGAGATCGCTGGAGAACAGAGAGATTTCGCTAAAGGAATTTCAAATCTTATCTGTAATCGAATTATTAAGGTATTTTTCTTCAATCCAACAACAACAACTTGTTAATTGCGTAAAAATTAGGTTTTTTTTTTTTTTATCGTTGAGAGTTTCTTAGTTATTGGGTTTATCTGTTTGAGCCCTAATTTGGTCTCCTTTGTAGTCAGTACAGAGGGCCTTTCTCTTTTAGGGTTTGTTGGAAAAATGTCAACTTATGGGTTTATTTATAGGAATTAGGTCAAATTAGGGTTTATTTATAGTATTGAATCTTACTTTGTGAATTTCATAATTGTAAAATACAGTATGAGAAGAAAATTGCATTGTCCTAATTCTGCCATTGATCATTCTGACTGTTCTTTTCACCACATTATCATTACACACTAAAACAAAATTATTCCATTAAACTTAAATTTTTAGGTTTGAAGATTGCTAGTAAGTCATTCCATCTTGTGTTATGTTTCGCTTGCTCAATTCACTTACAGAAAGAAAGGGTTAAGTTTTATGAGATTGTTACTAGAAAACCAAAGTTTGGATTGGTTGCTCGAATAGTCTTACTCGTCAGTCGTCATCAAGTTAGAAGTTTGTTTTGATATTTTTTCTTCTCGGATGCCTTCACTGTAACTTCAAATTTGTTTGTCATTGCCTTTTGCTGGTCTTAAGGTAGTATCGAGTCTTGTTTCATTACTTACTTGGACTTCATTTTTTTGCTTTTTGTTTCTTACAGGCCCCGGTTGATCTGAAGTTGCCTTCTTTATACCTTTTGGACAGTATTGTTAAGAATTTCCATGATGCGTACGTGGGGTACTTCACTTCTCGCCTCCATGAAGTGAGTGGACTACAATATAATTATATGTGAATTTTAATCAATTTTCACCACATAACTATACTGTTTTTTTTAAATAAAATTTAGGATCTAATCTTCACTATTTTTGTTTGATATAGGTCTTTTTTGTTACATACAAGCATGTACACCCAAACCTGCATCCTACCATGCACCATCTCTTCGGTACTTGGTCAGAATATTTCCCTCCTTCTGTACTCCACCAAATGGAAACCGAACTACAAATATCATCCCCTAACCATCAATCATCAAGCTTGAAAGCTCCGAGTTCTTCAGAATCTGCGTCTCCTCGTCCAGCTCATGGTATACACGTCAACCCGAAATATTTGGGGGCAAGGCGTCAATTTGAACATGCAACTATGGTAAATGTAAATTTCATAAAAAACTACATAATTTTTTTGAGAAAAAACTACAAATATATTAATGCATATCGTGTGAACCACATCCGTGGTGCACATACATTTGATGTTACCGTGGAATCAGGATTCACATTTGTACTAGTTAAATTTGATTTGTTTGTCTTACACTCCTGCAACAATTTGTGGATTTTTAGTCGCATGTCCTATAATGTTATTTGACATAAAACTTTCTTGCTCCTAATAGTGCTTTGAATTTTCGACCCACTATCATATAAAGTTATAAACTATATGTATTATGTATACTGGAAATGCAAATTTATATGTAATCAAAGATGTGAGCTGGTGTCTGCTATGAAAGATATGTTATTTCACATCGAATATTAATATAAAAATGTGCAAATTCAGACTTGTATACTATATAATAACTACTGTTATATTTTGAAACTGAGAATGAGAATAGAAGAAAAACTTATTCTGTAGAAGACGACCCAAAGTGGGGATTTAACAACAAAAAAGACAAAGGACCTCGTTTATCAAGACACCTGAATCCAACAATAAAGCAAAACACAGAAATCCCATTCAAACGGCCAAACCCATAAAAGCATTTACATTGTTTTCATAAGAGCCTCCCAACTATAGCCCACTGCTTCCGTAATCCTTTGAACTGAGTCCTCTTCACTATGTGAATCCAAGAAGGAACCTCCGTCAATTTATCTTTAAAGGTCACCTGGTTTCCCTGATTCTGAATGCACTGCATACTAGCGCGAGGAATCAACCTCTGTAAACTCTTCATTTCAGGACCTTCACTTTACCCCACTGCAACAGAACCTCTTCTATAGAGTACTGAACTACTGAAGACGCCGCACTGTCTTCAGGGATTCAAGAAAATGGCCCTATAGCTTGAAGGAGTTAATAGAGTGTAGAAAGAGGTGGTTGATGGACTCTAACCCATATATGCAGGAAATGCATATGTTAACCCAAGAAAACCTTTCCTTGATAAGTTTTCGAGTGTAAGAGTCTTGAGAGCAGCGCCACCCAAACCCTGCAATTGACTCGAGGAGGGTTCAGCGTGGTTTAAACCAGCTTGAAATAAAAGCAGTAGCCTGTAGTCTCTATGGATAAGATTTTATTGAAACCCATAACCGGGAAGTACCAAACACTTAAATATTACCTGAATGCGTAAATTTATCTGTACAAAAATGTGCGCTGAACTGCTATATGTTCATGGATTGTTAGTACCGACTAATTTGTTTAGCAGTTTCAACCTGACGTGAACTCAGAATGCTTAAGAAAGTCCTAACCACATTTTGCTCGTGCAATTTTAGCCTTTTTTCTGTAATACTTGAATTAATCAGGGTTTTGTCATGCAAGATATTTAATATATTTGTTTTTCTGCAGGATGTTCAACAAGGGAGAGAAATATCTCGAACTCAACATGTAATTGGAAGAAAAACTGAATTTGGATATGGTGAGTATGATATTGATCGTGGTGAGATTGTCAATGCTCATACTGGGGGTGGCCAATTAGGCTTGTCAGGAATAGCAGCTCGTACATCTACTGTTGGTGACGCTGACAGGATACTTCCTACGATCACAAGACACTTAGGTTCTTCAACGAATGGCTCTGCTTGGGGTATATCACCTCCACCTAGTGGGTTTGGAGCTGAAAATTTACCGGCTGGTGGTCGGGTCTCTCATTCTCATTATGAATTGGACGATGAACCTTCCAGAATGAGTGGACCAAGAGCACTTGTTGATGCTTATGGAAATTATCGAGGAAAAAATACTTCAAATGAGAATCATCCGAAGCTTGAACCACTTCATTTGAATTCCATAAACAGTGAGGGTAGGATAAAATCTTGGCAGACTACTGAAGAAGAAGAGTTTGTTTGGGAAGATATGAGTCCAACTTTAGCAGACCGTAATAGAAATAGTGATTCCATGCCATTCCGTTCTGCTGTCGGGAGCTCGAAGACTGATACTGCCTCTGGAAGGCCAGCAGCTCCTCTCGTGGAACCTAATTTGAGCTCTATTTTGGATGTATGCTTCTTTTCCTTGTGTTCCTGTTACCTATTTTTTTTTTTTGGTTAGGCATTATAAATATTTCGATTTATCTACATGTATTCTGAGCACAATTTCTTTGATGTTAGTGGATCTAACTTCTGGCTGTTCGTGGTCTCAAATTATATTTATTTTATGTTACTTTAATAAGTTCACCCAAGTCTATTCATTCTAATATTTCTCATATTGCCATTTGTTCGACATTTGGCGTCTCAGACTCTAATTATTGATAGATTATATCATCTTATTGTCAATTTGTCTTCGTATAGAATCAGATTTTAATGTCTAAATATTTTTGTGGCAGCAGCATGGTCGAGGATCTATGGGTAAAAGCTCTGGCCTTGCTTCTCAATCTCCAGGTGTTGCTACTCAAATTCAGGGGCCTACATACTCTCAAGATTCACGGAATTTACAACCACAGTATTTACAACATGGCCAAGCAGCGGGAAGGGCTGTCCAAATGAGTTTTTCAGCACCTGCTGGTCAGAGAATGCCTTCTCTTGCTGATAATAATTACCCAAAACAACCTGTTCTTTCACAGCCACAACTGCATAAGCCTCAACATGCCCGGGAAGGTTTTATTTCATCGATCCCACCCCAGGTGTCATCTCATTTTCTTGCACAACCCTTGAACCATGGGCATCCTCGACAAGGCTATGGTTCGCTTCAGAATACACCTTTGCTAAATCAACCACCATTTCCATCCTATCCGATGAACACCGCCCCAAATAATACCCCCTTTCAGTTTCCGGGAAGAAATTTACCTCCACTTCCTCTTGGTTTCCCTCCCCCCTCATCACAGCTGAGGCCGCCTCCTCAAAATATGGCACCCATTCCATCTTATCCGCCACCAGGAAGCAATGGTTTTGGTGGCTTGATAAGTTCTCTTATGTCACAGGGGCTTATCTCACTGGGTACACCAACTGTCTCTCAGGTATGAAGTCTATTATTTGCTTATTGTCGTTACCAATTTATTTCTTCTGCTGCATATGCGATTCAATCTTGTATCTCAAATATGTTACTTTTTGTTTTTTGAAGGATTCTGTCGGAGTTGATTTTGATCCAGACGTTCTTAAAGTTAGACATGAATCTGCAATAAAAGCTCTTTACAATGATCTTCCAAGACAATGCACAACATGTGGACTACGTTTCAAATGTCAAGAGGAGCACAGTAGTCACATGGATTGGCACGTAACGAAAAACCGAACGTCTAAAAACCGTAAACAGCAACCATCCCGGAAATGGTTTGTGAGTACCAATTTATGGCTCAGTGGTGCAGAGACAGTAGGAACTGAAGCTGTTCCAGGTTTCTTGCCAGTTGAAGCTGCTACAGAGAAAAAGGATGATGAAGAAATGGCCGTTCCTGCTGATGAAAATCAAACCACTTGCGGTCTCTGTGGAGAGTCGTTCGATGATTTCTATAGTGATGAGCACGATGAGTGGATGTATAGAGGCGCTGTCTATTTGAATTCACTTGATGGATCAACACAAAGTGTAGATAGGTCTCTTTTGGGTCCTATTGTTCATGCCAAGTGCAGATCCGGATCTACAGCAATTTCCTCCCAAGGCTTCGGGAAACATGAAACGGTATGCTATTCTTACACTGTCATTTAGAAATCTGATGTCATTTTACGGGAGTCTCAAAATATCCTAAAACCAGCATTTTATTATAGATTAGCATGATATAGTTAGGTCTTTCATTATTTCCTTTCCGATTCATTCAGAGATCCAGAAAACATTTCCATTATCAGAGAAATAGCATTTTATTTTGTTATAAACAGAGCATTTCCTTGTCATTTCAGGAAGCTTATGTTTTTCATTCGCTATGCCGATATCTTACTGCTAATGTAGCTGAAGTTCTTACTACTGTTATACTGATTCTTTGGTATTTATTTCGTCGTTTGAAAAATGCAGGAGAGGATCGAAGATGGTCGTGAAAGGAAAAGGATGCGGGTTTAGTTATAAGTTATGGAGTTCAAACCTGACATGTAAATTACTGAAGAGAGTTCATCTTACTAAAATGGGAAGATCTGCTAATTTCCCCCAGTAGCAGCTGTTATCAAACTCCCCTCTGCATCGAAAAAAAAATGTGCCATCTTATCCGGAGGAGCAAAATTAGGTCAAGCTAAAGTGCTCAAAGTGAAATCAAGAGTACCATCGGAGATGACAATCGACATAAGAAAATTTGGAGCTTTTATTTACCCATCTCTTAACTCTGTTATTGATTAGATAAATGACTTGTTTTATGTGTATGTTCAATTAAATGATGTAGAATTGAAGCTGATATATTCACAGATTTATCTTTGACTAGCTTTGTTTGTTCTGTCTTTTCTTTCTAGGGTTTCAAACGTTTAGTCGAATGGGTAAAGCACAACAGACGAATATGATTAAATAGAAGACGTAATATGTTTCATATTTAAGTACGTACGAATGTTAAAAACTAAGTAGTCTATGTTGCTTGAAGTTCACAGTCTACTAGGAACATAAAGAATAACACTGAAATCTCAAGATTAAGAAGTAATATTTAACTTACAATACAAATCTATGAGATTTTATAAAGAATTATGAGATTATACAAATGAATTATAAAATACTTTTTAGAGGACTTTCAGTGATCCCCTTAATTAGAGAATTGGACTTGCTAGGTGAAAAGAGATTGACCCAGATCATATGAAAAGGGATATTTTAGGCACGTCCCCATTAATCTTATAAACACCCTAAAACAACTTGACTTGGGCAATTTGCTATGACTGAGGATATCTTCAATATAAAACGTAGAAAAAAAAATCTTTAATTGACTAGTGTGTCAAGTCTCATTTGCGATTTTCTTTCCTATGAAGTTAAATTGCGTGTCTCTAATTGAAGTTCTGCTCCAATTCAACACTCAAAAATCCTCTAACAGTTACACATGTCACACATACATTCAATAGGAAAATGTAATTGAGAGAGAAAAACTTTCGATTGGTCTTAAAATAAAATTTGATTACTATGATACTTAAGATACTCAAAAGAGAACTCAAAACTAGAATTTGTAATTGAGACATCTTAAAATGAAATGCTTCCACATCATCTTAAGAGCATCTCCAATGCAAGTCTCGATTTTAAAACCGTAAGTGCCACCTAGGACTTCAGAGATTTTTTTTAAGAAAAAACTCTCCACTGGAAAAATTCAATCAAGATCTTAAGATGATGTGGAAAATTAGGACCACTAGAAAGTCTTACTCTCTCAACTACTTTTTCCTATTAAATGTATGTGCGTCATGTGTTGGAGTTGTTTTCAGTGTTGTATTGGAGAAGGACTTCAATTAGAGACACTCAATTTAACCATATAGGAAAGAGGATCTCAATAGAGACTTGACACAAACTATTTGGATTTTTTTTTTGATTTTGCGCTCAAAGTCAAGCGTTGTACACACTACAAGTTAACCTCATCTTGTTAGAAAGACTTACGAAAAATTTATGTCTGAGATTGAAGGTTAAGTTTCATATTTTACTTGCAAACGTAATAGTAGTTGTTATATAGGTGCGTTTGATTTTGAACCTCCCAGTTGACGTCATGTTAATCCATTGTTGAATACTGCTATCTATTATGTTAAAACAGCTCAGTCAGTTATTCAGGGGATAAGTCTGACCGTCCCTTTTATTTTAGAGATTTGGTCGGGAACACATCGATGGTTGATATAAAATCTAAAATTGGTTAAAATATCCCTACAATAACTACTACCCACTTATTTCTCTTTACCCACGTATTTCTTTCCCTATTTATAAGTCGGTTGATATTTCTTCTTTGAGAAGATCGTGGGATTCTAGGATTAAGAGATTAGTGGAGAGAAAATCTTTTGGAACCACTCTGAAGAAGATCGTGGATTAAGAGATTAGTGGGAGAAAATCTTTTGTAACCTCTTTGAAGTGAATATCACTTACTGCTATATATATTTTTTTTATCCTAACAAAGTTTTGGTATCTTTTTCAAAAAATTTCACCATTTTCGGTTATATCCTTCATCTGCTCTATATCTCTCGGTCAACTATAGAGAAAAAAAAATGTAGAAAATTTTCTTCAATCTTCATTATTTGTATTGGTTTACATTAGTTGTCATCTATGTCTTTAGAGAAATTTATTTTATGTTATTCCTCTCTTTTGACTTAGTTTATTTTTGTTGTAATTATCTGGAGAAGTGAATAGTAGTCTACTACTATTGATTTATTTATTTTGTAATATATTTTTTGTTGTGATTTAATACAACGGCGTTAGCCAAAAGAGATTACTTTTTCAAATTATATTAAACATATAATTTGAACTAACTGGAGAGACTCAAAGTTACTGTACATGTCCATTATTCTATATATATTAGCAAAATTACCCGTATGACCCCCTTTTTCAATTATCTTTAACTTTCCGTTATTCTCTCTCCTCCATCTCTTTTTCTCTCTCTACCACATCATTTGTTACGCCACCTCATCATCTTCTCCGGTAAAGGTCGTCGACCGGCCAATTTTTCGGCCGGCGACCTTCAAACATAAAAAAAAAATAATAATAATTTTTCTCTCTCAAAATTGTGAAAGAGAGAGGGTAACATTTAGTGAGATAGGGGATGAGAGGAAAAAGAAGAGGTGGCAATGGCGGAATGGTGATGGTGAGAAGTTGTGGTACTGAAGGTGATGGGAAGATGAAGATTAAGGGGCAATGTTTGATCAAGTGATTTTTGGGCTAAAATAAAATATGCCTCCGAGACTGTACAAAAGAACATGGATTCTCTAAAGAATTTATTCCCTCGAGATTATTCTTTATACCCCCAAAGCCGCGACGATATATATATATATATGCTCCCTCTTGATCGTAATCCCTATAACAAACCCATATAAAATAACTTGCGTCCAAGTTTGTTTAACGTGACTAAACCTGTTTTGTTTCCCTCCGTTAATTCTTCCAGTTTTTTTTTTTTGAAAAGATAAAATAGTATCATGGATGAAAAATCAATACAACGGAATGGTAGAAGCCTGGATGGCTAACCATCCATTACAAAGACAAAAGACCAGAAAAATCATTTAAAGGGGGCTTATAGCCTAGATAAAGCATCCCAATTCCTGGTGTATTGGCTAAAAGGAGTCGACTTGCTCCATAGTTGATTGGTTGCCCAATAGTGAATTAGCCTTTTAGCTTGAGTGATGATATTATCCCGGGTAGCTTCTCTGTCATATCCTAATTGGACGAGAAAAATGAAGATTCCATGAATCCTCGACGAAAGCACCACACAAATTATCCTCTACAGATGCATATTTCTTCTTGGTAGCTCTCCATACAGTAGGAAACCTAGACTTGAAAGACTCCCTGCCCGTTCAGTCATCCAACCAAAAGATGATTTGTCGGCCTCTGTTGATCTCCAGTTTGGTTTTCTTCATGATAATAGGGGTCATGGAAGATATACTTCTCCAAAGGCCAGCACTTTTGGATGTTATTTGGTCGCTTGGAAACCATGGAGCAACACCCCCTTTATATTTTTAGTCAATAATCTTCCTCCAAAAGCTATGAGGTTCTTGTCCATACCTCCAAAACCATTTGCCAATAAGTGTTTTGTTCATCAATGCCAATTTTTTAATACCTAGTCCATCTGATTTCATGGATGTTGATTTTAGACCAAGCTACCCAGTGATATTTTCTTTTATTTACAGTTGTACCCCATAAAAAGTTTCTGATAATATGATCAACCTTCTTACTGATAGAAACTGCAATTAGGAAAGCGAGAGATAGTATATTGGAATGGTTGTTAATGTACTTTTAAGAACTACCATTCTCCCTCCTTTGGATAAGTACTTACATTTCCAAGTAGCCAATTATCTTTTTTGAATTTTATCAATGACCGGATCTCAGAAAGACTTGCATTTGGGAGATTTTCTAAGCGGAAGACCCAGGTAAGAGAAAGGAAGGGTTTCTTGACGATAATAAATAATGCCTTTGATTTCTTCTAGCAATTCTGGTTATGTATTAACACCTATAACTGAAGTCTTTTCTCTATTGATGTGAAGGCCTTTGAAAGCTTCGAAACGATGGAGAATTACACTTACAGCACGAACTTGTTCAACATTAGCTTGTAGAAAGACTATAGTATCATCAGCAAATTGTAGGTGGGTAATTTCGATTCCTTGATCTTTGACCATTAGTCCATGAATCTTGTTCAAAGCATTAGTTTGTTTCGATCCCCTACTTTGCTTCATTCCCTACTTGAAGAGGACAGTACAGAGAGTGGAAACTCAAAAAGGGTCTCAATTTTTTTTTCTCTTCACACTACATAAAGATCTAGGGCACGGATAAGGTCCCAAAAAGGCTTCCACTGATCCAGTCATAAAACCCTAAAATTGGTCTAATATTACTTAAATCAATATTCTTCAATAACTGAATTTCCAAAATAAAAGGAATTTATATCTAGCTGTCAAACTTAATTTAAGATTACAGAGAAGATCTAGGGAACATATAAGGTCCCAAAATTAAGGCTTTGTTCATAAAACCCTAACCCTAAAAAACACAAAAAATAATAGAAAACTAGACTTCTAGATATGATGTTTTAGGGTTTAGAAGCATATTTTTTGCTTACACACATCCTCTCTGATAAAAGTCAAATTCCGAACCAATACCTTTGCAGCTAGGTACTTAACTTAGAACCCTAGAAGCCTTTCTACATTGCCAAGAGGCCTCTCAACAAATGCATATGAGGTGCGGTTCTTGACTTCATCCTCTTTCACAATATCTTCTACTAACTTTGATTTTTTTTTGGCTTTTCTTTAGTTCCTCTAATTCTTCCTCCCTCTCTCCTTTTGTTTTGTTATACCTACAACAATAGTAACAATCAAGGAAAAGTTAGACCCAAAACCCAAAACTCCACCACAATATGAGTAACAAAGAACAAGAAAGACTCCATGCAGAAATCCTATGTTGTTTGCAGTGATCAGCGGTTCCGTTAATCAATATCACCGGAAGCACACGAATCACAGCAAACCACGTAAGATTTTTTTTTCTAGAGTTTAAATCCTATGTTGTTTACCGTGATCAGCGATTCCGTTGATCAATATCACCCGGAAGCACGAATCACATCAAGCTACATAAGATTTTTGTCTAGAGTCGAACCTAGTTTTTCATGTTTCCTAGCATTTTTCCCACAACATATACATATGTAACCTAAACCTAATAAAAATGAGGTACTTTAGAGTTATTTCAATTGAAGTGGAGGAACCCTAAACCTAACAAATATTATTACTTATCATATAAGATATAAAACCTTGAATGAGTAAACTCTTGAATCAAATTTTTAGGACTTGCCAACAACCCTTGGCTCAAGTGGTAAGAGGTAAGTCTTCCAACTTAAAGGTCAAGGGTTTGAGGCACATGCTTACCAATTCAAAATATTTTTTTTAGGACTTCAACATTGTTTTTTTTCTAACCTAACAAGCATAAAAATACTCCATAATTTCTAGATTATAACCTTAAGTTCATGCCTTTCTAAGCAATGATTAATAGTCTATGCATCTGCCAACAACTCTTGGTTGGAGTGGTAAGAGGTTTAGTCTTCCACCTTCTAGGTCATGGGTTCGACGCACGCAAAAAAAAAAAAATAGTCTATGCATCTACATTGGGAAACATGAAACTCTAGTTAGATCTATAACAAGTAAACCTAAAACTTAGTTCAGATACAAGTTAATTCACAAGCTTTAAGCTTGTAGAGAGGTGTAATCACTAGCTAAAAAAGTGTAACTAAATTGACAACTTCAAATATAAAGGGATAAGTTTGTTTGTTCTTGTCTCACCTATCGACCTTACGATTTATGGATTTGCACATGTAACCGCTGCTTTGATCCGATCGACAGTGCAAGAAATGAGGCTGTTAACAGTTGCTACGGATCCAAGAGAAAGTTTCGCTGACGGTAGAGAATCAACCAAGATCTGAAATGCTACTGTCAGAAGAGATCCACCATTTCCATAAGCCACAGGTCCAGTTCCATGATGAGTCATTGGGCCATCAGGAAGTATTGCAAATCCTGATGGGAGAAGGGCTACAAAGTCTGGGTTCCCCCCACTTAGGACACTATTCATCGACCCAATATCGACTGGGGCATATATAACAAAACAGCCCGTGGCGTCGGTGCAACTCTCTTGTAATATGAGCATGTTGCTTTGATTTGTATTTGAGCTCTACAAACAATTTAAAGGAAAAGAGTTAGGTTCAAATATGAATACCAATTACTACCAAACTAAACTATGAACACAAAAAACTTACATTTACGCGCAAAAGAGAGACACAATTGCCGGGATCACGGCCATTAGCAATGTGAGCAACTTCTTCAACAATGCCACCATTTGAGAGGATGTCCCACTGTAATTGCAACACATCAAATTCATCTTGATTGAAAGTGCTAGTTGTTCGAGAATATTGTATTTCTTTTACGTCTTCAATTGTCCACTCATAAGTCATAACAAAATGAATACTTCGATAATATCGAGAGAGAGCATTACATGACTTTCTACGATAGCTTACAACGATATGAACATAAACATATTAATAAAAAAAACTCTTGTATGGTAATGATAAATTATGTTTCTTTGTTTGCATGATATATCTTCATAGATAAAAAGAACCTTAACAATCTAAATGTGCATTCATGTTTAGTGCAATTATATAGATTTTGTGCAATTATGTTATACTTCGAATTAACCTCACCTTTTCCATTTAAAACAGGTTATTTGTAAGGATGAAGATAAGAAGTTAATAAGTAAGCAACCTCATCTGTGAGGTATAAATGATCATGATACTCGAATATATTACCTCGCTTCGAGAATTCTCATCCCTTAGGAAATCAAAGACTCTCTTTGGGGGCACTGGCATCCAGAATGAAGTTGCTGCGCTTAGCACGATACCAGGAGGCCTGCCTGGATCATTTATGCTCTTTCTCGTCATGACTCTCACATCTTCGGAGCCTCCAGACAATATAGTCCATGTATCCGCAGTAGAAGAACCAACTCCTGTGCAAAAGCTCATCAACATCCGCTCAGCCAACTTCAGCATGCTCTTCCTTCCATCATGGCTTGTTATGACTGGGAGGTGTCAAAGTTAAAGTAGAACTAGTAAGTGATATTCACTATAGTTTTATTTCTTAAACATCGATTAAGGGAACCAATCTTAGCTATGGATTATGACATGGAGTCTTACCACCTATCTCTCCTTGTGAGATGTTACTAGCCATCAGACTAGCTAGACGTTCACATTGACGTTCCAAGGTTCCAACCCAACGTTTTGCTCCAAACCCTAGTGTAGAATTAACCAGTTGCTTGTATATCTCTTGAACACCTTTGTCGTCCACTTCTACATGTTCAACCCAAACAACCTACAAAAATGTTCATCCATCAGCAGAAAATCATCAAGGGACTGTTACGGTTACAATTATGTTATATATGTTGTTGCAGAGTCACCTTCGAGTAACCATTTTGCATTTCTTGGATTAAACATCCTGACGGCCTTCTCCGACATCTCTGCATTGTGTTACCGTGTAAATGGTCCAAGGAAACATCGACAACCACCCAGGTTCCATCCGCCTGCTGTTTACAGTACCTCGCAAATAAACTCTCTCGAGTTGGGACTAAAGGCGAAGGGACTTGGAATTCAGCACTCATCTAAAAACAAAACAAATGTATCTTCTTATAAGACAATAAATTAGCTAGATAGGGTTCAAAAGATGAACTTCCTTTCATAAGGTTTGAATATCAGAATTGTTCGGAATATATACCACTTGAAGTGCTCCATTGTAGTTTCCTGCAATGCCCGTCGATAATACGTCTAGGGTTGTTGCTCTTGTTATGATACCCGAGAATATAGACGACCATTGATGCTGATAACCCATAAAAGGAACTAGTTATAGTAAATCTTGATTACTTGGTTATCAAATATACAACTAGTCAATTGAATAATGAAGATTTCAAAAGAATTATTCAGTTACCACATCCATAAGGATCTCAACAAGGTTAATGTGATTCATAATCACAACAGCGCTGTCTCGAGAACCCTCAGTTTTGAATCCTAAGGGTTTCAGATCATTTCCTCGCGGAAAAGATTGGATGTACTCTTCTTCACAAAGAGTTTCAGTACATTCACCAATCCTTTGAACCCATAATGGTTCACCAAGTTGAGCCATTCGGTAGAGTTCCTCCATTGCTCCCACTGCAAGCTCGATAATTATCGGTTTATCAGCATCAATAGAAAATCCTTGTACTGGCCTAATTAGATGATCGTTTGATCCGAACATTTCCCCTCCCACGTCGGATTGTGGATGAATAACACCAGAATAACCAACTCCGAGTTCCATCGAGCGAGTAGGAAGCGATGAAGAACCTACGAAGGGGATTATAGGTTTTCCCACATACTTTGCAGCTATAGCTGATATCTTGTCAATCTGTAAAAAGGAAAATGGTTAGTGTCGCTTCTACAATACGGTTAGGGTGAATATAGTTGAGTAAGATATACCTCTTCTCTTAGTCGAGCATTTTCAATCCGTAGTTGATGTTCGTCGAATGACATCTCTCCTATAGAAGTCTGGCCTCCACAGTTAGGGCATGAAGAGTTACTGAGCATTTCCTTGTATCGCATGTTCTCATCCCGGAGCTTTTCGTTTTGTGCTCTCAAATGCGAGTTCTCGTGTCGTTCATGTTGGTTCTACAAGTAGTTCATATGATAGTGTCATAAAAAACAATATTTCATTATGTAATGTCAAGAGTTGATGGATTTAGAAACCTCATTCTGTCTCGGAAAAATGTTATACCTTCATTTGAGTCCTCTTGTTCTGAAACCAAAACTTGACTTGGAGAGGCTCTAGCCCAAGTTCTCTACCCAACTCCTTCCTTTGCTTGTCATCTGGATGAGGACATTCTTTGAAGAAGCTGGTGATTTCATGAAAACAACAACCACAACAACCAAAAGAATCAAAACATGACGATAACAAATCGAAAGGCGTTGATATTCAATTCGTTTGTAGACTAAAATGAGTTATACTAGCTAACTTACGATTCCATTTCTTGGATTTGATGTTGAGTATGACGATGGTATCGCTTCTTTCGTTTCCGTTGGTTCTGGTCCTGATCTTGATCCTCCCCAGAACCACCACCTCCTTCTAGGTTGTCACTTCCTGACTTGCTCAGCTCAAAATCCTCTTCTCGGATCCTCCCCATATCACTACTCTCAGGAGTGTTTTGATTCAGTATCTCTAATGGATTTTGTTGATGAAGATGGTAACTACCCTCCATCATGTTTTGCTGCTGAAACATAAAAATTCCAAGATATCCCTTAGATTCTTATAATAAAACCCTTTGGCTTCTTTAAACCTAAATGCACATGAGATCAACCATTAGTATCATCCCCTCTTTCTGTCTTTAAAATGAAATACTCAAGAAAAGAAATGAGACCGAAATACCACCTTATATATCTACATATATATATATAGTCTCTCTCTCTTTCTCTCTCTCTCTCTCTCTCTCTCTCTCTCTCTCTCTCACTCTATCTCTATTATCTAGATTTGTTATTTCCCAATGCTTAGAAAGTCAGCAGAGTAACCTTGGTTATACATCCCAAAACCCTAGGCCACTAACCTAATAAGGCAGTAGCACTGTATTTTGAAATTTAACCAGAAAAAAGTTAGTATAAAAAAGCAAATCGTTTGGGTCAAAGAGTAATGTTAGGGAACAAGAAAAATCAAGCAGACTCTGGGCAGAAATTTCTATGTCGTTTGCCGTGATTTGCGTTTCTAGAGATCAGAATCATTGGAAGTAGTGCAAATCTCAGCAAGCTGGCGTGATTCGCGTTTAATCGTTGGAAGTGCGAACCTCAGCAAGCCATGTAGGATTTCTACCTAGAATCTGTCTAGTTTTTCTTGTTCCCTAGCATTACTGGAGATGAGAGAGAAGCCCATCAAACTGATAATTCAACAAGTGATTCACACTCTCCCATTACCAGTAAACCCTAGAAGAGAACTTGCCAGAATATGAGAAACTGGAAAGGAAACTGGGGAAGTAAGTTTAGTGTGTGAGAGAGAGAGTGTGTTTGTTTTGGTGGTTGACCTGACCCAATGATAACCCAGAAGTTGAACCGAATTCAGCAACAACGTTTCCATTCCTTCCCATCATCGGAGATACGTTTCTGGTCGTCGTATTCATTGTACTACTGACAGCAGGCATAATCTCACTGTAAATTAAACACACAAAATATAAAATAAACCCTAAAATTTTCTCACACTTTCTCTCCCACTAAACAGAATTACAAAGACTATTACAAGTAAGCAAAAAAGAGTCAGAAATGACAAAAACAGAAAACGGTGGATTTAGGGTTGACGTGCCAGCCCACCACAAAAAAGAGAATCTAAAGAAAGATAATTAAGATTTATACAAAGGGTTGACAAAGATCTAGATTCTAGGGTTGATCACAGAACTTCATTCTCCTTCTTCATTTCTAAAACAACTTACATATAACTAGATGAAAGAAGCATCAAAACCCTAAAAAGAGAACTTCTTACTTATACTGGAGCTACCCAAAAGAGAAATGAAAGAGCTTAAGAACCCTAACTAGCAAATGGGTATGGCAGAAGTGATTATAGAGAAGAAGTAGAGATCTGTTTTGAGGTATCGGAAAACCACTTTAGTTCTTTGTTGACGAGTGGTATCAAGTTGTATTTTGATGGAGACTTTTAGTCTGAATCGTCAAATGAGAGAGAAGAAGAAGAAGAGACAAAGTTAGAGAGAAAAGGAGGGAGTCTAGAGAGAGAAAGAGAGAGAAGGGTGGAGTGGTGGGTGGAGTAATTGCAGAGCGTATGGGAGAGGGTGGAATTGCATTTATGGTGAGTGAGGTGTAATTGCCAAGAAGATAGTGATAGAGAGAGACATGGATAGAGAGAGAGAGAGAAATGGTTTAGAACACATTTTCATGGCAAGAATTAACATCTAACAAATTCCACAAAAAGTTTCAATCTTTCCCTCCCCTTTTAAGTTTTCTATCATCTTTTCTTCATTTTGATCTTTTTTTCATTTTGCCATGCATATATCTTGTCTTTCAAGTAAAAAAAAAAAGTAGAAAAATAATGTTATACAACTTACATACGTTTTGCTATTTGTATTTGTCTTTCTACAAATTAAGTACGGGCTTAACGGTATTGCTTTATTGATTGATTGATATACGTCATTAGTCGCGTGTAATAATCTTTTGTATATAGTTAACATCTACATTGAATTCATCGTGTTAATCTTTTCTATGTAGTTAACGTCTAGACTAAATTTATCTACATTGATTTCGGTATCCAGTCTCAGCTTTACCATTTCGAGAGTCGTTTAACGTGCTAAGGGAAAACGTATATTCGTTTGGTTATCTTGACTTACGAATAAGCTTTTTTTCATTAATGAACTATGATTTCTTATCTAAAAAATTAAGATTATTTGCTTGCTACTATATTTTTTCAAAAATGGTAAGATTCTAACCCTAATATCTCAATTAGATAGATAAACATGTGATCACTCGACTATTCGTGCAACTATTTGTAATTCTATTGTAGCTTTGGTTTTCTTTGCTAGACCCTCTACAATAGAGGTTGAAATTGTCACACACTTTTCGACAAAGATGTACCAAACTTTGGCATGGAAACAAGTATATCAACAATATTCATTCAGTTTTCGAAGAAATGTGATCCCTCATTCCATTTTATTTGATTTTTTGGGAAATTCAATTTATGAAGGTGAGGTTATTTATGTTTGGCAAATAAAAATATTTTATTGAACTATCCATATTTATATATCTGAGTATTTCATCAACACAACGTTGGTAGCACTGTAAACCAATTACAACCTTTTATTGGTATTGAGACTAAACGGTAGCTTTGAAAATGTTATCATACTAATAATTAAATGAATGTAATGTAAGAAAAAATGGACAAATATTTTGCATCGTCCATACAAGAAAAACACCCAAACAAATCGGACTAAGAGAGTATAGTTTTATTACATCAAGTACAATAGAATACATTAATCTACATATCCTCACAAATACTAATCCCAAAATCCATACATTTGGGATGGTTTAATTGTAGTGGAAACAAAATGGAACTTTAGACATAAATATATTACTAATTGGCCAAGGATATGAACAAATTACACATGATAATAGTGCCGGACACCTCTGCATTCTTATTTTTCCTATTAAGTTGGTTTTGACCAGTACATACATGAATTTAGTAACTGCGTTCATCGGTGATGATTTTTTTTTGGGTGAAAGTAGAATTGTATTCAAGAATTGCTAAGGTTGCAATTACAAAAGAGAAAAATAAAACATTGAAAAAAGAAAGAAAATTACATATGAGTTATTGCATCCCAATTGAAAATCCAATCCGAGAAAATGGTGGAAGAGGACCAACGCTCATTAACACTCCGATAGTGCATAAGTCATTTGATGGAAATGATAACATTTGCAGCGGATTTGTCATTGTCTTCGAAAATTCTTTTATTTCTTTCATACCAAAGACTCCAAATAATGGCAAAAAATAGCAACAAACCTGATGAAGCTATTTATGGTTCTTGTTGTAGGAATAGTTAAGTTGTCGAAGATGTCTTTGATAAGATTAGCATGTAACCAAACACTACTAAGTGAAGAAGTAATGTCTTTCCAAATATTTTTCGAGAACGAACATTTGAAATATAAGTGTTCTAGAGTCTCTTCCTCCATCTTGCACAAGGAACATCGTTTTGGAAACGAGGAACCTCTCCTTTGAGAAGGAATTGTTAAGGAGATTGGATTTTAAGTAGATAGTTTCTCAAACCTTGGCTGTAAAGGGGCACTTGAGGAAAAGATGAGTTGAAGTTTCACAATTCATCTTACATAGGGAACATCTGTTGGGGGCAGTGAGTCCCCTTCTCAATCTCTCATCTTATTTTAGATTGGAAGCAACATAAGATATCAGATCGAAAGTCCTTTATTAATCTATGTATCCCCCCGCCATAATTTGGTCGATATGGCTTGAAAGGAATAACAGAGTATTGAATACAAAGTGCGAGAAGGAAAAATCGTTGGAGAATGGCATTGTTTCAGTTAAGAGTCTCATTTACTATTGGGCTTCTTCCCAAAATTGGTTTAAGAACACTTTGTTTAGTCAATTAATTAGAGATTGAGATGTCATATGTAGGCTTTGAGCCTTTTGTGGATGATAATTGTTCTTGGTTTGTTGTCTCCAAGGGCTGGCTAGGTATCTTAGCTTCCACCTTTGCTTTGATTTTCTTAATGAATGATACTATTTTACTTCTTCAAAAAAAAAACCTCTCCGATCACAATTGGGAGAGAGTTAAGACTTAGTTGACAGAGACTGAATGTACATAATATTTTCCGCGTCAAGTTTGACATAAGTATCTCTAATACATAAAAGAACACATAATTGCGGATATTTCATAATTTCTTTGACTGCAATTTGCGGTTGCTATTGCAAGACTTGCTTGCTTTTCGAGCAACCAAAAGGGAGTCTTGCGCCCACTCTTGTTATACGACTTTTACTTTCACTCTTATGTAAACACTATCATCATATATTTTACTGGGAACTAATATATTAGTTCGCTTTCGAAAAGAAAATGTATACGAAAACTTATTAACTACATGTTTACATTATGTATAATCTCTAGTAAATTACACACTGTCCATGACACTCACATCCACCTCTCCATCTCTCTCTCTCTCTATCTATCTCTGTGAATTACAATGAAATCAGCCATTAATGAGGTCTGAGTAACACAGACCTTGTATGCCAAAGCTCATTTACTACCTTCACACTCTCTGCTTGCACCCTCTTTAATATTATTCTTCCCCATCTACAAATCTCTCTCTCTCTCTATATATATACCAATTCATTTGATTTTCACGTTTAACACCGATATATCGGCCTGTTACGTGTCACATTATCCCCACGTATCCGGCCGTTTCAATAAAATGACAAAAACTACCACTGCCACTAACCACATTTAATACAAACTTTGTATATGGGGTGGTCTGGTTTGTAAAAGTGGGTCCCACTTGAACCTTTCCCAACCACCTTCCAGACCTAATTCTCATGTCACCTTATCATACTCCTCTTTTGCCCCGCTGAGATGACAACTCTTTTTTTCTTCACCGTCACAAATACAGATAGTCAGATTTAGAGTCTGACTCAATATTTGAAGAGTTTGAAGATTTTTTTTTTCACGCAGGGTCTAACTCGTCTGAATTATTTTTAGGTTGGTTTTGGCCACTCGTGTCAGACGATCAAACTCAAATGTATAAAATAACACTATACCTTTTGTTCCGACCATTCTAACAATTGTGTTGCCTCGGGCATATGGGACATGATCTCTTAACGACATCTTCACCTTCCTCGGCTTTTATCACCGACAGTCTGTTTAGGGTTTTAAACTTAATGGTGGTAACTAAAACACGAGGGTTGTACTCGTTGCGGGACTTACTCATCACCTTATGATAGGTGTTAATGACACTGTATTCACGTTCTCGAATGCATCTTTCTCCTTCATGATGATTCAGGACAAGTCAAGCCATGATAAGATTCTTTTCTTTGCACGATTTAAGCAACATGCTCAATGCTTGTGCAAGTCACCGTCATTCTCTTAGACTTCATTCTTGCGGACGTGATCCGTGGATCAACAAAATTAGTCCGTTTATGACGAACAACTAAATTTAGAGAAAAGTGAGATGCATTTCTCCCTCGAAATCTTGTCCGTCTATTTAAGCCGATCTAGTTTCAGTCAGCCTACGAGTTGGGCAAGATATCCTAATTCTTACATCTAAGGAGTACATCCTTGTGAGGTTTACAGTAAGAATTTTTACCTCCTTGACTTCTACCATAGAAAATCTATTCTTGTCTGGTCAAGGTGTCGTTTACCAAGTTAAAGTAATTGACTAGTTTCCTTTCTAACGTTGACTTTTTGTAATCTTACGTCATCATCATTGTAATCAAGTAAATGCCAAATAGTGGGCCCTGTAGATAATTTACTTATTTACCCTTAATTGAAGAAGCTAATTACTTGTTGTCAGAGGGGGCCACGTCCAATAAAGAAGTCAATAATGAAATCGAACGGACAGAAAATCTCAGTGATAGTATTAATTTGCGTTTAAAAGGGTATCAGACGATACACATGAATTCTAGACTGAAAGGTTAACATCTTTCCAGCTAGGGCTTTGAATAATTAGTATTTAAGTATATGGCCCCCACTATAAAGAATCAAAATGGGATGTCTCCCCAAATTGAACCCACATTCACTGACCACAAAGGGTTATGGAAATTAGAGAGAACCAAATCCAAAATGGGTTTTTCATTTTATTTATTTATTTTAGTTATTTTAAGCTGGAATAATAGTTTGTCGAACAATCAGGCTCAACTCTGGGGTGAACGGACGGATCTCGTCTAGTTGATCAAGAAAAATAAACAAGGACCAAATTTGGTTAACACATTATTGCCGGTTTTTTTTTTATGAAATTATTGCGGGTTGAAATTCACATGTCTAATATGTCAAGACACACCTTTTTTTTTGTTGAAAGATGTCAAGATACATTGAATTAGCCCATTTAGAGTATTTGATTATAATGACCGCCTCGCTCGAGATCTCGTAGAACCATGTGTGTATTTTCAAAGTAACCTGTATTAAGAAAATTGTACAGATTCACAGGTTTAATCGAGAACTTTGATTATGTTGTTGAAAAAAGACTATTTGTTTTAATACTGTCACAAAAAGAGGTTCGTTTCAATTTTACCCCAAATTTCTGACCAACTGGAAATTTTGGTCTCCACATAATTTTTCCATTGTTTCAATTTGGTCCCTAATATTGTATTTCAGTTAGTCCCTAATATTGTATTTCAGTTAGTCTTTCTTACTCAATTTTAACAGACAACAATTTTTTTCGTTTATTTATTCCTATCTGAAATACGTTTCCTCTTTGTCCTCTTTGTTTGTTACCTGCGGATTAAGATCCGGTAGAAAAAGTGGCTGGCTATGATGGCCCGTCATTTTCGGCAACCTCCAATCGAAAAAACGTGTAATATCTTTTTATCTCTATGTCACCTCTATTTTTTTGTTGAAGCTATAGGTCTGGATCTTTAACATTAGAGTTTCGATTTTAAGCTTTTATTCATCACAATGAAGCTTCTCTTGCAGCTTTTATGACCGCCATCGAAGTTTCTGGTGGTAGTGGTGAGAAGAAGATGAAGAGAGAGACAAACATAAATTGAAAGAAAATCATAATCTTTTGAACATCGTCGAAAATGATAACCGACAAAAAAGGAGGATAGGTAAGGAAATATATTTTTAATAGGGGCAAAAAGAAAAGAAATGATGACTCTTAAAATTTACTACCGAACGCTCACGAAAATATGGTCCGTTGGGGAAAATTGGAACTCTGGAAAGTATGTGGACCAATTTGGACCTAACCGTTTTAATACCTAGATAGAATTGGACTTGGGTGAGTATTAGCTCATCTCCAACGCAAAATTAAAAAAAACTCTAAAAGTCCTACGCGTCAAGAGTGTAAAGTGGATCTCTAAATTGCCTCTTGCTTAGAGCATCTCCAACAAGACACTCTAACAAACACTCTAAAAGTCTAGTTGTTAAGTGTCAATGGATATTCTCTTTCCTAGGTGTCAATACAAAGACACTTTAAAATTTTTTGGTGTCCAATAGAGATCTATAAACTCTCTATACTTAATGCACATGTGACATGTCACTCTTAAATTGAATAGGGAAAAAATAGTTAAAAAGAAAAGATTTCTATTGGTTTAAATTTTAAAGTGACACTTAGAGAGTCTCAAGGACACACTCTAATTTTAGAGTGTCTCTATAATAAATGCTCTCACATCATCATGGAGTGTCAAATAGAGTGTCCCGTTGGAGAAGGTTTTTTAACAAAATCTCCAAAATTCTAGGTGGCACTCTAAGTGTTAGAGTTTGAGTGTCCCGTCGGAGATGTTTCAAAACTAGAGTGTCTCCTTGAGACTCTCTAAGTGTTACTTAAAAATTTAAACCAATACAAACTCTTGCTTTTTAACTACTTTTTCCCTATTCAATTTAGGAGTGACATGTGTATTAAGTAAAGAGGTTTTAGAGATCTCCATTGGAGACCAAAAAGTTTAGAGGGTCTCTGTATTGACACTTAGGAAAGAGAATTTTCATTTGACACTTGACAACTAGACTTCAGAGTTTTTGTTAGTGTGTCCCACTGGAGATGCTCTTACTTGGTCATTTAAAGATGCTCTGTTAGAAAGGTTTCTCCAGTACCACCTTCAAGAAAAATTCTAATGCTTATAGTTTTGGACTATAAAAGTAAACGAGTGAAACTCAGAGATCCTCAAGAACACACTTTAAATTTAAAGTGTCTTCTTAAGAACCTCTATAATAAATGACACCACATCAAGCCTGAGATTCAAATTGAGTTTTGCATGGGAGATGATTAAAGAAAAACTCTAAACACTACTTTGTAGAACTAAGTTTTAGAGTTGGGATGTTGAATTGGAAATGCCCTCAGATTCTGTCTAAAAGTACCCACATTAGCATAAAATTTCGAAGACGTTGCGTAAAGGAGTAGTTATTATGTAAATTGCACTATGAGAGTACTTAACTTGGAGGCTACTAAGCAAGAATATGTATAAGTGGATTAGTGAATTGAATATTCTCAATTACAAACAGCCAGGGGAACCAAAATTCTAATTTGGTGAAGGATTAAATTTGTAATGTTTCTCAAAATATTTCCTATGTGATATAGGATGGTGTGGACCAGCCTTCTGGGCTGCTAGTGATATTGTTTGTTTTAGCACACTTGTGTCTCACGACTTTAAAAGGTTTCACTAGGGAAGGGTGTTTAAACTCTTAAGAGGAGCATCACACTACGTCTCAACACCAACGTGAGATTGCTTTACAACACACCCTCCCAAGACCACATCACAGTAGAGCATATCGTGTTGATAACGTGTTATAGGATGGTGCGAACCAACCTTCTGGGCTGCTAGTGATATTGCCCGCTTTGGCACATCTGTGCCTCACGGCTTTAAAAAGCCTCACTAGGGAAGGGTATTTAACCTCTTAAGAGGAGCACCACATTCCGTCTCACCACAAATGTGGAATTGCTTTACAAAACTATGACTCGTTTTGGGCTATTGAGGTTAGAAATTGTTACAACATAGCTAAGAATCTTTGATATATTTGCTAGATCATGGTTCTACATCTAACGAGACATGCTTATTTTCCAATCTGAAAATACTGAATACCACGACATATTTCTGGGCATGTTGGAACAAACGTCTGTAGTCAAATATTACTTTCCGTTATAATCATGATACAGCAACCGAAAGGTGGCATAGACTGGACAAAAGATGATATGAACAACTAGAATATTCTCGATATCTAATACACAATCTTGAGAGAATTGACCCTTAGATCCTGATTGTTGATTATATTTTGCACATAGTTTGGTTTGACTTTAGGTGGTCCAATCATTTTCCTTTCAATTATCAAAACCCTTTCTTAAGTGCATTGGTCTGCAATGCAGAAGTCCTAGGTTCGATTCATTGGAATTGTAAAATCGGAAAATATTGAATTTGGGTTAGTATAAATTCGTCGGGCTTTAAGACTTTTTCATCTTGTTAGCTTCATGCCTCTTTCATGGTTTAACTTAGGCAATTATCTTGCTTATGACATCTTCGTGATGTATCAATGCTTTGTAACGACCAATGTAGAACGTAGTCTATTTCTCAAAAAAAAAAAGGTAATGGGTTGGGTCTCTTTCCCGAGGAGTAGAGTCTTTCTCTTTGTATGAAGCACGATATGTATCCCCAATCCCCATCTGACTTGTCTTTGTATCTGAAAGAAAGACTATAACTACTATTACTACCATTAACGTGCCAGCTATTTCATGCATGTATAGTATATGGGACACTCCCACTCTCAGGTCAGGTCGGGTCGGGTCTTCTTTAAAGCTCTTCAGAACTCAGTAGTATTAATGTTTGTTTCTTTTCCTTCCTCTTTCTGACCACCACAACAGTCTCATAGATGGAGTCATGGTTGGAGTGACTGAAGGATCGATTAGGGTTAGGGATGAGGTCAAACTTTACCCACCAACCACAGCATTTATTATCCTCTTAGATTTACTTATTTTTGTTGAACATTTTAGATTTAAAATTCTCCTAAAGCATATATCTTTGTGGGAAAGACTCCACATAAAAAAAAAAAAATTTGGTGGTCAAAATTCTAACATTACCGCAAAGTATATTCCTAGTTCTTTTTTATTATCGGTGAGAATATTCACACGTAGGAGAAGGACGATCTAGCAAATAAAAATATAGTGTCTGCGTTTTCTCCACCTTAGCAATTTGTTTAGAGTCTTTCAAAGATGACCACAACTTAACATTCTTCACCATCTTTGCATTAATTAGAGAGGGATAAAGAGTGTTAAGTTTGTGGTCATCAAACTCAAAACCAAATTAGCAATGAGTGGAGAGGACCTGGACATTATATTCTTGATTTTAGAGGGACTCTCACATGTCCCCTCACGTGCCACATTTTTTTTTAACATAATCCGTGTTTTTCTTTTTTTTTTGGGTGACGTGAAATACATGTGGCTTTTAAACCAATCAGGTGTGGGCAAGCTTTGATACCATGTGAAGTTTGTGGTCATCCAACTCAAAATCAATTAGCAATGAGTGGAGAGGACATAGACATTATATTCAAGGTTGCTAGACCACACTTCTTCCGTGTAGGACTATTTTCACACGTCCCATCACGTGTGTCATTCTTTGAACCTAACATGTGCTTTGAGTTGGACTATAACAAACTTAACATGATATTAGAACTAGATCCACACGTGAGTGTCTTAAGAACCTCACATGCTCCACATTGTCCGCAAAAAAAATGTATTAGGCTCAAAGAATGCCACATGTAAGGGGCCATGTAAAGATAGTCCCACATGGGAGAGAGGCGATCTAGCACCAAGAATTTGTTCATGTTAAGTTTGTGATCATCCAACGCAAAATCAATTGATAATAAGTGAAGAGGACCAAGACATTATATTCTTAGTTGCCAGATCGCTCTTCTCCCTTGTAGAACTACTAGGATATACCCCGTGCCCTAGGGCACGAACAATCATATCTATTAAATTTGACGACTTTCAATATTTATTATTGCTATATAGTGGATACCATAATTTTTTGGTATTCTACTTATTATTTATTTTCTTTTATTTCTTTTTTTCTTAAATTAATTATTTTATGAGAGAGATTTCAATTTCTTGTTTTAACTCTTGCAATACTTTTGTTTCTTTTTTTCCTCAAATTAGATATTTTATTTCTAAGAAAGATTTTTAAATAGGTAACTTTATTTCTACGAAGGACTATATTTTAAATTATGAAGGGCTTCTAGACAATATCCATAATTAAAAAAGGATGTTTGTCCCAGTCATCGTTTTCCCTTCTGTTTTATTATATAGATTATCACAAAGAGATAAAAATAGAGATAGAGGTGTATATATATATAAAGAGAAAAATATAAGAAATTTATTTTTTTTAATTAAAACGAACTTGTTTTAAGTTGTGTCCTAGCATAAAAAAACGAACAATGACCTCCGTTAGTTGGGTCCTACTTAGGAAGAAAAGAATATAATGTGGGAAAGAGGCCACATAAAAAAAATTGTGGTCAAAATCCTAGCATTGACTCCTCAAAGTACATTCTTTGTTTTTTTTTATTATTTGTGAGAAGAGTCCTCCATAAGAGAAGAACTATCTAGCAAATAAGAATATAATATCGATGTCTTCTCCACCATTGCCAATTTGTTTTGAGTCTCTCAACCGCGACCACAAACTAAAACATTCTTCACCATGTTTGCATTCATTAGTTTATCTTTCTTTTGGGTTAATTTTATTTTGGTCCCTCAAAGATGACCAACCCATCTAACTGGTCTACTTTTTTTTTTGAGAAATCGACTACGTTCTACGTTAGTCGTTACAAGGCATTGATACACCATGAAGATGTGATAAGCACGATAACTGCCTAAGTTAAATCATGAAAGAGGCCTAAAGCCTAACAAGATGAAAGAGACCTAAAACCCGACAAATTTATTACATATTTATACTAATAATAATCCAAGTTCAATGTTCCCCAACTTTGCACTTCTAGTGGAGCGAACCCGAGACTTCTGCATTGCAGAGTAATGAACTAACCAACTGGGCTACCAGTTATTGGCCTAACTGGTCTACTTTTAATTTTTGTTTTTGACAAAATATTCTTTTTGAGGACCTTCACTAATGGAGGTCTACTTAATTAATTAGAGATATAGAGTGTTAGGATTGTGGTCATTCAACTTAAAACCAATTAGAAATGAGTGCAGATAATCTGGGCATTGTATTCTTGGTTGTTAGAGGGCTCATTCCCTATGTGGGACTATCACACGTCCACTCACGTAGTCACGTGTCACACTTTATTTTAGTCTGGCACGTGTTTTTTTTTTCGGTTGACGTGTAACACATGTGACTTTTAAATCAATCACGTGTGGTCTAGTTTTGATACAATGTGAAATTTGTGGTCATCCAACTCAAAACTAATTGACAACAAGTGGAGAGGACCTAGACATTATATTGTAGGTTGCTAGATCGACCTTCTCCTGTGTGAGACTATTCTTACACGTCCCATCACGTGTGTCGTTTTTTGCGCCTACCATGTGTGTCGATGTGTATCTTTTTTTCTCTCTCTTGGAGAGAGAGGAAAATGGTGGTAGACGGAGACAAATAGGTCAAGAGAGAGGGCGTGATGTGAATAAACTTGGCTATGTCATAATAAAATTGACCAAGTTAAGTGTGCTTTTGTGAGTTCAACAAAAAAAGTGTGCTTGTGTGAATAAAAAGAAGATGCTGTGTGCATAAAATTTCTACTGGTGTTTGGTTCTGCCTAATGTAAACTGAAATTGGGCTTGGCCTGATGAGTGTTAAAACAGCAACGTCAATGCTAAACGAGCATAAGAATGAGAACTGAAACTTCAGGGATTTTTTATAGGCACCCTTGATTTGGCTTTTAGATAGAGATGAAACCTTTGACTTCGACCAAGGAAATGCACTCACCTATTTTGTTAATGCATTCCTATCTCCTTGAACTTTTTTTGTCGGAGTTATTACAATACAAATGAAGGAGAAAAAGTGGGACTATTGTCCAAATTCTATTACAATCACGAGTTCTAGCCCATTTAGCTAAACTGTATGCATGCATATTTCATCTACGAGGGATGTGAGAATTTGATGCCTAGAAACTGTGGAAGAATTTTTTTAAAATTTCCGAGACATGAAAATTGGATTGCCATTGAATTGGTATGCTTGAGTTTTGAAGATGCTTGATAACGTCTAGGCTGTCACTTTCTATATCTCCTTTAACTTGAACAAAAGTACATTTCGACGTGAGTGTAGGAAATCCTGTTTTTGACATTTTTCTCACCCTACATTCTAGACATTGTTTACATAAGACTTTAACACAAACATTACTTTATATAATTTCTCAAACTCACAAACACTATTTGTATTCCTCTGCTGACAAATCTATTTAACCCAGTAAATCTACACTTACTAATCTATATTAGAGAGTCGCTCGTGGTGGGGGCACTGTGCGGGCGCCCCTAGAGCTAGAGGGAGAGAGCCGCGTCTCAAAAAGGGGAAAAAGGTGGTATGCGAATAACATTTGACTTGATCGTAGTAAATTGACCAGGTCAACTGATATAGAATAACAATAGTTTGTGTTAATTTTCATGGTCTGATTTCAATGGTAGACATGAAGGTCAAAGACTCTCTCTCTCTCTCTATTTTCTCTCTCTTGATTTATGTTGCAACTGAATATGATCTTCCTCAACTCCCCTAAATGGCCCACACTCAAGATTCTAAGTCATGGGTGTTGCTTTGCCTTTTTTTCTTTCCATTTTTTAAATGTTAACTTTCGTATACACAATTACTATATATATAGCCTTTCAATCATAGCAGGCCTATCCATTAAAATTAGCAAAAAGAAAACAACCTAGAGCAATAATTGTTCTTCAATTTCTTCATATAATTTGATTCTATATCATGGGTAGTTACTCATTTACTAAAAAATCTAGAGGAAGAAAAATGGATCATGATTCCTCCTCTAATGAAGAGAGTGGTTGGACTGATTATTTTGAAGATTTTTTGTTAAATGATGGTGGTAATGGGGATCAATTTAGTGGTTCTGATTTTGGGAGTTCTTCTTTGGTTTCTAATGCTGCTGGTTCAAATGTTTCATGGAGGTGTTCTTCGGGTTTCGACGATACTGGCAGAAGGTGTAGAAAATTGAATTTGAAGAAGAGAAGAACCAGAGTGGTTGATTATTGTGATGATTCTGATTTAGAAGATACTGCTACTTCTCCTGATAATAGCCCAAAGGTGAGCTCTGATTTAGAACAAATGACAGAAGAGAAAAGTGAAGAGAAGATGAGAACTATCAGAAGGGAAGATGAATTCACTTCAGAATTGAAGAAAAAAGGTCTTTGTTTGGTTCCTTTGTCCATGTTAGTGAACTATCTTGCATAAGTCCTCTGCCTCACTCCAATATTCTCTCAGCAACATCGGTCAGTTGGAGTAGTTACCAAGTTGGTTACCACCTTTTAGGTCCCCGTTTCAAGAACGGATTCATATATATATATATATATATATATATATATATATATATATATATATATATATATATATATAACTTAGATAGTCATATTTTCTTTCATATGTGCGTGGTGTTAATATTGTACTTCTCTATTGTATTAGAAAACATCCAATTGTATAAAGACGATTCAGATAAATGAATGTTGATTTTTAGTTCATAAATCCATCCCTTTTCATTCAAGAAGTGCAATTTGTTCAAGATAAAGAAATATTACAACGAGTGGGATTGCAGCTAGAGCGTATTGTTTCGTTAAACCATGATCTAGGAGCATTATTCTTTCTAGACCATTTAACAAGTTTGTCTGTTTTAGAGTTGGTAACTCTATTTACATGTACAAAATTTGTAAGATCACAATAAGTACTTAAAGACTTAAGATTCTTTAAAACATGAACGTACGTCCAGTGAGCTTGATGTCTGCGTGCAACATCCAGTCTTAGCAAGAAAGGTAATACTAGTGTTCTTTGAGTCACCAAAACATAATGTCTTTCGACCTTCTGCAATGCGCCATTGCACAACTAACAGGACGACCATTGCCTACCCTTCATCCATTTTGGCAATCGACTGATTTTAATCCTCCACAATACATGCTCTTGTAGCTCCAAAGACGAAAAATAACTATTTCGAAAACTTAAGGTTAAAGAAGCATAAAAAATTATTTCAAACGAGTCTATCAGAGATATTAATGGTTATGGTTAATGTTAAACATATTTAAAACTACATAGAATGACAATATATCTAGACTTATCTTCTAGAGGAAAAATTTGACTCTAGGGTGACCTAGAATTACAAAGGGGATCAAATTTGAATTAACAAAACATTGAGAGGCAAAGGGAAAATTTTGGAGGGCTAACAAGAAAATTTACAGAAATTGGAGCTCAAAAAAAATTATTTCTTAAAGAAAATGGAGAAATCAAAATCATAGGAGGATTTAGAAGTAGTGGTGAAAAACCTCCTTGACCCAGCTCGGTTTGTGGTAAACTTTCGCCAAACAAAGAATCCATCTGTATGCACACTGAACTCTCTTTGGTTGTTACCAGATAAAGTTAGACAATTGATTTCCCAGTACATTCCTCGATGTACTCCCTTTAATAAGACAAGGGGTATTTTAGTATTTTTTACAGTGTTTTCAGACTGTGAAAAGACTAAAACATTCATTGTCTTATTAGTCATTTCAACAATGAGGTATGCTAGGGGGTACACGGGTAAGTCCTACAATCCACCGGTAAATCCTACAATCATTTTTGAAAGTTATATCCTTAAGTATATGGCCACAAAGACACGATTTAGTAATTTTTGTTTTTATGAAAGTAGGCTTTTAGCCTAATTTATTCACTGAAATTGTCAGTTACAATAGAACTCTTCTCAGGATTTAAGTGGTTCAGAAGCCATCTATTGATCTGTTACTAATCATGTTATCTATTGTGCAATCTAGTGATTAGTTAGTTGTCCTAAGAGGCTCAAATATATCTAAATACAGAGAAAATGAAAATTATGGATCAATATGTAGAAAAAAAATTAGATTAAGTTGAAGTATGATTGGGAAAATTTGTGAACTCAAAAAATTCAAACTATAACATAGGTGCCCAAAAGCCCTCAACATAAATTATGGCCCGGTTAGTTAGAGCCTCCGAAGAAGGGAACACTTGTTTAGATACGAAAAATATGTTCCTTTCTAAATTGATTTGGTTAAAGTTTTCTTTCGGGAGACATTCTTTTAGAATCTTTTGATACTTTAGTTGTGTCGTTTATTGCTCTTCAATAAGAGTTACTTTTCTCTTTAGTCCATCTAATATATTTTATTTGTTTAAAGTATTAAAAGAATATCTCTAAAAGTTGATTAATCAACTATAATTATTAAGTATAAAAATTGGTATAATAAAACAATCTTATCGGAAGTTACAATAATTAATGAGATGGTGACCAAATCTTTATATTTTATTTATAATAGAAGGTTCTTAGTTTATTAAAGTGAATAAATAGTATTGTAGTTATTCAAACTTTTCCTGTTTGTACCAATATTAATTTTCTTTATGTCATTTTATCGACAAAGTCTGTTGAGAAACTTGCATATTTCAATTTGTGAGGTAAAAACCTAAGTCTTGAATAGGGTTTTATGGTCGGTATGTCATTTTGGATGGCAACAACGATATCGTTATAGCTCATATTTTGAAAAAATAGTCCTATAGAGTGCATGGTCAAGATTTTTGTGTCAAATACTTTGATACCATTATCCTCATATTATCTCTTCATAAAAATATGTAAAATTAAAAAATCTTTGAATATTCTCTTGGTAAGAGATTGCACAAAATATTTCTACATTGAGGGTTCTATCTAAAAATCTCGTTTTTCAGCTCTCTATAAAGGGTTGGGGGGTGGATTGGTCAAGATTTTTCGGTCGAGTACTTCGATGGCATTATCCATATTACCAATTTAAAAGAATATGTAAAATTGAAAAATCTTAGAACATTCTGTTGGTAAGAGATTTCACAAAATATTTCCACATCAGATATTTTATCTAAAAATCTCGTTTTTGAGCTCTCTATAAAGGGTTGGTGGGCGATCGATTCAGAATAAAAACATATGTTAGGTTTAAGACCCCAAACTTAGTAAAAAGTAGGTAATAGTTCAATTTGTTTGTATTTCTGTTTTCTCTTAATGCAAATAAACAAATCACTAATATTGTTTAAGTGTAAAATTTTGGATTTTTTGATTGTAGATTGTGTGTTAATATTTGACTTAAGGTGCTATTAAGTCTCGTTTTTGGGCTTTAGACAAAAAAAAACTTATTCTATTAAATTTACCTCATCCTCATGTACAATTATAATGTTATCTATTATGTGTGGAGTTGTTTCACTTTCTTCATGAATAAGTTTTGGAGAAATTACACCTTGTATTAACAGAAACATGCCTCTCTCGACGACGACACGATGTCTTTTCATGTAAAGACTTTAGAAATCCACATCAAGGGACCACTATAGACCAAATCTTAACTACATATTGTAGAGAGGAAACAAGACCGAAGTCTCATATTTCATATTCGAGGGCACCAAGACTATTCAAAATTAACATTTTACAATTAATAAAATGGTCTTAAAATGCTTTTATGTTGTCTTTTTCATTTTAAAATTATATTGTATGACATTTCTACAATATTGTTAGAAGGATAACAATGTAAATTGGATGAAAGGTATGGCATCCAACAATATAGCTATCAAAACATTATAAACTAAAATAGATGTCATACCATATGTCATGAAATTTTATATATTAATGTATAGGAATTGTATTTTAAAAAATACCCATAAAATTTGAATAAACAAATATAAACACGTTGCTTTCTTTAAATTCGTGTCACATTTTTATATTGGTGCATACGATCTAACCATTTATTCTCATTATAATTTCTTTCTAAATTCTATCCGTTTTCACAGAATAAAGTTTGTTGTTCAAGAATATTTGTGATAGATGACCTAGACATTATGCAGTCCATAGGATTAACATCGAGATAGGTGACTGTAATATCTAGGACCTGCACCATTAAATCCTCCAACAACTCCTTAGTTAGTTTTGAGGAAAATACTAGCCAACAAGAACTTATATAAATGTTGTAAAACTAGTATAATAGTTTATGTGGATTAAAATAATAAAATTTGGTTAAAATAATAGTTTGAAGAAGATCTCGTATCTTTTTGGAAAATGAAATATACAAATAGTGATGTAATGGATAATACCTACATGGTTTATAATATAGGCTTGTAAGAAATTTAGGAGATGGTGGGGATAAGTAGAAATTGACATAAATGCACTATGTAAACCCCTACTATAACGACAGCGTCGAGTCGTTGACCATATAGAAGGGACCGTATAGAAGGGCGTAGGCAATTACACTGACTATACGTTTAGAGAAAATTTACCGTAATGAAGAACGCTAAAACTTATTAAATCATCGAGTAAATGTTTCAAAAATGTACTTGACCCAGAAATAATTTTATTTAACAAAGTAGACTTGCTATCAAAATTAATGCAATCTCCCCTAACTAAAAGAGATTTCAGATGCTTTTTATGTCGCTTCCTTTACATGGAACTTGAAATATCCACAGCTTTTATGACACTCATAGTAACACTTCCATGACATGTTTTGTGATGCTTCCCTCCACACCTTTTATGAGGTTTCTTTGACACCTTTTAAAATGTTTCTTCATGCATTTTGTGAACCTCCCCTTGACACCTTCTGTGATACTTTCTCGACATTTTGTGCGACACTTCGTCATTACATTTTGTGACACTTTTTAATAGTGTTTTTTTTATACTTTTTGTGGTGCTCTATTTGTGACACTGATACTTTTTATTTCTGTGAGACTTTTTATTACGCTTCTTGGACACCTCCGTCGATGCTTTTGTGACACGCTCTTTATACTTTTGTGATGCTTCCCTTCAACCTCTTTTCTTACGCTTTCCTCAACACTTTTTGTGAAGCATTTCGTGCCTTTTGTGACGTTTTATCAACATTTTTTGTGAAGCATTTCGCGCCTTTTGTGACGTTTTATCAACATTTTGTGTGATGCTAGTGTCAAAATCTGTTTTGATGTTTCGATCGACACTTTGTCGGGATGACTCCTACCCAAATACTTCTTGTGAAGCTTTTCTTCAAGTGTTTGTGACAGTTCCTCAACACTTGTCATGTTTCCTTGATACTTCCTGAGACGCTTCCTCAAAGCATCAACCTCCACAAGCACTTCTTACTCAACTAGCAAACAGTTTCCTTTCCCCTCCACTTGCTATTCTAAAGCATTTTAAATATCAACATCAGAGGGAAGCAATGACATTAGAATTGAAATCGACAAAATATGGGTTTTGTTCTTCTTCGCCCTTCTCAAAACTTAGTGGAACGTAAATAGTTTTAACATGAAACACAAGTTAGATGGCACAACCAAATGCTAGCCTTGTTTCCAAAATCTTTCATCAACGAGCCGTGAAGGATTAGGCTGAGACCTTCGGCCTAGTTACAAAACCAACGGCCCCAATCAAGATGATCTTGGCTAGTTCGTATATATAGTTGCCCAAATTGCTAATATACATGTGTGTGCAAATTACTCATTAATGCCTTCATGGGCCATTGAAAAAAGATGTATACACGATACAACTTCTGGGCTTTATATTGCTTTAAAACTACATGTGTGTGCAAATTACTCAAGTTGTTGTATGGTCTAAAATAGGCGTTGGAAGGGGGTCGGTTCGGCTACTCATGGGTACCACAGGACTCGGGTGTTCCGTGGAACATATTTCTAAGAACAATAGACTTCTTGGGCATGCGTGGGCTAGGTAAAAATTATGAAATTGTCTTGCAGCAAGGCTACCCATGGACAGTGAAAGCCGACGGGCTTCCGATGGGCCGCATAACTGGCACAGCCATCTTAGTATTTAAATCAGAACTAACTCTTGACAATTTTTAAAGAACTTGATCAATTTCTGGTTGATTATATCTTGTTACGTTAAAAAAATTGGATAAGAGATACATTGAGGGCAATTTGTCAGTGTTTTGGATTCGAGGATGAAGTTTAGGATCAACATTTTGTGGAAAAGAGAGGTGAAAAATCGAAGTGTCAGTCTATGCTGAAGATTCATGGATGAATGGAGAATTCTCATGGAAGTAAAAAATGGGGAGTAACTCGGATTTTATGATTGAAGAATTAGGATTATATGGTTTTTGGACACAAACGTTATTACTAAATAATAATGTGAAAACTCATATATTTCGACAAACGGTTAAAAATTAATTACACACCTCCATTTCGAGGACAACTAATACGAGTTAAAGAAATCTGCAAAATTCATCTTTTGCTATTTTTCTTCCACCAACAAAAAATATGTAATAATTAGTAGAATAGAATCAATATTTTGAAGTATGAATTTTCATTAATTACAACAACATCTTGAAATGGTGGTGCAAAATACAATTACCACTTAGATCTATCTAGTGAAGAAAATAAGGAAGCAAGTTAAGTCCTTATTTATCAATTCACATAGTTTTTGGACCAAAACCCAAATTATAAAATTTATATCAATCCTTGAACACTTGGGGTCATATTGAGTTCTGATAATGTTGTAGCCATTAATGAAGATTTTGATTTTGAAACTGTTCTTGATGAAACATGTCTGAAAGATGAAGAAGTTGGAGAAGAAGAAGCCTTGGGAGATAATGTTGATTTGTTCTTCTTCTTTCTCTTCTGTTTGGTTTGAGATCTTGGAAGGTCTGAAGGCATTGAATCTCTTAAGAGGGCATTATCTGAAGCTTGTCTAAGGTGTCCAATTGACTGCTCAAATTCTGTTGATACATGACATTTTGTATGTTAAGTTAGTATATGACATTAAAATGGAACAATTACTTGCTTGGTGAAATTTTATACTACAAAATTGATATGATTTTACATGCAGTATAATATAGATCTTATGCGGAGCTCATGGTAGATCCTACTAACCTTCGCGATTCTATAGGTTATGTGGTAAGTTTGAAGGTATATATGTACTATTTTGTTATTGATAGTGTTTTAAAAATCGTCATAGTACCAAAATTTATGGTTGTTTCTGGGGCAATCTAATTGCTACATTATTAGAATAATTTCATTTTCTACCACATAGTCGTCATTACAAACGTTTTTTCAGACATATAGTTGCTATAGATTCAAAATAAAAAATAACGATAAAAAGACATACTTTACTAGTCTTTTCTTGTTTTTCCTTTTTACTGTTACCTTAGTTGTTTGGTTTGTTTTCCTTTTAGGCGTTTTTCAATAGAGTATCTTTCTGACAAAAAAGTCGGTATATTTGTCATTCTTTTGGATCATCACAGGAATATGTATTTTAGTTTTCTATCATAATCAAGATCCTTTATGTTTTATCATTTTCAAACATCATGTCACGTTGTATGAATGAATACTAGTAAAATTTACCTTGAGAGCACCATAATGGGCCATTGTTGGTATCCGAGAAATCAGATGTCGACTTGAATTCATTCATCTGCATGTAGATCAAATATTTGTGATTTTAGTCAATCGGGTATAGGAATATGAAAAAAGATACAATCAAGAATTTTTTTTTACAAGATTGTTATTATAAAATCAATATTAGAAAAGATAAGAGTACAAACCCAAGTAGGTGCATTAGAAGAATGGCTATCCCACCCAATATGTGCAACATGTTTAACATCTGTTGGGTACCCAATTTCCATCTCATGCTCCTTAGGAACTACTGCAAAAAATTCAATCCATCAAAATCTAGAGAGAGAGAGCAAGAATCAAATTCTAGAGAGAGAGAGAGAGAGTATACCAAAGATTTGGGAGATGTTACACATGAAGCCCTTGCAAATCCCTTTAATCTTCATAATGATGATTGTACAATGACCAAGAATACAAACAAATCAAAAAATCCCTCTGCATATCCCAAAAGAGAAGAACAATAGAGAGAGAGAGAGGGTTATGTTTGTTTTCTTTTTTACATGCCCTCAATAAATCTCAACCATAGTAGATATAAAGATATAATTCATTCAATAAAATATGAATTTGGATCTATCTATACTCTTTTAGAGATAAAGAGAGAGAAAGAGGAAATAATACCATTAAATTGAAAACTTTGGTATAATCTTCCTCTCAACAAGCTCCATCTCCAACCATGTTTGTCAAATTGTTGATGTGTTTAGAAACAACATCTAAAAATATCAAACCTTCCCAAAATTAGATCTTAAGAATAAAGGAGAAATGAGAGATGGTTTTCAAGGGAAAATTGATTGATGGTTTTGGGGTCAACTTATTTGGAGAAAAAACAGGAATTTGAGGGAAGAAGATGAAAGTAGAGAAGAAGTATAGATGAGGTTAGGAGGAAAATTGATTGAAGAAATCAACAAAATGGAGAAGAGATTAAACAATTATATGGACATGCCAAAATGTGGATGTGTGTTAGTTAGAGGAAAAAACTCTAGTCTTTCTTGGATTTCTATTATTTGCAATTTTTTGGTTACATTAGGTTGATCCTAGTGGACAAATTTGACAAATAAAATTACCTTTCTAAATAAGAAAATTGCAATTACGATTACATTTTATCCGATAAGTTTGTGAGCATCCAACTAAATATTTTATTTTTCGTAGTACTTTAGCCATGTGAGACTCTTTTCATACGCCCCTTCAAAAGTGGTGAGCCTACCACATGTCTTTTTGTTAAGTGAAGTGGACTATTTTCAGGTACGTGTAAGTTTAGTTTTGATATATATTAAATTAGTTGACATCCAACTCGAAACTACTCGAGAATGAGTAGAGGAGAGAACCCCTCTCCCCAACAACCCCCACTCGTGCCTAATGAAATTCACAAGGTCGAACAGCTGCTTGAGTTGAAGGATGAGATTAGATATATCACCATGGCATTCCATTTCTCTCACAGAAGTTTTCTATAGAGACCCTTTGCCCATGTTGCATATATTCCACCCTATCATTTTCTGTGGAATTTTAATTTTTTTTTCGAAATGGATTTAACCACACTGATCTCAAAATAACTTCTTTTCTGTTTTAATATTGACAATTATGAACAGTTTACTCAGGGCCGGCCCTAGTACATCGGGGGCCCCAAGCGAAACCAAAAATTGGGGCCCCCATACAATGAATATTAGAAAAAAAATTAAGTAAAATTTAAACAATCCAATGGTAGGAATCGAACCCTTGACCTTCCATTTAAGATCTAAATACTTTACAACCAAACTGCAACTTAAATTGTGTTTGAAATTGATTTAAAATATAATTAGTTTTTCGAAAATTACATACGAAATATGAAACATGAGGCCCTTGATTATTTGGGGCCCAAAGCGACCGCTTTGGTGGCTTTGGTCACGGGCCACCCCTGAGTTTACTATCTTTTTACCATCTTTTTAAAAGGAGACTTAAAATCAATAATTGTCATAGATTATTATGCAAAACCAAATTCTTCCTGTCTTAACCACGTTATAAACGTAAAATATTTATTCGTGCCTCCATTTATCCTCTAATTTTAGTTGTCAATGATTATTAAAATAAGATTTGAGTTTCAATGATTTTTTCTTCCCCACTAAATCTTGTAAAACCTTTAGGTGGCAATCTTGCACCCAAAGTATCATCTGTCAATTTCTACAAATTTTCACTAGACAAACCAACTTGTTATTTTTAATTAATAGATTTTGTGGGATCTATGATTTGATTTATAATGGTCGAGGTCACGTCTTAATTATCTTAATTTTTTCTCTTGTATTAATCAAATCTCAACTAGTTTATTGAAATTAGAAGTTTAATCAAGACATATACACTAAACAGTGGTGATAGAGGAGTCGAAATTAACTTAGGCAGATAGGTCGGAATCCGATCTGGTCCACTTGGATTTTAAACCCTTTTTAGAGAGAGAAAAGCGGCAAAATACAGGCCTTTAAGTAGGATTCTGACATGGATTCTAAACTCTATCAATTTTGTTTCGTAAAAGAAATCAACTAGTAAAGATAATTATAGCTGGATTAGTTGACGTATCTTAGGATAAGTTTATGTTCCAACAATTTTTGAATCTTCATACAAGAATATGTTTGTTGCTCATTAAATAAGTGACGTGGTTTTCCTTGGCCAGTACTTCCAAAACCCCATTTTTGTTTGTGTCATAATTGTAAAGTTCTCAATGATTTAATAATTGAATCGTATCTGCTGGAAAAGAATTGTGGATCATGAATCATGATGGTACCACCCATTGTTTGCAATTTGTTTTTCTTATATGATTTCTACAAGGTATCCTTTCTCTGATGTGTTGATTTGGATTGATAGTGACAATTCCTCGAAATCTTGATTTTGGAAGCCAAGATTATATCATGTTCAACCTCCAAATCTCCTTAAGATGCATGATTCTTGCAAAATCTTGTAAGTTTAGATAGGAGATTGTGAGAAAACCCTAATGCTTGATTTCTTGAATAAGAGAGATGTTGTGATTTGTTTTTTCTTTTTTTGTTGAAATTTTGTGATTTGTTTGATGTATCAAATTTTGTTGATGGAATCGTTTGGTCTAATTTGATTTGGTTATTATAACTTAATTGGACTAATTATATTTGACTTTCTCCAAAGATTCTATTTTCAGTTTGACTTGAAAAGTTTATTTCCACTTGTACATACTTTTGATTTATATAAAAACCTTTTTTTGTTTGTTGAAAATATATAAAAACCTTTGAATATGCATAAATAAAGCTTACCGGCTAGGTCCACTTAGCAGAAAATTGATGGGAGATTTTATAGACACTGCCCAAAGTTGATAAGGCATTACCGCAATGGTTAGAGACAATGTGGTCTTGAAGATAATGTCCATCTTCATTCTTCTCCGCTGAAAGATCGTCGACCAGTGACATCAACCTATTCTTTGTAATTGCTTCTTTTCTTGATCAAAACTGTAAGATTGATGTGACCGGATTACTCGATGACTAGAAGAAAACAATGAAAATAACGAATAATCACATAAGAACACGAGGTAATTGGTTCGGTCAGTATGACAACAATACCCAGGGTGAAAATCAAGATAAGAGAACTTCACGTCTTCACTATGAAAGAAGAATAAATTTTGCAGACGCTCCTAAGAACTTTCTCCTGAACCCTAACCCATTACTGCATTTCTGTCTAACTTGAAAGAAGTTAGTCACTTCCGCGACATTGGAAACCCTCTTTTACTATTATAAACAACTAGGGTCACTGAAAGAAAGTGGATCTATGAAACCCTGAATCAGCTACAATTTTGACGTGAAGCGGAAGTTCTGTGTGCAAGGAAAGACTTGCTCCTACATTGCTGATGAGACTCGAGGCATGGTTAAACTGAAGAGAAACTTCACGGTTTGGTTTACCTGCCAGAGTAGGGGGTCTCATTTTTGCTGGCGAGAGTGAAGATAGAAAAAAAGATTGAAATTATTTTTGCCACAGAAGGAAGATGTGCGTTGTCTCTAACTATACATGGTCAATTTGTTCTAACCAAGTCTAGCGCACATTGCCTTTAACAATTTTGAGCATTGCCTATAAAACTTCCCAAAATATATTCATGTTATCACAATATATAATTAGTCTTTTATTGATGTATCAAAGGGTTAAGGAGTGATGAAACAATCCATTTGCTAAGGGAATTAAGGTCAACTAGTTCCTACAACGGGAGATGTGTTCTTATAAAAAGGCCAGCGCTTTAGGGAAAGCTAAATAGTTTTCGAGGTGTGAAGACTTGGTCAAAAATTAGTCAATTTTGTTTGACAATTTTATTTAGGGAGAAAGCAAAATACTTCTCCACCTCAGCTCAATCTCTCTCCACCTCACCTCACCTCACTCTCCACCTAACCTCTATCTTCTCCGATTAGGTCGCCGGCCGGAAAAATATTCCGGCCGGCGACCATAAAAAAAAAAAAAAGTTTCTTCAACAGACCGGAACTCCGGCGAAGGGAAACCCCTTCGCCAGAGTTTCTAGAGAGAGAGAGAGTGAATTTTTTTTTTGTTTTCATGGTCGCCGCCCGGAAAATTTTCCGACCGGCGACCTAATCGGAGAAGACAAAGAGGTGAGGTGGAGTGTTTTTTTTATTTCCCCTTAAAATTTATTTCCCCGGAAAATTTCTAAAATTCTACATAGTCTCTTTAAAATTTCACACCCCCGGAAACTATTTAGCTTTCCCCAAAGTGCTGGCCTATAAAAATTAGATCGGTAAACTTGCATAACTCGATTTATATTTACGATGTATAACTTTGAAACATGTTAAAAGGCACTTTCTGCACCAATAAAATCAACTTATGTCTTTTAACTCCGCATGAAGTTCACTTCCACTAAAAAGAAAACCTATGATAAGATTTTCTCATAGTCTCCAACTAAATAGTCCTACATTGATCACAAAAACAAGATTGAATATTGAACAATGACTTTTACTAATATTATTATTACATGGATGGAGTGATTCAAACTTATTGTTAGAAAGACCTCAATATCAACACGCGCTCGTGCAAGACCCAATAGGCCTAGCCACCAAAAGATGGAATATTCTATTTTCTCCCGAGATTGTTTTATGACAAAGATACTAGGGTAAAAACAAATAAAACTAACTGCCACTTAGCAGAAAATAGATGGGCGATTGAAATGTCTAAGGTTGTCAAATTATTTAATGTAACGACATACGTTTATCGTAGTCGACTTCAAAAAAAAAAATAGTAGGGCAAAGCTTGGAAATTGAAATGTCTTTTGGTTAGAGAGTGACCGAATTGTAGCTATGCCTTATGGGAGTCCAAAACTGACGGTTTGTCAACATGAGGGGTTAAAATGACAAATTAGTCACATCTAGGGGGCCAATATTGAATTATCCCCTTTTAAGTTTACTACTATTTTTTCCGATTGGGGAAAAAGCAAAGGAAGAAACACTATCGCCTAGTGAAGAAGAAGAAGTACTTTCAGAAATTTAATCGCCATTAATAAAATCAGAAGCTATGGTGTGTGAGAAGTGTAAGTGAAACCCTAAAAAAACTCATCAATTTCTTCATACCTAGAACTGGTTGATTTTGGGGATTCAATTCAATTTGATTTGATTTTTGCAGGTGAGAAGAAGTTAGGGAAGGTGATCGTACCGGACAAGTGGAAAGAAGGAGCTAGCAATACTACTGAAGGAGGTGGTCGTAAGATTAACGAGAACAAACTCCTCTCCAAGAAAAATAGGTTCTTCTCTTAATTTGATAAGAACTTTTCTTTAACCTAGTTTCTGTTTTTAGGGTTTTGAAATTTCTAATTTTTAGGGGCTCTGATCTTTATTATTAGTGAATGGGTTTGATATTGTATTATGCAAATAACACATGAGAATCTTTTATTGGATGAGACTTGAATTTAACTAGTATTACTTAGCAGTAGCCATGGATTTTCGAGTAGTATTGACGGGAGGCGAGTAATCTGCCTCTACGATTCCGAACTATGTTACATGGTACGTGGATCGCTTTGGTACGTGGATCGCTTTGGTACGTGGTACGGGTACCGGAACGCGATACCCTACCATGTGAGAATCGTGTAAGCTAGGTGTATACCTCTTCGGTACTTTTTGGACTATTTTCTTAAATGATATAAACTTTTAGTGATGCATACATGATACACGTACAATCAAACATTCTATCTCCATAAAACTTCAAATTTTAACTAGTTGAATAAGAAATCTTGTAGTTAAACGACCTTAGTAGTGGAGCTTATAGGTTCTTACAAAAAAATTGGTGTAATTAAGACTGGAATTTCGGTACACCAAATTTGGGGTACTGGATCCCAAACCCACCCAAAAAAGGTATGGGGATTAGGGTACGCGGTAAGCAAGGGGGGTTAGAGTGTCTGGTGATGTTGTAATTTGAAGTTCAATAAAGTTATTTGCAGTAGTTGAGCATGTTAGGTTAGAGAACTATTTGGACTGAGTAGTAACATTTTCAGTGAGTTATTTGCTTTCTCTTAGTATACTGTATGTTAGGTATCAGAGAGTTTCACATCTTGTTCGTCTCGACCACTGTCAATTGTCCACCATATAAACGAAAGAACCATACTTCGGTAGAACTATCCCCTTCAATTTTCTCACGGCGGAGGTGGTAGAGATTTCTCTTGTACGGGTAAACCTTTGAACTAGAATTTGAGAACATACAGTTATTAAGAGCATGCTTGATGTCAAGAGCAACAGAGTAGCTTCTTCGAACCTGTGGCCTCATTTCCACTAAAAGTAGAGCACAATACTTTATTTCCGTAATAATGGTTTCTTGGTCAAGAACTTTCTTTTAAGTTTTAAGTGTCCATACTTTTGTCCACACTGTCAATCAAGAATGTGCTTTTATGCCTCGTGTAACCTTGAGTTCTTGGTAATTGTTCACTAAAAGTACCTTGAAAAGAAAATTAACTGGGTGCATGAGAGAGAAGAAATGGGTCTTGAAAAGGTTCCCTCAACCTAAGTTATTGTATTGAAAATCAAAACCAAGCTTAGGTTCTAAAGAACTTTTGGCGAGATGCTCTTATGATTGCATAATTGAATCTTAGGTTCCAGTAGGTGCCCTACGAGTTTTGTGCAATGTTGATCTTTCTGTTTACACCTTAGTGGTATACATATAAATTAACTACTATAACATGATCATTTCATAGTTAGCCCACATGAAATTGGCAAAGTGACGTGTGTACTCTGAACGTTATAGTATTGCTACATATATTCACACTAATCTTTGACAAACTCACCTGGACAAACTACATTAGCTTACATGTTTGCTCTAGATAGAGGTCACCAAGCATAACTTGGACTCCGATTAAAATCTCACTGGATACCTTCCCACTTAACTACTATATCGGTAAATATGTAGTCAGACTCTATTAGTAATCGGAGTGGGGTTTTCGTCTTCTTTTATTACTTAATAGGTTTAAAGGATAGAAATTTAAAGATTTTGGGGTGTCGTGTTAAGTTATTTGTCCCGATTCCTTGGCAGATGGACCCCATACGGAACGACCAAGTGCATCATATGCAAGCAACAAGTTCACCAAGATGGCAAATATTGTCACACCTGTGCTTATACCAAAGGTAATAAATTCAAATCTTCAAACTATGTACTATCTTCTTCTACTCTTTTTCTCCATTTTCTTTTTAAATGAGTTAATGAAATTCCGGATAATTGTATGCAACGTTTTAAAAGTAATTTCGTGCTTGTTCAGGAGTCTGTGCTATGTGCGGGAAGCAGGTTCTCGACACCAAGAACTACAAGCAGAGCAATGTTTGAGTGGAATCCGGTTTTACCCTATGCAGTCAACTCATTAGCCAGTCACCCGAGGCCGTGTAAATTATGCAGTATTCATCTTAGTTCCTTCTCAAGCTACAAAAGGGAAAAAAGGATTAACACCTATCAGCTAAAACAACGAAGCACTACTAAATTCTGTTTCTGTATGACGGAAAATTTATTTTTGTTGAATTGAAGTTGTTCTTGTTCCTTCATTTTATACTTGATACAAACTTTAATTGAAGAATTTACGATCGAGTGTACCATTAAACTTTGGTCTCAATATTAACCAATGATACTATGCCTGTACTTCTTCTGTTTTGAATTTCGGATGATTAAGCCATTAAGGTTCGTGTTCTGTTTTTCTTTTTCCCATTGTCTGGATTGGACATGTCTGACTCAACTGGACCGGAATCAACTCAAATTTGCCATCCAGAATAGTTAGACGTCATCTAACCGTGCAAAAAGAAAATGGATGCATTCTTGTTTTGGATCTTTTTCTTTTGTTCATGTATCCAGGAAGTCTAATGTGGAAGCTGATTGCTTATCTAAGCATGCCAAAACATAGTATGATTCAAGAATGGTGGAGGTTATAAGCCTTCTTTTGTCGACTAAGGGGGCCACTCACAACCTTGGTGATCTGAACGGCTAAACGTTTTCACGCCACTTCAATGTCTCGGTTTTTGCTCTCCTAGCAAATTATTGTTCGAGCTAAAACAACCATTACGGTGGTGTTTGCTTTTTTTTTTTCGCATAATCTGAATCTGACGCGGCTGGATCTGAATCCTCTGACCCAAATGGACCCAAAATCAGCCCAAATCACCCAGTCAGATGAGTCGGACACAGAAAAGAAAAAGCAATTTGAGATCTTACTCCAAGTCGATTCAGTACTGTAGTCAGACTTCAAATAAGTTAGACAAACAATATTTTATTAGTATCAGACCAATTCCTTAAGTTTCTCCTATAAACTGCAAGTTTATTCGCTAACCTCATAACCATGATCATTACCTTGCATAATTACCAAATTAAACACAACTAATAGAGGCGGTTGGAAGAATAAACATTAGAGAAACTTAGAGTAAATACCAACCAAGAGGTTATTTTCATTGATCTTGAATTTTGAAGATGAACAATGGAGTTGATATAACTATACTAAAAACTTTACAGGGTTTTGTAAGGGTGGTTCTAATGATTGTTGTAATATAAACTTCTTCGACAATAATCAGAAGCTCGATGATTAACCTAATAACAAAAAACCCGAAAGAATTTTACAACAACAAGAAAGAATGTATAACCTAAGAAATCAATCAAATAGTTTATGCCAGCACCTGTCAATGGATGTTTGCACTTTCTTATGCTTACAAAGACCTTGAACAATCTTCTCCCAAGTAGAGGCCTTAGGTGGAAGAAACTTTTGCAACATTATTTCCGTGATTTTTGAAACACCTGAAATTCTTTGTCGTTTAGACAAGCGGATAACAAGCTCGTCTAGAAACTCCCGTCCATCTTGAGATGGATTTAACTTCTCTCTAAAACTCGTGAGGAAAATATTGCATGTAACTAAGTCGGGATCAAGACCTCGATCTAGCATACTATTTAGAAGATGAATGGCTTGAGGTAAGTTATTCTGCTTGCACATACCATTGAACAATATATTGTATGTGATTATATCGGGTTGAGATTTCGAGTCTTGACAGAGCATCTCATTAAGAAGCCTTAGACCACCATCGACAAACCCGGATTCACATAACCCGTGGATCATCGAGCTATAAGCAACAACATCGGGTTTACATCCTCTTCCTAGCATGTGTTTCCATACCATTAAGCCTTCTTTAAGCTTCCCAAACTTGCATAAGCCATGAATTAGTACACTATAACATACATTATTAGGGGCACATTGATTCTTTTCCATTTCTTTCCACACAAGAATTGCTTTTTCACAAGTCCCTGATTCAAAAAAACCTCTCATCAAGGAGCTATAAGTGAAGGGATTGGGTGTGCAACTTTCATTTACCATCTCTATCAATACATTACTTGCTTCGTCGGGTTTTCCTTCTCGACATAAACCATCTATACGAGAACTATAGATGACGGTATTAGGTTTACATCCTTTTTCTATCATTTCCTGCCATAACTTCATTGCATCTTCCGAATTGCCCTCTTTAAACAACCCACTAATAAGAGATGAATAAACATAGGCATTTGGATGATGCCCTCTTTCCTTCATTGAATTCAACAAAAGAATAGCATCGGAAACCTTTCCTTGCTTAACAAGACCATTTACAATAGTACCGTATGTGACTTCATTCGGTATACATTTACTCATTACCATCCTATCCAATAGATTAACGGCTTTTTCCAATTTCCCCTTGAGACATAACCCATGAATAAGTGTATTATATGTCACTTCGTTCGGAATACACCCTTTAAGAAACATATTATCAACAAGCTTCGAAGCACGGGTCATATCACCAATTCTACATAACCCATTGATCAATACATTAAATGTAATAGGATTTGGAAAACACCCCTCAATCTGCATCTCATCTAATAAAGAAATTGCTTCATCAATTCTGTTCTCCTTACACAATCCATCCATTAAAGTACTGTAAGTAAACACGTCCGGGTTGCAATTCTTACATGTCATATCTCGAAATATTTCGATTGCTCTATCAATCAATCCTAATTTACACAATGCTTTGATATATAAATTGAAAGTTAACAGATTTGGTGAAATGCCCTTTCTAATACCACAAGAATAAAACAATAGAGCTTGATCAAATAAACCTCCTTCAATAAGAATATTAATCACTGAGTTAAATGATCGAACAGTTTGCCTACAATGAAACTCATCAACCATTCTATTAAACAAGGTCACAACTTTATCATGTAAATCTGCTTTTCCATAAGCTTTAAACACATAAATGAAGATCTTCTCAGTAATTACTCTATTCTCTCTCTTCATTCGATCTAAAACACTCTCTAAATTCAAAAAATCCCTAGAATCAGCATAATTGATTATGAGAGAATAAAGGGTAGAATCACCTTGTTTATAAGAACCCAATTTAGGACTTGACATAAAGGTTTGATCAGAAAATGGGTATCCATTTCTATGATCTCTGTTGATGTTTTCAGTTTCAGACTTATTATTGGTCCAAGAAGTGTTAAGAACTGAAGAAGAATGGAGAAAAGATTTTGAAAACTTACATGGGTTTTGGGTTTTCCTCAGTAAAACCCTAATGGGCATTGTTGATCACTTAAGATTATGGAGAAAAGGAGTCATCTTTAGGAAATAATTTGAACATTCTGAAGGTTTGAAGGGGTTTTGAGGGGGTTTTGTTGAAGTAAGGAGGGTGACTGTGAAATTGTAATCTAGGTTTGAATAGAAGAACCGGCTTAAGTGTTTGACGACCCCATAAGATTGTAATTATAATGGACGGTGTAGATTACAATCCAAAGATGATATTGTGTAGGACCCTACACGGGTAGCCTGGGAGAGTCGTGACTAATTTAGGTGGACGCGCAGGATTTAGAGAAAAAAATTCTTCCGCTTTCTAAATGTTGCGATCTACCTAAGAACATTCGGTCACTTTAATGTCGGACAAAATAACATTGTTGATTGTTGGTGGTACTATGAGCTTCCAACTAAAAATGTTTGTTAGCATTTGTTACGTGTCATGCATACTTGAAGTCCAAGTTGTATTATAGCTAACGCCTAACGGTCCCACCATATTAAACGGGTTGGACTCGGATTTCGAGGCGAGAATGCACACCGACGAGTTCGCGTCTAATTTTTTGGTATACTTGATTAATAGTTTAATACAAAGAGAAAAACTTAACATAACTAAATTTTGATGAAAACGAAAAGTTAACAACAAAATTTATTGGACTAATACTTAATTAATTACGTAGAATTTGCAATTATCTTTAACAATTTAGTTGTTATAGGATGACAGAGACAAGCCTTCTGAGTTGCTAGTGATACGGTTTGCTTTGACACTTCTTAGTCTCACGGTTTTAAAAGACCTCACTAAGGAATGGTACTTAACCTCTTAAGAGAAACACTAAACTTTGTCTCACCATCGATGTGAGATTGATTTACAACACACCGACCCAAGACCACATGGTATTGGAGTGAATCGTGCTTATGACGTGTTATAGGATGATATGGACCAGCCTTCTGAACTGCTAGTGATACTGTCCGCTTTTGCACTTTTGGACCTCACTGTCTTAAAACGGTCCACTAGGGACGGGTGCTCAACCTCATAAGATAAGCACCACATTACGTCTCACTATCAATGTGGCGACTGGTTTACAATAGTGAATCATTAGTAATGTAAGACATTACATCATCCTGCCCATAAGTGATCAACTAGAGTTTCTCACAGGGTAAAGTGAGTTTCTTTGTCTTCAATTTTCTTATATCAAGATAAAAACTGTTGAAGACATTGTGTTTCATCCCGTGTGATTTTCACTCTGAAATTTTCAGAGAAATCATTGTCAGTTATATCACTAGTTTAAACTAAATATATTAATATATTTTATGTTCCTTAAAATAAAATATGACGAATTGATAATATACTGATTAAACATAATAAAAATGGTTTAAAACAATTGTCCACGGATAACTAGTAATTTGGGGAATTTAAAACTCTTAGATGTTTTGGAAAAACACCTACAGTAAATTTTTGTAGAGATACATTTTTGACTAGGCACACTGACTATACACAAAAAAATGCTTTTGGCTCCAAAACTCTGTACTCCATAGATTCTGTGAATTTATCAACTGATGTAATTGTTGCTCTAGTAGTCAGGACTCGTTCTCGTAATGGTAGGAGACGGATAGTTTTTAGGAGTATTTAAATTACCGATTTTAATTTAGTTGCAGAGGTTTATAAAAGCAGTATTTTTTTCTCGTACTATGAAATACGAATTACTAGGTATTTTAGAAGAGAGGATCCAATAAATAAATTGCTCATGAACTATGTCTACTCTTTTGTTCTTATAAAACCAGAGAAACACTACTCAAAAGATGGGAGGAATCGAGTTCAAATTTAAAGTTCACAAAGCTGAAACGAATAACAAGCTAGCTAAGGGCTCAACTTCATTGTTCGTATTAAGCATATTCTTGATCGAAGTTCACAAAGCTGAAACAAATAACAAGCTAGCTAAGGGCTCACTTCATTGTTTGTATTATGCGTATTCTTGATCGAAGCTTTGTGAAGGGCTCACTTCATTGTTCGTATTAAGCATATTCTTGATTGAAGTTCACAAAGCTGAAACAATTAACAAGCTAGCTAAGGGCTCACTTCATTGTTCGTATTAAGCGTATTCTTGATCGAAGCTTTGTGAAGGGGGTCACGGTAAGGCTATTATGGTGCCTGCTAATGAGAATGTCTACTTGGGTGATCGAAGCTTTGTGAAGGGTCACAACAAAGCTATTACTATTAGACTTCTCCTGGTGCCTCTTAACGATCCAACTTCCCTGCTCTCTATCTCTAACTTGAAAAAACTTAATCAACACACCAATCACATAGTAACAAAGAGGTAACACAGAAACAATATTACTACTAAAAGATGGGACTGTATTTATTATAGTTTTAAAAACATACCAACTGCAGACATTTACTAATGCTACAGATATTCAAACTTACTTCCAGAATTCATAAAAAAAACCAAATACCACATGACCAACGACACTTACTACCCACCCATCATCATAAAACCTAAAACTTGACACAACTAAGGACCAACCAGACCAGACCAGATTCAGTTCTCACCACCACGGAGACGAAGGACAAGGTGAAGGGTAGACTCCTTCTGTATGTTATAATCAGCCAAGGTCCTACCATCTTCAAGTTGCTTCCCTGCAAAAATAAGCCTCTGTTGATCAGGTGGGATACCCTCCTTGTCCTGAATCTTTGCCTTCACATTATCAATAGTGTCCGAACTCTCCACCTCCAGAGTGATTGTCTTCCCTGTCAATGTCTTCACAAATATCTGCATACCACCACGAAGACGAAGCACCAAGTGAAGAGTCGATTCCTTCTGGATATTATAATCAGCCAGAGTACGACCATCTTCTAGTTGCTTTCCTGCAAAAATCAATCTTTGCTGATCTGGGGGAATACCTTCCTTGTCCTGGATCTTTGCTTTCACATTATCGATAGTATCTGAGCTTTCAACCTCCAAGGTGATGGTTTTGCCAGTCAAGGTCTTCACAAAGATCTGCATACCACCTCGAAGACGGAGGACCAAGTGAAGAGTCGACTCCTTCTGGATATTGTAATCAGCCAGAGTACGACCATCTTCTAGTTGCTTTCCAGCGAAAATCAGCCTCTGCTGATCCGGTGGGATACCCTCCTTGTCCTGAATCTTGGCTTTGACATTATCGATGGTGTCCGAACTTTCCACCTCAAGGGTAATGGTTTTGCCAGTCAAGGTCTTCACGAAGATCTGCATACCACCACGAAGACGGAGGACCAAGTGAAGAGTCGACTCCTTCTGGATATTGTAATCGGCCAGAGTACGACCGTCTTCAAGCTGCTTTCCTGCAAAGATTAGCCTCTGCTGATCCGGTGGGATCCCTTCCTTGTCCTGTATCTTTGCTTTCACGTTATCAATCGTATCGGAACTTTCCACCTCAAGGGTAATAGTTTTTCCGGTCAAGGTCTTTACAAAGATCTGCATACCACCACGAAGACGAAGGACTAAATGCAGAGTCGACTCCTTCTGGATATTGTAATCAGCTAGTGTTCGGCCATCCTCTAGTTGCTTTCCTGCAAAGATAAGTCTCTGCTGATCTGGGGGAATTCCTTCCTTGTCTTGAATCTTTGCTTTGACATTGTCAATGGTGTCGGAGCTCTCAACTTCAAGAGTAATTGTCTTTCCAGTGAGAGTCTTAACGAAAATCTGCATACCACCACGAAGACGGAGGACCAAGTGAAGGGTAGATTCCTTCTGGATGTTGTAGTCAGCTAGGGTTCGTCCATCTTCCAACTGCTTTCCGGCAAAGATCAATCTTTGCTGATCTGGGGGGATTCCTTCCTTATCCTGGATCTTTGCTTTCACGTTATCAATGGTGTCTGAGCTTTCGACCTCCAAAGTGATAGTTTTTCCGGTGAGGGTTTTGACAAAGATTTGCATACCTCCCCTCAGACGAAGGACTAGGTGAAGGGTAGATTCCTTCTGAATGTTGTAATCTGCAAGAGTCCTTCCGTCCTCAAGCTGTTTTCCGGCAAAGATAAGTCTCTGCTGATCTGGGGGAATTCCTTCCTTATCCTGGATCTTAGCTTTAACGTTGTCAATGGTATCTGAGCTCTCAACCTCCAAAGTGATGGTTTTTCCGGTGAGAGTTTTCACAAAGATCTGCATACCACCACGAAGACGGAGGACAAGATGAAGAGTGGATTCCTTTTGGATGTTGTAGTCAGCAAGAGTTCGGCCGTCTTCCAGCTGTTTTCCAGCAAAGATAAGCCTCTGCTGATCGGGAGGAATTCCTTCCTTGTCTTGGATCTTAGCCTTAACGTTGTCGATAGTGTCTGAACTTTCGACCTCTAGAGTAATTGTCTTGCCTGTTAGAGTCTTAACGAAGATCTGCATCTGAAACAAAACACAAGGTCAGATCTCCATCAACCGAAACCGTAATTCAACGAAATTGGGATCAAACAACACAATGAAAATAAAATGGACGGATGATCCAAGAACAAACCATCGTGAGACCTAATCAATTTTCAAAATCAAAGGTCGATCTCTAACAAAAAAACCTAGAAGTTTCTATTACTACAACAAGATGAACACATAACAACAACCAGAAAAGAGAAAACCACAACAGAAACCCTAAATAATTAAAATCTAATCAAAATAGGTAAATAAAAGCAAAATCTAAAGGATCGATCAGGTACTATAAGTCTATAAGCAAGAATCGAATCACTAATCGGAAAAATATATAATCAAAACAAAGATTCTAATAACTTTATGGATTCAAAACAGAATTCCAAGAAGATTAAGACCAAAAAACCTAGAAATCTCTATGCGAGGTGATTACAACAACAACAACATGAACACAAAACCACAACCAGATATGAGAAAAAGCACAATAGAAACCCTACATCATCAAATTCGAATCAAAATATACAGTAATAAAAGTAATATCTTTGAACCGATCAAATACCATAAACAGAATTTCAAGAAGATAAAAAACAATAGAACAAAAAGAGAGAGAGGAATAGATTGCTAACCTTGAAAGAGAGTTCTTGAAGATTGAAGAAGATTGGGGAAGAGAGAGTTTCGTTCGATGAATAGAATGAAGAAAAAGAAGATTGCTAGGTTTAGATTATATAGGGTTTTTAAGTCGGTTTAACAACCACGATAAAACCTAATTAAATTAGGATTAGGACGTGTTTGATGTATGACTTGGTATCCACTTAACCTAACCACACATCCAAATACCTAGAAACTTCTCTTTCTATTATTAGGTTAAGTTTAGTAACCTTGTCGGGTTTCCTAGTATTGTAGTTTAACCCAAGAATTACTAGCTCAATTGGTAATAGATTTCTCGAAAATTTTAGTGGTCCAAGGGAAGATTGAATCTGATTTATTGAAATTTGATTATTATAGAAATAAATAAGAGCCAATTGTAATTTGTATGTATTTAGAGGTATAAATTGTACCGGTTAATTATGTAATACTTTATGTTTTATTGTAGGTTCGAGATGAATAGATGATCGTAGTTATATTAAAAAATTCTGATATTTGGAGAACACGGTAGGAGACAAAGTCGGCCTTAATTCTGCAACGATTAATATCTCGTTTTAAATTTGTGGCCCAAATTTTCATTTGTAATGTTGTAATTGGGGTGTCTAAAAAGATAAATGAACCATAGGTCACAGCAAAAGTAAATCGAAATTTCTGTTCGTATTGGTTAAATATACTTGTGGATATTTCCAGTTCAGCTCTTAAAGTAAACCCTGCACTTATGTTTAAGTTCTAATAAATCTGCGTGTAAATTTGTATAATATATGTGAATTTTTGTAAACCTTACTATATACATGCGATAGTCCCACATCGCTCGTGAGAGTGTCTAGAGATTGGGCAATAGGTGTATGCTCGAGCTTAGTAAGTATCGATGCCATTTGGGTATGCTCGCGAGAGTGTGAATTTTTGCAAACTTACTATATACATGTGATAGTCCCTCATCGCTCGTGAGAGTGTCTGGAGATTGGGCTATAGGTGTACATTCAAGCTTAATAAGTACTGAGGGATTTTAGGTATGCTCGTGGTGCCTTCGCCAAGAACAAAACTCCGTACCTAGACTTGGGTTTGGGTGGTCAAAGCGGGGACAATATCGATAATTACTAAGGCTGAGGCGTTATAAAGTGGTATTAGAGCCAAGGACGACTCTTCGATGAGGGTGGGGGATTATGATAATCCCACATTGCTCGAGAAAGTTTCCGGAGATTGGGCTGTAGGTGTACACCCAAACTTAGTAAGTACCGACTGAGGCCTTTCAGGTAGGCTTCTGGACTTGGACTTCAATTGTCAAAGCGGGTACAATATCCTTAACTGCTAAGGCTTGGAACGTTACAATACAACTCGTCTAGAATTTATATTTATATGAATATAAGACCACATTTACTTTATTTTAATATTTAATAACTGCGTACTTGGTGAATCATGGGTTTCATTGAAGTAGATAACGACGACAACTACAAGAAAAAGGGGGAAGAGGAAAGAATCCAAATCTAAATTGGAATTGGTGATCCGATTGATGAATTTATGTGTGTTTTCAGTTCTCTCGAAGTCATACCTAGACCCATTTATTTACATTTTACCAAGACTAAAATGGAAGACAAATATTTCCAAGGTTTAGATTTAAAACTACTCAAGGAGAGCACTTTCATTCCCACCAAATTTTGCAATAATATACATAGTGAAATATATCACTATTATTGATCCCATGCTTGACCTGCCCAAGAAGAAAACTAGTTAACAAATATCTGGCAAATAGAAATGCCAGAGGCTAATGATACTCTATCCCGACCTCATAGTTAAGCAATTAGACTGAAACATGACTTAGTTAGTTATATCAAAACATCATGTAGATAACTCGTATAGCTGAGGTGGCCTTTTGAATTTTTGACTAAAATATGCTTTTGTATAGGCCCTCTCAGCTATATATGAGTGGATGGGTCATCTTCTAAATAATCCAATGAGTAACCTTAGCATTTCGCGGAAATTAAACTCAAATTATTTCAAATTTCACAAAGTTTCTAATCTTAAAATTCGACTAGAGATCGACTCAAGCAACCCTCAATCTTGACCTCTTATCTCGAATTACTTGGGTGATCAACTCTAGTTAAGTGTTTAGTTTATAAAAAATGAATCAATATTGTCCCTAAGTTATTGAAGTATGAGATTTTAAAAGAACTTACAAGGCAGCACAGAACAGAAGAACCCTTCTAGGGCTGATCCATGGGCGCTGGACATTGTGTTTCTTACATTTGATTTCTGAAGTGCAGTTTGATGCGATAATCTTCTGTTTTGCTTCTTCACTTGTTTTAATGGGTTTCTTAGTCCCTACTCCCTCAACATTTAACACAATGGGTTTCTCAACCTTATAATCAGCTCGTGAAGCCACTGCGGAAAAAATATTATTAAGATTAATAATCGTATAAGAAATTAAAGGTTGACAACACTTGAATCTTGGTCGCCCTTGGGGACAGAGACAAAGTTATCATTCGACCAAAGTGAACTTCATACTAGTAAATAATTAAACCTTCAACTTTTCATCATCTAGTACTTTCAAAGTATAATCGACACCAAGGACGTGTATACTAAGCGTTAAACAGGTATTACGCTCATGTTTAACGCTTACACATTAAATACCAGTAAGTGAATAGAGCCACCTAATAAAACAACAACTCATCTGGCATGTGTCTCACTATAGGTCATGGTGGACGTCCGAGCCCTAAAGTTGATATTAAGTTTCTTATCGAAAATAACTTTTGAGGTGTACTAGTTGAGTACGTACCAGAATATCAACACCAATCTAAACCAATTCATATTTTTCAAATGGTCAGATTCAAACTTTTCTCAGGGAGTAGAGAGACACACATGTTACTCCGTAAAAAAAAAACAAAAAAAAAGTGAAATCTGAATCCGAAACTAATCGATTGATACCTTTGAGTGACCAATCGGAAAAATCTCCACCGCCACGGCCATCCCCACCACCACCATCAAGAACTCTATCTCCAAGTCTAGTAATCTTCTCTTGGCCTTCACATTGATACCATTTTCTAGAAACCGTTTTCTGCAACTGAAATTCAAAACACAGAGTTTTTCAATAAACAAACAATGTGAGCAAAATTGAATTGAATAAATTAATCCATGGCATGTTTTTTCACCAACCCTTTTCTCATTAATCTTCAATTTGGGTGGGTTTTTCAATTTTGAATCAGATACAAGAATGGGTAGTAAATTAAGATCAAGAGAACCAAAAAATTAAATTTTACTTACAGTATTACTAGAATTCGGTTTGGTATCTCTAGTGATGATCGGAAACAAGTTGTCTATGTTTATAACAAAGCTTCCTTCTTGATCATCAGATACTTCCTTTTTCTCTAATTCCATTTTTTCAGATTCAAGGTGGCAAGAAAAACTCATGAGAGAAGCAGAGGAAGAAACCTAGAGAGAGAGAGAGAGAGAGAGAGAGAGAGAGAGAGAGAGAGAGAGAGAGAGAGAGAAAGAGGCAGTTAATGTCATCAGTTACAATTGAAATTAGTAGTGAAGTAAACAAAACCCAACAGTTGGAACAAATAATTCAAGGGAGAAAGAAACAAAAAGGACTAAAAGTTGAAAACAGCAACTTACTGGTTTTGAATTCTCCACCATCTTTGTTCAAGACTTGTCCAAGTTAGAGAGAGAGAGAGAGAGAGAGAGAGAGAGAGAGAGAGAGAGAGAGAGAGAGAGAGAGAGAGAGAGAGAGAGAGAGAGAGAGGTTTTAGTCTATGAAGAGTTTGCTTGGGTAATTGATTGAAGACTAGGATTTTGGGTGGAGGGACTATAGTACAATTTATAGATGTCTAAGTGGTTCCAAGGTCTTGACATAAACTTGAGAAAGTCTTGTTAGTGTTTGAGTGGGCGGTTATCGAGCTTATCACATCTATGATGTATCAAATGTCAAATATCACGACTTTCGTAGTTCGCAGTCGTCTTCCAACCAAAAAAAGAAATTATAGATGACCAAAATTATTCAAATTGGACAACAAACCCATCCCAATATTCATTAATTGGTCTTGTTAACTAATAAGTTTTTTTAAGTTGCGAGACCTATGTCTTTCCTAAGAAAAAAAAAGAAACCCATGTCTTCAACGAAAAAATGGGCTAGCCAACTGCACCACCACCCCTTTCACCCTTTGGTACAGTAGTTGGAGACATACTCCCCAACGTGGAGGTCGTAAGTTCGATCAAATCGGAGTGCAAATTTACAATTTATTTTTTTGTTATCGAATATGATTTAAGCTCTTTAGGATGGACTTTGGTTCTTTATGATGAGTTTTAAGGGGTTTAAATCAGACAGACGGCTATAGTGCTTATTCATTCAATTCATGAATCATGATGCATGTACCTTCTGTATTATCTGTTCCATGATGTATTAATGTCTTATAACTACGGTACCGTAGTCGATTTAAAAAAATAATAATAATTTTCTTAAAACAACATACCTGATTTATTTATTGAGTATGGGTGGGAGGTTCAAAATATAGACCCTAATAGCACAATAAGTGCTATTAACACAAAATAGGCAAGAAATCCAAAAAATACAGATTTTGAAACGTATCAAACAAATCATTCTGGCATATACTGTTTTTTGCAATTCACCAAAAAAAATCATTTTTGTGTGACATCGTCACGTTATTGTATTACACAAAACGTAAATAACTCTACACATTTTACAGTTGAACTTCACGCAATTTAATTTGTGTTGCGTAGAAAACAAACTTATTCCAACACATATTTACATATTGACTAAACAATCAACGCGTTAGTGATACATTTGCGTACTTGTACGAAGTAAGAACAAATATTCAAAAAATATGGGTTCTATTCTTCTCCATGAGATGCAGGGAGTTGAACTCGGGTTGCAGCTGGCCATCAAGCATAACTGTGCAAAGGTTATTATCGCCACAGATTCGATGGTTGTTTGCTCCCTCCTGGCTGACTTTAACAAGCTTCCTCCCTGGTGTGTCTGGCGTACCTAGTTGAATATTAAAAGGCTTTGGGGTGTTTTCCAGCAGTGTAGCATTCATCATGTGGTTCGTGAGCTTAACCAGGTTGTTGATTTCCTGGCAAAGCTCAAACAGAATGGGGTCACTGAGCTTGATGCTTCTAACTTGCCTGTTGAGTTGGCTATTATTATTAAGAATGATAGGAATGGTAGAATTAGAATAAGGAAGGGATGGCAGTAATTGCTTGTTTCTCTTTGTTGGTTTTGTTGCTTCTAGCTTGTTTTTTGTTCCGGGTCTGGGCCCTTTAATCCCTGCTCATTAATGCAAAAAAAAAAATTCAAAAAATAGACTTTTTACCTATTTACGTGAAAGTTTGGATTTTAAACTCAATTTATTTTTTATTTTAGACTTTATGTCCACGGACCCTTACAATAAAATTAAAATTCATAAATTGTTAAATAAATAAAGTAGAAAGAAATGGACAGTTGTTATAGAACTTACTCAATTCATGGTATAATATATTCATGATGTAACCATGTCACATAGTGATGTAATGATTCTTGACCCCATATAAACTCCATAAAACAAAACTAGATATGCTTAGATATATCATAAAAATGAAATATGCTTATAGCTTCCATAAATGCCCAGCATATAATAATACACCCCTAAAGACCATACAAACTACCCCTACAACCTATGCATTCTTTATTACACACAATATCAATAAATCATGAATTTTCACGTTCACTAACTATCAAATGTAATCTCCACATTCCCCCAAGTAGACCCATTATCCTTGGAGAGGAAAATTATAAGGCCCAAAATTCGGGTCAAAATAGCAAATGAAGCCCAACCCGGAATAATAATACAAAAAAAACCCAAAATTTGAAATTACAAAACATTTATGAAAATTTCTGAACAAAACACAATTTGCTCTCAACAATTTTGTAAATGTATGAACAAATTTGTTTTTGTTCACACATAATTATATATGTTGTCACAGTTTCAAAAGTGTTGTAATAGTTTCAAAAGTGTTGCCAACAGTTTAAAAATTGGGTTTTTTTTACATTATTATTCTCGAGTGGGTTTTTTTTCGTATTTGGGCCCAAATCTTGGGCTTTTCTTACATAGTTTCTTATCCTTGACACAAAACCCCAACTGGTGTAAAATTTTCTTCCTAACATGGGTGTAATTTCATGATTGGGACAAGACCCCAAGTGTTGTCTTATAAGATTATATAAGTGTTGTCTTATAAGATTATTATATATATATATATATATATATTCTCATCAAAAAGAAATATATATACAAAAAGAAGTCGGCCACAAAACTAGCACAACATTTTTATTACGTGTAAATAGAATTAAGGAGTTATGCATGTACCACGGTGTTCACAGAGTTGTAACGATACTTCGAGTGAAATGTATTTTGCAACTAGACAAGTTAGTAAGGTACAATTTGGTGACCGATACATCCACCGGTAGCTGAGTTGGTTGGGTATCTCTCTATAATCTTTAGAGATAAAGTAAAGGTGCTTGACTTATGTCATGTAATGTTGTGTAAATAAAGTAAAAAATAGTATCTAGATGACCTTTAAGATAAGTTATCGAAGTAGTTAGGCGACCTTTAAGGATTTTGTATAGTCTTTGGGGATAAATATGAACATTACAACGGTTTATATATCATTATACTGGTGCGTAAAAGCCGAAACTAGGAGAGTTTTAATTTAGTGAAAGCTTCTGCACAGGAGTTTTGACTAAACCAGTTGATGATCAAGGTTTTGTAACATATATCTACTATTTGGTCTCTACTAAATTATTAATCATTTGATTAGGTTCATAATGATTAATGAAGCCCTTATCAAGAAATTATCAAACCAAACCACTAAAATGATAGATCATAATTGGGAAACAATTTTCATATTTGGTCCAATAAGAAGCAGCCAACACATTACTCATTGAGAATTCATCTACTTCATTGAAAAAAAAGATAAGTTAAATAATTGGAGCTAATGTTTGTTGAGATGATAAGCCAATGCCATACTTTAAGTTTTGGTTTTATTTGTTTTTAATTTGAAATATGAGAAATAAAAAAGAAAGAGAGTCATTGATGTTTTGAAATTTTACAAAACTCCAAGACTACAATCTTCATACATGTGAAAGTTAATATTTTTAGACTACATTATTATACAAAATATCTCGCAACTTCATGAAATATGAGGGAGTTTTATGTACATTTGTTCAATGATAACTATCTGGTTCATTAACTGCAGTGAGTATATTCATGGTTAATTTTGTCCATAATCTCTGACCTCGGTCCTCCAATCCACATAATTTTTTTTTATTGTTCAGTTTATCTTTTGATTTATCATTTAATACGATTTAAAATACTTGATTTGGATTATGAAATTTATTAGATATAAATTCAAATAAGAACTCATGTTAAACAAATTAACACACAAACAAGTGATTCACATCTAAAAGTGCAAGTCTTTATTGTGAGGCAATATTTATGGATTAGCATGTCTTTATTTTCTAGTATTATTTAGAACTTTTAATTAACACTTCCACTAAATAACAATGTCATGTCTATCTTATATGCACAAAAAGAGAGTATAAAAGTACTTTGATCTTTTGATATAAACTATAAATACAGATCAAAAAGTCGGTCTTAAAAATCGAAAAAGAAATAAAAGTGGTAAGAATGGGGCAAGAAATAATGAGAAGCCTTTTCAGCTTTTCTTTCTACCTTTTTTGCTTTTTGGTTCAATCACTTCTAAAAGTGAAGTTAAAAAATTGTAGTGAGACAGAAATATTGATCAAGCTTGAAGATATATAAAAATAAAAAAAGGAGATGTACAAAGAATGTAGATGTCACTTTCGAAAGTAATGTTTATATAATGAAATTGAAGTACGATTGGCATGTCGGGTTGGAGTGGGGAATATCGGCTACGTGTGCAGGCATGTCATATATGATATGGCAGAATGCGTTATTGAGAATAATGAGTGCTTAAACGTGAAGGCTGGCAAGATGGGAGACATATCATATGATGCTCGTCGTCTAGGTGTGGCTTTTGATGAGAACAACTTAACAAAATTTCCAGGAAAACTCCGCACTTTACTTACTTTTGATGCAAATACTACAATCAAAACTGATAATGTCTTCACTAATAAGCACTTTCCTGAATTAGATGTGAGTGGCTCACAGATTACACATTTATCTTCTCGGGTCATGAGTTTGAAATACACTACAAAAATGAATACTTTTAGCGACGTCGTAAACCGTAGTTAATGTAACAAAACCGTCGCTAAAAATCTTTACTGACAGAACAAAATCCGCCGTCGGAGAAACTATTAACGACATTAGAACGACGGCTTTGAAAATCCACCGGCAATAGCAATTATTAATGACGACGTTTGTAAAGGAAAAACCGTTTCTAATATAAACTTGCGACGCCGAGAATCGTCGATGATAGCTTTTGATTTAAAATATATATATATATGTGTGTGTGTGTGTGTGTGTATATATATATATTTCCAAACACTAAATTGACATTCAAAATTGGAATTAATCGACCTATCCAAAACATTTACAAATCATCTTTCAAAATACTACAATATCGCTCTTACATCTATTCTAACACGATACTAGCAACTGTTCGTCAATTTCAAACATAAGTATCGAGTTTAGAGCTTCATTACTGTATAAAAAAAATTCACTATCTTCGCATGCGTCATAGAATCATATTAGGTTACTACGCCCTATCAAAGCTCTTTAACCTCCCTTCTAGAATCCTCAATTGCAATGGTTGTTGTCATCTGCCACAAAATAGAAACATGTTATTATCATCATAAATAGCATCACATAATCAAGCACAAAATTAACAAGAAACTGTTTGTACAAAATTAATGAAGTGAAAATAAAAAGAGAAACTTACCCGACAGAGATGAAGACAAAGATGAATTTCTGCAACCATCAACAAAGAGAAAAAGAAATTAAGATTCCATCAAGTTAAGTAAACCTTAGAAGCTAGAATTAGCAACTATTAATGAAGGCCAGCGCTTTGGGGAAAGCAAAATAGTTTCCGGGGTGTGAAATTTTAAAGGGAATAGGTGAAATTTTAGAAATTTTCCGGGGAAACAAATTTTAAGGGGAAATCAAACATCGCTTCTTCCTCTTCTTCTTCATCATCTTCAACTCCGGTCACCATTTCCGGCCACCATCTCCGACCACAACCACCACAGGTTTCTTCTGAACTGGTGACTCTCTTGCACACCAACAAAAATTAGGGTTTCTTCTATCACACGATCGTTTGTCGTTTTTTATTTCAACAACTCTTTCTAATCCTTCAAGAAACCTCTGCCAATCTCTGATCGTCATGTTTGCACTTCGTAGAGCTGTGAATCCTCTCTGGTACTCACATACTAACTATTTCTTCTCACTCATTTCCCATGCTCAATTTTTTTTAGTAGAATCAGTATAAGCATCTTGAAACCCTAATCCATCTAGTTCGGACTTATCAATCTCCCTAGTCTCTCTCCTACTCATTTTTATGTGTTCCATGTATTCACTTTTTGCTTTTTCTATTTTACTGGTTCTAATCGGTACTATTACTCTCATGAACTTAAGGGTTTCTTCCCCTTACTGATTATTCACAATATTACCTCCTTTTAATCCTATATAAGTGTCATAAATAGTAGTTCTTCCATGTTATTAGTAAAAGTTTTGATAAATCTTTGTTCCATCCCTCGGGAACAAGGGTATTGTGTAGGAGTTGCTCAAACTTTTTATACTACAGCAGATACCCAAAGCAAAGATTCACAACATGTAGGAAGTTATTGTTTTGATACTCGACCTGTGTCTGGTAAATCCCTTCCACCATTAATGAGGATTGAGAAGATCCACTCTTTTAACGGAAAATGCTTTACAAGTTGTGGTCTTTCGTCGCAAGCGGGTGAAAAGAGTAGCGGGGAGGATGAGGATTTGGAAAATGGGTTCTCTGAACTCGAGACACCTGCTTCTGAAACTGTTGAAGAGGTGAATGTAGTAGAAGAGAATGAGAATGATGACGGTGGTGGCCGGATTATGGTGATGATGGTGGTGGGCGGATTTTGGTGACGATGGGAGTGGCCGGATTTGGTGATGATGGTGGTGGCCGGATTTCGGTGATGATAGTGGTGGCCGGATTCCGACAACCCTTGCCGAAATGGAGAAGAAATAGTCAAAAAATTTGCTTTCCCCTTAACATTTAGATAATATACTAGTCAACTAAAGTTCACCAATTTTTAACAAAGTCTTCACACCCCGGAAACTATTTTGATTTCCCCAAAGCGCTGGCCTTAATGAAACCAGTTTTCACAAACCAAATTCACAGTATCACAAGCAATTTAGCTTCCCATTATAATTCACAATATCACAATTTACCTTATAAGGTACGTACCTTAACCTCTCGGAAATGTTATCTTGGAGTAGACAATTTGAGCATTAGTACTCTTTATAATCTGCAAACACTTGTACTAAAAGGGATAGGAATCGGGTACTTGCAAATATTTAATAGGTTTACCTAATGAAATTGGAGCTCCGGAACATCTTAAATACCTTTCTCTCAGTTATGAGATTATAAACAAATCACCTAACTCCATTACTAGTTGTGATGATTTGAAAGAGTTGAACCTTGCACATTGTTATAATCTTAAAGAGCTACCGGAAGACTTGGGCGCTCTGAAACACTTACGGTTAATCGATGTTTCGTTTACAAAGTTGACACATTTGCCTAACAGTATTGATGGCCTTAAAAGCCTGAGGACATATTTCCTATGCTTCAAAGTTTGGTCATTGATCATTGCCCAAAGTTGACTACATTCCCAACTACCTTCCCCTGTCTAAAGAAGTTGGAGATTACATACAGCAATGCCAAAGTATTGAATATCATCATGACTGGTCTAGAAAGTATCGAAATAAAAGGAATTCGAGAAGTTGAGTTTCTTCCACGACAGATGTTACAACCTCAACTCCACACTCTTGTGATTAAGGACTGCCCCAACTTCAAGGGCCTCCTTCCAGAGCTAGAAGTTCGTGAGATATGATGCTTTGAACAATTAACTTGGGCAGAGGTTGATGGGCTCTTGAATATTCAATGTGATGGACCAAGAAGGCTGTTGGAGCAAGATTCGCCAGGTTCTGGAAGCCACGGACCGAAAATCCAAATTTCAGACGTACAAGACATGTTGAAGACAACCAAGGAAATTTCGGTCGGTCTGTTTTTGCAACTTATTTGAAGATCTTGAAGATTTAGTTTTATGCATTTAGGATATCTCCTGTAATTATCTAATATCTAATATTGTTATTAGGTACATGTTATTTACTTTCCTAGATCAGTTAGTAAACTAGGAAATCTTAATTTACACTATCTATTATATAAAACAGAAGGGAAAACGATGACTGGGACAAACATCCTTATTTAATTATGCATATTGTCTAGAAGCCCTTCTCAAAATTTAAAATATAGTCTTTCGTAGAAATAAAGTTACCTATTTAAAAAACAATAATCCTTTCCTTCTTAGAAATAAAATAACTAATTTAAGAAAAAAAGAAACAAAATAAATTTCAAGGGTTAAAGAAAGAAATTAAAATCTCTCTCTCTCAATAAAATAATAACTAATTTAAGAGAAAAGAAACCAAAAAATAATATCAAAAAATAATAACTAACAAAAATCTCCCTCTCTCAGTAAAATATAAAATAAGTTTTGTAACATTTGATTGATATAAGTGACCGTGCCCTAGGGCACGGGATATACCCTAGTAAATATTAAATATGAATTGGGTACTATTTTAATTTATCTCTCCGATTATCACGTAATTATGAATTTAACAATGTATTTGACCATGTTACAAAAAATGCAATTTTTGGAATGTCATTATTTATTTTTAGACTTTTTTCTGAAATTTATTTTAACGTTGTATTCAATGTTTTTTAGGTATAGATCTCAAAATCGATCCAATAGGATAAACAAGAAACAAGTCGATGAAACCTTCTTCAATGAAAGTCATTGATGCTTTAGAGAGAGAGAGAGATGTTAAGTTTAGTAGTTTGTTGTTTAATTTTATGTTTACTTACAAATTATTTCGATTTAAGAAACCTCTAATAAAGAGACTTCTCTATAATTCAATTCAATTTTTAATTAATCAATTAGGTCGAAACATTAAAACAACCACTAGAGTGTCACCATCATGGGCCATAGGTTGAACAATCAAACATTGTGAAAAGTAAATAGATTGAGACATTTATGTCATTTGAGAATGTTCAAAGTGACTAATTCTATGTTTCTGAAACCTTTCCATGAAATTTAGGTGCTTAAATCATTTAATAAGTACTGCTATGTGTAGAGACGTAACACTTTTTTTTTGTTGAAACCGTGACAAATTCTGTATGTATATTTTAAGTGGCATGAGATGCAATATTAGATCGAAATATCTCTTACAATTACGAAAAGATGATTAATAAAACTGATAGTCTTATCTAACTTCTTTTTTTGTTGAAAAGTCTTATCCAACAATCGTTGTAAAGTCACGTACAAACGTAAAGGTCATTACGTTTAGAACACTACAGCTTGACCTCCACTTAATAGTCTTTAGCATTGACTATGAAATAATGAAAAGTCTCCAATAACTCAAGTCCTCTCATGTTCTTATCACCTTCTTTTAATCTTCATGAATCCTTAATTTATATAAACACTAATTGAACAAAATAAAAAAAATCCACAAACAAAACATAAAAGATTAAGTCATAATAACAAAATTATGGGTTCTTACCTCAAATTCCTCTACGTTCTTCTCTCCCTAGCAATCATCATTCGATCAAGTCTCATCACTGCTCAACCTACATTTATAGAGAGTAGTTGTAATTCAACAGCAAATTACACTAGTGGAAGCATATACCAATCAAATCTCAACAACCTTCTCTCTTCTTTCTCCTCCATTAAGGATAATCAACTTATTAATGGATTCTTTAATAGTTCAATTGGAGAAAACCCAAATAAAGTTAATGGTCTTTTTTTATGTAGAGGTGATGTGACAACTGAAGTATGCAAGAATTGTGTTCGAACTGCAACAATGGACATTAAAGAAGGTTGTCCAAACCAGAAAGAAGCAATTATATGGTACTACAAGTGTCTATTACGGTTTTCGGACCGGCCCATATTCTCCATGATGGAAGAAAGCCCAAGTTTCTATGTGGGATACCATAATAACATAACCGGCCCATCTCGGTTTGGATCGGTGCTAACGGAACTAATGAGTGGTCTTGTTTCAAAGGCAAGCATTAGTTCCTCAAAGTTTTCAACAGGGGATAGGAATTTGAGTAGTTCAATTAAGATATATGGATTAGTACAATGTACTCCTGATTTATCTTCAAGTGATTGTAAAAAATGCTTAGAAGGTGCTATTAGTAGTATTCATGTTTGTTGTGATGGTAGAGTTGGTGCAACACTTATTCAACCAAGTTGCAATATTAGATACGAAGTCTATTCTTTCTATAGAGTGACAATCGATCATTCGCCAGCTTCTGCCCCTTCATTACCTCCAACTCCTTCAATATCTCCTACTACGGAAGCGGTAAATGCACCAGTGCCATTGATGACTCCAACTTCGTCCATACAACCACCGAGTCTAACACCACCAGCGAATCCAAGTACTCCTTCCATACAATCACCAAGTTCACCACCATCCATAAATCCAACTCCAAATAATGGTATGTCAACTTTTGGTTTAGATGAGGTTTTTTTTATCAACTAGGTTGGTTGAATGGTAAGTTCTAATCCTTGTATTTTTTTTTTAATTTGGATCGTTAAAATATTTTCTTTTGGTGTCTTCCACAACCCACTCCTTGGTAGACTTATGTTACATAGAAATTTTTGTCGTTTTTCGACAAGTTTGACCTCATAGAACAAATGGTTATTGATCATTATGGAACTATTGGAACTCGAACGTTCTAGAGATCATGGTTTCAGTCTCTAACATAGCCTTTAGAGGGGACTTTCTCGGATTTTTGGATACTTTTCATCTCATTTAATATGGTCAAAGGAAATAAGGGAATATTGCCCGAAGTGAGTCTTCTTTCGGGTTTTTTTATCTTAATCGAAAGATTTTTCATGTTTAAGTACTTTTTAGCCTATTGTAATGGAGTGGTAAGAGGTATTATCTTCCACCCTAGAGGTCAAGGGTTCGAGGAACACGCCTAACAATTCAAAAAAAGTTCTTGTTAAAATTCTAAAGAAGTTGGTCATGTATATGTGCAGATAACGGGAAGAACGCTTGCAACATTGCTCTTACTATTGTCATTCCTCTGGTTATTGCTCTCATTCTCACTGGTCAAGCAGACACCCGCCATCTTCGAGCCTAAACAAATGCAGGCAGACATGAGATGAGAAGATCACAAATATACTAAGATTTTATCTGCCATTTGAGATGGATAGTTAAGTTAGTTATTAAGTTGTTGCTTAAACCAGTTTAAATGTGTTTTGAGTACGAAATGTCTTAAGAAGTGTATATTTCATTGCCAAATTAGCGCTTTGTGTAACTGAATTTTTCATTTTTATTTTAATTTCCCTGCAAAATAAACCTTTGAAGATTATATTTCGATTGAGAACAACAAACTGGCTACCTACGACAATGGTTTTGGTTGTGAAGTTGAGAATCCATGAAACTCCGGTTTAATTTAGGATAACATATATATGCGGATGTTGAGGGGGTAAAGTACGAAAAACCTTTTATTAAACTTTGCAAAATTATTCTCATCGAAAAAAAAACTTTGCAAAATTACCCTCTCAAATCTAAATACCACAAAGAAAAACAAATTTTAATTAGAATTTTTGGGTGTATGGCCCAAAAAATAGGCCCTAATAGGACTTTTAGTCCTCTCTAATCCCATAAAGGGTAAAAAAACCAAAATAATATTACAAATAGATATCTGGTCCATTTGGTTCAATCTAGAGAGAAAACACAAATCCCGAGAATAACTATTAGATATTAATACCTAGACTAACCTTTCTTAAATATAAAAACAGTTATAAGATCAAAATCACCAAATATATTTTCCATTTTTATCTCCCTGTTTCTCTCTCCAATCACGTTTTTATATTAAGAAACCGTGATCTTCTCATAATCGGTAAGTTTTCTAACCGAAACCTTATTGTCTCTGCACTCTCTCTCTCTCTCTCTCTCTCTCTCTCTCTCTCTCTCTCTCTCTCTCTCTCTCTCTCTCTCTCTCTCTCTCTCTTCTCTATAATTCAAGGTTATGTGGGTATATAGACCAAAATAATATTAAAAAAAAGTTTATGATCCAATCTTCCCAAAACATGGATATTTAGTCCTTTTACATTATGGACATAATAACCCATTCTTTATGAGATAACTACCGTCCATGTCCCTCCTATAAAAATCACGGGATTTTTAATTTTCCAGGGTGAATTTGGAATGTTTCTAATGTGGGCGTGATTTAGGGGATTTAAAGCAGCTAACGTATAAATCCGAAATTGATTTTTCTCTATCTTCTAACCGTTTTGGAAAGCAAATCTATTTCCAAATCAATTCAAAATAAAAATCGTAACCAAATCAATTTTCTCTCTCTTTACAGATTTGGAAACCAAATCAATTTTCTCTCTCTTACTATTCAAATCAATTTTTTCTCACTTAACTTTCAGATTTGGAAATATTATATTTTCTAGGATCGATTTAGCGTGATTTAGGGATTAATATACAAAACATATATATCACTTTCTCTCCCTTAACTTTCAGATTTGGAAATAGTATATTTTTCTGGGAACATTAAAGCAACATATGTTTTCGTTTTTACTCATACATAAATACACATAGAATACAAATTATGAAACAAATATGTAAATTATGTATTATTTATGACGAGGAAACCATCATTTGTCAAGTATACAACATAATTTATCAAATGTATGTGGGTCTTGTTCAATAAATTACACATAATTTTTTTTTTACATTACACATCCTTTACATTCTGTTACAAAAAAAAGTACAAAATCTTCTTTGGTTCAAAAATGGTGCCCATCCATGTACTCTCCATTAGTTTCGTTGACTCACTTTGATTTGATGATTCTCTTTGAAATTTCATCTGGTATATCAAATCTACACACATAAATACACATACATTAAAGGAAAAAAATCATATATTGTATTATAAACTACATGTACAGTTTCGTAAATTATATATAATGTTTGTCAAATTTTGACAACATTTGAAGGTTTTGAGTAGTTTGGTAAACTTATCAAGGCTACTGTTTTGGGTGAAAAGTACACGTAATGGCAAATAAATAATACATAATTTATGTGCACTTATACGTAAATTATATACATAATGGTAAGAACATGAAGATATACGTAAATTATATATACTTTATTGCAAAGTACAGGAGATTTGATAGTAAAGCGAAGTATTTCTACTAAAAAAATAAGTACTGTTTTGGTGTTAAAGCACGGGTAATGTTCTATAAAATATCCATAATTTACTATAAATGTTGGTAATTTACGATAAAGTACATGTACTGTAAATTCTGTTATGAGTAACCGTACGAAAGAACAAATGTTTCATAAATCCGTACGGATTGAAGACCAGATCTGAAAAAAAAAATGAGAATATCATTAAGTTTAAACTACAAATCTAAAGATATCTGCTATGATGATTGATTGCAATAATGTCAAACTCGAGTTGAAGGATTAAACATCAAGATCAAAAACATAAATGAAATTTTAAGAGAGAGAAAGAACATAAACATCAAACATTCGATTGATGATTGATAATCTGATCTCACGAAATATCAGAAACAACAGAAGATTAATCATAGATCTAAAGAAATATGATATTATCACTGGATTCAAACATAACATACTAACTTTGAAGGAATCATTAAATAAGGAATAAACATAAAGATCTTAAACAGTTATGAAAATTTTAGGGTTTTAGTTATGAATCATTGAATAAGGAATAAACATAAAGATCTTAAACAGTTATGAAAATTTTAAAGAGAGAAAATAAACATCATACATTCGAAGTTAATGAATTAGTAAACAGATCTTATAGATATGTATCATAAATCTGATACGTTTTATAATAGAGCGAAATAATTAAGATTTTAGTTATAAGAAGAAATATTAGATATTAACAATGGTGTTTATAAAGATTTCGAAAGTATTAAACCTGATAAATGATGAATTTGGACAACAATATAATGTAGAAGAAGAAGATTTTCTGAGTTTAATGGAGGTTTGTCAAACTGAATCGGTTTTAGAGAGATCAAATAAAGAGTTTCTGTTACTGAAAATAATGAAGATTTCCTTACTTTGAATAGAAACATGATTGGAGAGAAATATGAGAGATAAATATGGAAAAAGATATGCATAGAATCGGTTTTAAAGAGATCAAATAAAGAGTTTCCGTTACTGAAAATAATGAAGATATCCTTACTTTGAATAAAACATGATTGGAGAGAAATATGAGAGATAAATATGAAAAAAGATATGCATAGATTTCGAAGGTAAATTAGTTATAAAATATGGAAAGGTTAGATTAGGGATTATGAAATAATATTTATTCTAGAGATTTGTGTTTTCTCTCAAGATGAGACCAAATGGACTAGATATTCATTTATATCATTTTTTTGGTTTTAAAACCCTTTATAGGATTAGAGAGGATTATATCTACTATTAGGACCCGTTTTTTGGGCTATAAGCCCAAAAATTCATAATTCAATTCAACTTTTGATTTATCAATTAGGGTCTAAACTTTAAAACAACCACTACCGTGTCACCATCATGGGCCATATGATCTATGTGTGTTAGGTTAAACAATCAGACATTTTGAAAAGTAATTAGATCGAGACATTTATGTCATTGGAGAATGTTCAAAGTGAATAATTCTATATTTCTTAATCCTTTCCATGAAATCTAATGGACTTGAATCATTTCATAAGTAATGTTGTGTAGAGAGAGACCTGACAAATTCTATATGTATACAATTTTAATTGGCATGCACAAGATGTAATGTTAGATCGAAATACCTTTTACAGTCACGAAAAGATGATTAACTAAATCCGATAGTCTTATCTAACTAATAATATCTAAAGAACGTAGTAAAGTCACGTACATGCGTAAAAGTCTATACGTTTAGAACACGACAGTTTGACCTTGACTTAACAGTCTTTACCATTGACTATGAAAAGTCTCCAATAACTCAAGTCCTCTCATGTTCTTATCACCTTCTTTTATGTTAGAGAGTCAATTCCACTCGGTCACAACCGAGTGGGTTGGTCTTCATTAATCCTAATTCTATTAGGATTACATTAGATAATCCTAATTCTATTAGGATTACATTAGATAAAGATAGAGTTTTAGTTTTTAGTTTTTATAAGACTCCTAAGTTATAAACCTATAAATATGTATCTCCATAGACAATGTAATCAATCAAGTTGTAGTATTAATAAACAAGGTATTTACCTAGCTCTCTCTCTCCCTCTCTCACGATCAACTGTTCACTAATCATCATCAATCATCCTCGGTTACAACCGAGAGCTCCATTCTTCTCTCTCTCGGTTATACCCGGGTATCCATACTATCACACTCGGCTTCACCCGAGAGTCGTCACATATCATCTCGGTTATACCCGAGACCATCATCCCTTCTCCATCTCTCTCGGTTATCAACGAGACGATCATCTTCTTCACCTCCACTCGGTTATATTCGAGTGTGTTTATCGTTCAAAGGTTTAACCTTTTCACATGGTATAAGAGCCATTATTTATTTATTTTTTTTTTTATCATGACTACTCCCGAAGCTTCCGAAACTTCTCAAGTTCACGATACCACTAAAGACCCCCACGTCAATCTTACAAGTAAGTACTATTCTTCTTTTCACCCTCCTTGGGTTCATGATTCCGGTGCCGCTAAACACATATGTTCCGTTTTATCACGGTTTTCTTCCTATTCTCTTGCTCCTCCGGATTTATTTGTTAGATTACCCGATGGATCAAGAGTTAAGGTTCTCCATATTGGTTCGGTCTATTTTTCCAATAGATTTTATTTACAAGATGTGCTTCATATTCCATCTTTTCAATTTAATCTCATATCTATATCTCAAATTTCTAAATCTCTTCGTTGTACCGTCTTATTTGACAATGACTTATGTCTTTTTCGGGACCGAACAACGAAGATGGAGATTGGGCATGGTAGTCTTCATGACGACCTTTACTTCCTTCGCACGGAGCGTCAAATTCTTTCCGTTTCCAATTTAGTTCGAGATACATCTAGTCATGAGTCTTTTTCTTTATGGCATTGCCGTTTAGGCCATCCATCTTTTTCTCGTTTTCAGTTTTTTAATTCTAGACTTCCATGTATGAATTTTAAATTCTTATCGAAAAAAGTGTCGTGCGATATATGCCCGCTTTCTAAGCAATGTCGATTGCCTTTTCCTACTAGCACTACTTCTTCCACTCATATATTTGAGTTAGTTCATGCCGATATATGGGGTCCTTTTCCGGTTCCCTCCACCTCCGGGTGTCGTTATTTTTTGACCCTTGTTGACGATTTTTCTCGTTGTACTTGGATATTCCTTCTAAGTTCTAAATCGGATTCTACTATGCTAATTAGGAATTTTTCTAATTACGTTCATACACAATTTAATTGTGTGATAAAAACAATTAGATCGGACAATGGTTCTGAGTTCATGAATCATTCTCTCCAAAGTTGGTTTCTTGAAAAAGGGATTACCCACCAACGTAGTTGCACTTATACGCCTCAACAAAACGGTGTTGTTGAGCGAAAACATCGCCACATTCTTGAAGTCGCTAGATCTTTACGACTTCAAGCTCACCTCCCTCTTTCCTTTTGGGGAGAATGCGTTTTAACCGCCGTCTATCTCATAAATAAATTACACACACCAATTCTTGATGGGAAATCCCCTCATGAAATTCTCATGGGTGCTCCTCCGAATCTTTCACACTTACGTGTATTCGGATGCCTTTGCTATGCCCGTATCCCTTTGGTAAAAACCAAGATGGACGCCCGGTCCTCCGCCGGCATCTTTCTTGGCTATCCAAGTGGACAGAAGGGTTACCGTATCTACGATATCTCTACTCAACGTATCTTTATCTCACGAGATGTGTCATTCTTCGAGAACCGCTTTCTGATGGCCTCTCCGCCTCCGGCACAACCTCCTCTCACCGATCCATCCCCGTCCCTCTCTATCGATGACGACGGTAGTTTTAATTTTCCGGTGATTAACGAGTCTGCTCCCAACTCACTGTCCGACAGCAGCAGGTTCACCGATGAACCTACTGTTCCTGTCGTCCCTGCTACCGACTCTGTTTCAGGGGTGCCTCCAGACACCCCTGCTGACCCATCTTCGGAAGCCCGGCCTCTTAATTCCCCTTCGGGGGTGCCGACAGAAAATTCTGACGGACTCCCCACTTCAGGGGTGCCGTCAGAACCTCCTGTCATCAATCCCAGCTCGGTCCCTTCGCTGCCCCTGCCCGCGACCGATGTTCCCGCTTCCGACTCTTCCGTCGTTGATTCCGGCAGACCGGTTCGGTCACGCCATCCACCTAGTCACCTCAAAGACTATGTTTGCTCCAATACCACCACCGTCAAGTACCCACTTGAAAACTACTTTTCCATCAACTCTTTTTCTACTTCTCATCAACAATTTCTTTCCTCGGTCTTGTCCTCAACCGAACCCACTTCTTTCACCCAGGCAATGAAATCTTCTCATTGGAAGGATGCAATGGCCAAGGAAATTTCTGCCTTGGAAGAAAACAAAACATGGACTCTTACTAACTTACCACCCGGCAAGAAGCCTATCGGTTGTAAATGGGTGTATAAAATAAAATTCAAGCCCGATGGCTCCATAGAGCGCTATAAAGCTCGCTTAATGGCTAAAGGCTACACCCAAATAGAGGGGTTAGATTACAATGACACTTTTGCTCCAGTTGCTAAACTAGTAACCGTTCGAGTTCTTCTTTCTCTCGCCGCCATTAAAGGCTGGTCTCTCCATCAGTTGGATGTTAATAATGCCTTCCTCCAAGGCGACCTACATGAGGAGGTTTACATGAAACTTCCCCCAGGATTTTCGTCTAAGGGGGGGTCTAAAGTATGCCGCCTTCATAAATCCCTTTATGGTGTCAAACAGGCTTCCCGTCAGTGGTTTTCCAAATTTTCCTCCGTTCTAATCGAACGTGGTTTCTCTCAATCTAAGAGCGATTATTCGCTTTTTACTTTTCGTTCCCACTCCACTCAGATTTATGTTTTAGTCTATGTGGATGATATCATTATCACAGGAAATAATAATCATGCTATTTCCCAGTTAAAATCATTCCTAAACAATGGTTTCTCACTAAAAGATTTAGGACGTCTCCAGTACTTTCTTGGTATTGAAGTATCTCGTTCTTCACAAGGCATTTTTCTATGTCAACGAAAATATGCACTTGACATTCTAAAAGATTCTAGACTGACCGCTGCACGTCCTTCGGAGTTTCCTATGGAACAAAAACTCCGCCTTCGTCCCACTGACGGTACACCATTGTCAGATCCGTCAGTTTACCGTCGCCTTATTGGCCGGCTTCTCTACTTAACAGTTACACGGCCAGATATCGCTTTTGCTGTGAATAACCTTAGTCAATTCATGCAAACACCTAGTCAGGTACACCTAGACGCCGCTCATCGCGTTCTACGATACTTGAAAGGTACCCTTGATAAAGGAGTATTTTTATCCGCAAACAGCTCTCTCCATATTACAGGTTACTGTGATTCAGACTGGGCTGGTTGTCCTTCGACCCGTAGATCAACTACAGGATATTTTACAATGTTGGGATCTAGCCCACTTTCATGGAAATCAAAGAAGCAACCCACCGTTGCCAAATCTTCGGCAGAAGCAGAATATCGAGCTTTATCCATCCTCACATGCGAATTACAATGGCTCAAGTATTTATTACTTGATTTTGGAATCGATCACTCAGACCCGATGACAGTTTACTGCGACAACAAAGTCGCTCTCCACATTGCTGATAATCCCGTTTTTCACGAGCGTACCAAACACATTGAGATCGATTGCCACATCGTTCGTGAGAAGATCAAAGATAACGTCATTGCCACGCTGATGGGTCATGAAAATGTCCCATCTAAGTCGTTTAATTTAGTCGAGTTAGTTCGTTTCGGGTCTTTATTATAATAAAATGGTTGATTTTCTTGATTAGGTGTCTTTTGGAGAGTTAGGTGTGAAAAACGGTTAAAAACGAGGAAAAGATGCATGAAGGGTATTTTGGTCATTTGGAGGCAAGGACAATCAGGTAATTTGGCCAAGGTCAGTGCGTGGTTGAAAAGTAGAGGTCGAGACGAGTCCGTAGGAGAAAACGGAAGTCAAATCGGAGTTCGGATGAGTGAAATATGCAAAGTCAAAGTCAGTCAACAATTGGGGCACATTTGGTCAACACTCGGGACATCTTCGGACATGCTTCTGGCGCGCGGTATACGGGAAAACACGTGGCGCGTTTTGGAGTCGGGTGTATCTAATTCCTGTGTTAGCGCTCAGCATCGAAGTGGCCTTTATAAGAATGATCCGGTGGAGCGCGTTGCAAGTTAGTACGGTAGTCCCACTTCAACGTTTTAATCTTGACCGTTCTTCTCCGCGTTTTCAAGATCTACGGTTCCTGTGCATCCCGTGTTTTCTACTTATTCCGTACACCCGTTCGCAACTTAACCCGGTACCCCCGATCTCCACGTTTTAATCTCAGCCTCTCGCTTCCGCGTTTTCTAGATCGGACGGATGTTGTGCGTTTCCTTCTTTATTGCTCATCCCGTGTCACCCGAAGCGGTTTATTAAGGTAAACCCGAGCACGTGTCTAGCATCCAACCGTCAACAGTCCGCGTTTGTTCCTTCATCCGACGCTCCCTGCTTGATGCCGCACCCTATTATCTTATACCCGAGAGTACCTTAGCATCCAAATTCCAAACCCTAACACAAGAAACCCTAACCCTAGCCGCCATTACACTTGTGTAATTTAGGGTTTTTGTGATTTTAACCCTTTAATTCCCAAAATAACCCCTTCTCTTTATCCTTTTTACCATTTAATCCAACCAAACCCAAAACCCACCTATAAATAAATCATTTTCCCCTCCATTAAGACCTAGACTTCAATAACCCTCTCAAATGGCTTCCTTACCTAATTTCTAAGCCACTTCTCTTTCTATCTTCTAACCCTAATCCTCCATTCTTTTCTTCTACTTCTTCTCACCTATTTCTTTCTCTCTTTTCTTCTTACTCAATCCCTCTTCTATTAAATCCATCTTTTCTATCTTCTTCTCTTCCACTATTCTTTCTACCATTAATAGTCATCTCCTTCTTTCTTCCATATTCTTCTACCATTTCTATTCCTCTTCATCTCTTCTTCCCAACTTCTTTCTAGATCTAATTTCTTCCTTCTCTCTTCTTTTTCTTATTTGGGTTGCAATAAAATAGCTATTACTTGGATTCTTGAAGTAACATTCTTGAGATACTTGGAGCTTAAATTGGACAAATTGGAGATACATGGGGTTATGGAATTTGAGCATTCTTGGTGATTTCTTTCCATTAATTTCTTAGTATTTTCATTTATTTTACAATGTCAATGAATGTTATTCTAGATTCCATGTATAGTTAATTTAGCAATCTAAGGTTGTAGAGGAAACCCATATTTGGGCTTATTTTGAGATATGTTATAAATCAATGAATCCTTATTTTGAGCTTCAATGCCTATTGATTGTGATTTCATGTTGATTCTATAACCTTATTATCATTCATGTATTATAATTAGATATTTCATGCTTTTATTGATTTATTAGATGAGATATGCCTTTTAGATCTTGAATGATAGTGTAGGAAATTAGTTTTATATGGTAGTCAATCATACATTCTTGATTTTGAATTGTGTTATTAAAGAATATATTCCGAAATCTAAATAGTTTATTATGTTAGATTTTGAGTTATACATGAGAAAAGGGATTTGTTAATTAATGCATGTTTTAAGTAGTCCATTTATGTGGTGAAATCGAAAATCTTAGATATTTTCTCCTCTCTCTTAGATAGTTTAGATAGTTTCATTTGTTTTCTTGTTGCTTATATATCAATCATCAATTTTATGTGGGGTGTGTGTGTAGTCTAAGTTAGTTTTTGACATTTTAATTATTGAGCTAAACTCGCCGTTAATTTCCGAAATTGCCTACTTATCCCTTGGGACGATACTCGACTTATTAGACATACTATAACTTGACCCCGTATACTTGCGGGAATAGACCCTTTTTAGGCCTATCAAGTTTTTGGCGCCGCTGCCGGGGATAGGTTTAGTAGTTAGGATATTGTTTGCTTGTTTTGTTCTTTAGTTTAGTGTTATTTGTTAACTTAGACGTTTTCTTTCTTTATTTTCGTAGTTTCTTATCTATTCTTTTTTTTTTTTTTTAGGTACCACTTTAAGAGAAAAGCCAAAAAAACGGGAACATAGGAGCGAAGGGGAACAAAAGAATCAAAAAGGAATCGGAAGGAAGAACGAAATGAGAGGAGCATCCGCTAGTATCGTATTCTATCTCTTTTTTTCTTACTTGTGTGTGATTGGTTGGATGAGTTTTGACTTGCATTGATAGCTTGTTTGTTAGTTCCTTGAGCATTGTGAGATCATGGCCCGTTCTTATAACGGTTGGCCATTTGATGATGATGATGAGCTTATTTCGAGGATTCCTCGCACTAACCGACCTGATATGACCTTAGGTGAATACCAAAGGATGTGTAGGGATGTTTTGATTAGTGAGGGGAATAGACCATTTGAGCCTGACAGATCTCGTATGACCCTAGGAGAATACCGACAGATGTGTAGAGATGGTCGAATTAGTGATGGATATGGTCCGACACTAAATATGTATGAGAGACCTTACAGTCCACACTATTCTGAGACCAATGATTTTAGAGGCAGGTATGATCCTAGTATGTACGGTGGGAGTTATTATCAAGAGTCTTCATTTAATTACACTTGTGAGCCTTATCACGAAGAGACTCTTGAAGATAGATCTCAATTAGAGTCTGTGAGTCGTCTGACTGAAATGATGTTACAACTTGAAGAGACACACAATCAATTTCAACAGACACAGATTCAAATGCAACAAGAGTTACATCAGAGGTTTGAGTCTCTAAATCATCAATTAGAGTCTCTAAATCATCCATTAGAGATGATGTTGTCACAGTTATTAGCCGACGAGGAAGGGGTTTTACCACCCCAAACTCAAGAGGGTACTAGGTCCGATGGCGAGGGTAATACGTCTAACCCTAGTACTAAGTTAAATGTCGACGAATCAACTGAGAGGACCCAAGAGCTTGAACAAACTGATAACCTTGTTGTCTCGTTTCCTCACCATGTGTCATCTCATCATGATAGAACTATATTAGACTTTGAGATTCAAGGTGATGGCTCTACGAGCAAGTTTGAGGATGACACGATTCTGAACTATCCAACTTTTGACACTTGTAAGGAGTCAGTCTTAGATGCAATGCTAGGAAGGCCTGATATTATAACTGACTGCGAGGCTCCAGATGCCTTTGAGGATATTGATGACGTAGTAGTTAGAGACATGTTGGATAGCTTGTCAGACTATTTACCTAAGGAAACCATGGACCTTGACTTGGTCCCCGAGCCTATTGCCTTACCCTTAGAGTCTAGTTCGACTTTCCACATGATCTCATACTCGGTTGTTGATCCCTTTTGGGACATTTCAGACGTTTTCCCGAAGACGTCTATGGACATAGTGGATATTCTGTCCACTAAGCTTCCAGATGATTTTTTGCCTTCGACTGATATTTTGACTCTTCACATCTATGTCGATCCTTTTGATGATTTCTTTGTTGTCGTTCCTTCTATTTATACCTACTTAGTGGACTGTGCATCCACTAAGTTTGGGGATGGCTTATTTTCTTCAATCGTCTTGCTTGCACTTTATGGTTTTTACATAGTTGTGAGACGATTAGCACCTGTATATAGCTTTCTTTGGGTTGACCCCCAAATCTTCCGTCTTTTGTTGTACGATCGTTAGGCCGACTGAGATGGGCCTTGATGTTTGTGGGTAACATCTCTGGAAACCCTCCACGAGACATAACTCGTGTTCTTGTGTGAAATCAAGAGAACTAAAGGCTAATTGCATAGCTCAATGCAATCGTGTATACCCGCGTTAGTGGTAGGTTTTATATGGTCATATGTTTTATGTGCTTCATTCTCATGATATTTGTTGATATTTTAGGAGCATTTCTTATATGTTTTACTTCTAAGGCGTGGTTTGTTCCAAGTTTGGGGATGGCGCGAGCTTGGCATCAACTTGGAACCTCTTTATACATGAGCCTTGGTAGTATCATCTTTTATCTCCTTCGGTTATGGTAATATTTCTCCACTCTTCTCTTTAGATTGATGTGCCTCTTTATCTTTTGGTGAGTGTATGCTTAGAACATTGAGGACAATGTTAGTTTTAAGTTTGGGGATGCGGGATATGACCATAACCAATGCATGACCATGGGGTTCAAAGACAAAAGGGTTCAAATTAGCCAAAATTTGAAAATTTTGAACATTTTGAGTAGATTTGCATGTGATTCTAGTGATAGTTTTAAGAATTTTGATGCATATGTGTTGAGTTGATGAGTTTTGTGATTGCTAATGGCCTTTGCATGAAAGTCGAGTCTTTTAGTGTTTGTGTTGTGCCATGTGAGTTACATCTTAGTGAAGAAGAAACATTTCTAAGAGACCTAAAGTAGTCATTAGTGGAGACTTAACCTATGTGAGAGCTCAAAGCCTAAATTGCCATTCGAGTGTACTCTTCCGCGCTAACTCCGAGTAGAATGAAGAGCTATTCAACCTCGTAACTTGTAAAAGAGCTCATTTGATCTCGTGTGCTCAATTTCCTTAGCCACTAGGAGTGACATTAGGATAGCGAATTAACCTTACCCTTGTAGTCCATGAAACCCAATGAGAATGCCAACTAGAGGAAAGCGGATACTACATCACCATCCATCATCTTATATCCCGAGAATGAAGACATGAGATAAAAGAATGAAGAATATCAAAAGCAAGTATGAAATGAAAAGTTGATTGCAAGAATAGAGTTGTGTGTGTTGTATTTTGTTTTAGTTGTTTGTATTTGTGTTATGAAAAGAAAAGAAAAAAAAAAAAAAAAAGAATGAAAAATGAAAAAGAAGTGATATGAAAAAAAGAAAAAAGAAAAAAGAAAAAGTGAAATAAAGTGATTTTTGTGTATGTTTGAGCATGTGTTAGCTCTTTTGTGTGAGTGATGTGATTGTATATATGTGTTGGTGTTTTTGTTCATGAATAAGTATTCGAGGCAAAAAACAAATGTTGAGGTGCTTAAGAGGTTCTACCATAATGAAGACGTCGACATTCTCGGGATCTCATCATCATCTATCTCATCACGTGTATCCGTTAACCTTTAGAAGGCATTTTTAGAGGGTAGAATGGGTGAGAAGGGCGAGTGAGCTTCCCCACTCTATATAGTGGCTAATTCCTTTTCGAAGATCATTCGTTCCAAAATGTTGTCCTCACCCCTTTTTATGTGTTGAGTTCTATTTAAGTGATCACACTCACACATACGAGCGAACCATTCTTGAGTGATTTCATTTTTGGAGTGTATGTCCGTGAGGCCGAAGTCGAGGCGAAATGTACTAATTTGGGAATCAAGGTTTTGTGACTTTGGAACATAGATGTGCTCATTATGGTATGACACTTGCATTTTAGGGTTAGATCATTAGTGAAGAGATCTTTAGCTTTCACATGAACTTGCTTACTTGATTCATTATGTGTTGACATGCTTAAACCCTTACTATATCAATCATGCTTATCTACGATTTGGATTTTGGACCCTTGTGTATTTGAAACCATGATGTTTGTGGGTGTCATCTATGGAAACCCTCACGAGACCACACTCGTCCACTAGGGCAACCTAGGGGTTTAACGGCTTGTTGCATACGCTAAATGCAACCGGGATGCCTCCGAAAGTGAGTTAGGTTTTTCTTTTATTTTGTTTTGCTCGAGGACTAGCAAAATCTAAGTTTGGGGATGTTTGATGGGTCATGAAAATGTCCCATCTAAGTCGTTTAATTTAGTCGAGTTAGTTCGTTTCGGGTCTTTATTATAATAAAATGGTTGATTTTCTTGATTAGGTGTCTTTTGGAGAGTTAGGTGTGAAAAACGGTTAAAAACGAGGAAAAGATGCATGAAGGGTATTTTGGTCATTTGGAGGCAAGGACAATCAGGTAATTTGGCCAAGGTCAGTGCGTGGTTGAAAAGTAGAGGTCGAGACGAGTCCGTAGGAGAAAACGGAAGTCAAATCGGAGTTCGGATGAGTGAAATATGCAAAGTCAAAGTCAGTCAACAATTGGGGCACATTTGGTCAACACTCGGGACATCTTCGGACATGCTTCTGGCGCGCGGTATACGGGAAAACACGTGGCGCGTTTTGGAGTCGGGTGTATCTAATTCCTGTGTTAGCGCTCAGCATCGAAGTGGCCTTTATAAGAATGATCCGGTGGAGCGCGTTGCAAGTTAGTACGGTAGTCCCACTTCAACGTTTTAATCTTGACCGTTCTTCTCCGCGTTTTCAAGATCTACGGTTCCTGTGCATCCCGTGTTTTCTACTTATTCCGTACACCCGTTCGCAACTTAACCCGGTACCCCCGATCTCCACGTTTTAATCTCAGCCTCTCGCTTCCGCGTTTTCTAGATCGGACGGATGCTGTGCGTTTCCTTCTTTATTGCTCATCCCGTGTCACCCGAAGCGGTTTATTAAGGTAAACCCGAGCACGTGTCTAGCATCCAACCGTCAACAGTCCGCGTTTGTTCCTTCATCCGACGCTCCCTGCTTGATGCCGCACCCTATTATCTTATACCCGAGAGTACCTTAGCATCCAAATTCCAAACCCTAACACAAGAAACCCTAACCCTAGCCGCCATTACACTTGTGTAATTTAGGGTTTTTGTGATTTTAACCCTTTAATTCCCAAAATAACCCCTTCTCTTTATCCTTTTTACCATTTAACCCAACCAAACCCAAAACCCACCTATAAATAAATCATTTTCCCCTCCATTAAGACCTAGACTTCAATAACCCTCTCAAATGGCTTCCTTACCTAATTTCTAAGCCACTTCTCTTTCTATCTTCTAACCCTAATCCTCCATTCTTTTCTTCTACTTCTTCTCACCTATTTCTTTCTCTCTTTTCTTCTTACTCAATCCCTCTTCTATTAAATCCATCTTTTCTATCTTCTTCTCTTCCACTATTCTTTCTACCATTAATAGTCATCTCCTTCTTTCTTCCATATTCTTCTACCATTTCTATTCCTCTTCATCTCTTCTTCCCAACTTCTTTCTAGATCTAATTTCTTCCTTCTCTCTTCTTTTTCTTATTTGGGTTGCAATAAAATAGCTATTACTTGGATTCTTGGAGTAACATTCTTGAGATACTTGGAGCTTAAATTGGACAAATTGGAGATACATGGGGTTATGGAATTTGAGCATTCTTGGTGATTTCTTTCCATTAATTTCTTAGTATTTTCATTTATTTTACAATGTCAATGAATGTTATTCTAGATTCCATGTATAGTTAATTTAGCAATCTAAGGTTGTAGAGGAAACCCATATTTGGGCTTATTTTGAGATATGTTATAAATCAATGAATCCTTATTTTGAGCTTCAATGCCTATTGATTGTGATTTCATGTTGATTCTATAACCTTATTATCATTCATGTATTATAATTAGATATTTCATGCTTTTATTGATTTATTAGATGAGATATGCCTTTTAGATCTTGAATGATAGTGTAGGAAATTAGTTTTATATGGTAGTCAATCATACATTCTTGATTTTGAATTGTGTTATTAAAGAATATATTCCGAAATCTAAATAGTTTATTATGTTAGATTTTGAGTTATACATGAGAAAAGGGATTTGTTAATTAATGCATGTTTTAAGTAGTCCATTTATGTGGTGAAATCGAAAATCTTAGATATCTTCTCCTCTCTCTTAGATAGTTTAGATAGTTTCATTTGTTTTCTTGTTGCTTATATATCAATCATCAATTTTATGTGGGGTGTGTGTGTAGTCTAAGTTAGTTTTTGACATTTTAATTATTGAGCTAAACTCGCCGTTAATTTCCGAAATTGCCTACTTATCCCTTGGGACGATACTCGACTTATTAGACATACTATAACTTGACCCCGTATACTTGCGGGAATAGACCCTTTTTAGGCCTATCACACGCGCTTTACAAGTTCAGATACTCAGCTAGCAGATATCTTCACAAAACCACTCGGGGCAGAACCGTTCAAGAACATTATTGGCAAGTTAGGCGTTACTTCCATTCCCGCTCTAACTTGAGGGGGAGTGTTAGAGAGTCAATTCCACTCGGTCACAACCGAGTGGGTTGGTCTTCATTAATCCTAATTCTATTAGGATTACATTAGATAATCCTAATTCTATTAGGATTACATTAGATAAAGATAGAGTTTTAGTTTTTAGTTTTTATAAGACTCCTAAGTTATAAACCTATAAATATGTATCTCCATAGACAATGTAATCAATCAAGTTGTAGTATTAATAAACAAGGTATTTACCTAGCTCTCTCTCTCCCTCTCTCACGATCAACTGTTCACAAATCATCATCAATCATCCTCGGTTACAACCGAGAGCTCCATTCTTCTCTCTCTCGGTTATACCCGGGTATCCATACTATCACACTCGGCTTCACCCGAGAGTCGTCACATATCATCTCGGTTATACCCGAGACCATCATCCCTTCTCCATCTCTCTCGGTTATCAACGAGACGATCATCTTCTTCACCTCCACTCGGTTATATTCGAGTGTGTTTATCGTTCAAAGGTTTAACCTTTTCACATTTTAATCTTCATGAATCCTCAATTATATAAACACTAATTGAACAAAATAAAAAAAAAATCCACAAACAAAACATAAAAGATTAGTTGTCATAATAACAATTATATGGGTTCTTACCTCAAATTCCTCTACTTTCTCTCCCTAGCAATCATCATTCAATCAAGTCTCATCACTGCTAAACCTACATTAATAGAGATTAGTTGTAATCCAACAGCAAATTACACTAGTGGAAGCATATACCAATCAAATCTCAACAATCTTCTCTCTTCTTTCTCCTCCATTAATGACAATCAACTCATTAATGGATTCTTTAACAGTTCAATTGGAGAAAACCCAAATAAAGTTAATGGTCTTTTTTTATGTAGAGGTGATGTGACAACTGAAGTATGCAAGAATTGTGTTCGAACTGCAACAATGGACATTAAAGAAGGTTGTCCAAACCAGAAAGAAGCAATTATATGGTACTACGAGTGTCTATTACGGTTTTCGGACCGGCCCATATTCTCGGAGATGGAAGATAGCCCAAGTTTCTATTTGCCATACCATAATGACATAACCGACCCATCTCGGTTTGGATCGGTGCTAACCGAACTAATGAGTAGTCTTGTTTCAAATGCAAGCATTAGTTCCTCAAAGTTTTCAACAGCGGACAGGAAATTGAGTAGTTCAAATAAGATATATGGATTAGCACAATGTACTCCTGATTTATCTGCAAGTGATTGTAAAGAATGCTTAGAAAGTGCCATTAGTAGTCTTCATGATTGTTGTGATGGTAGAGTTGGTGCAACACTTATTCAACCAAGTTGCACTATTAGATACGAAGTCTATCCTTTCTATAGAGTGACAGACAATCATTTGCAAGTTTCCGAACCTTCATTACCTCCGACCACGATATTTCCTACCATAGAATCACCAAGTCCACCACCATCGACGAATTCAACTCCTAAAAATGGTAAGTATGTTAAGTTTTGGTCGTGAAATGTTCTATTTCTGTTGATATATGTAAATGTTTGTAGTGGTCTAGTCCAAGAGGTTTCTTAACTATGGTTATATCTTACTGTCGAGGTTGCTGATCTCGATGGATTATTCCATAAAAAGACATAGCAGTTTTTAGACTACTCATGTGACAGAGGAGGAAAGAAAACCTTATCATAATCCTTATAATATTTTGGGTGTGTTTTCCACAACCCACACTCCTCCTTGGTAGACTTATATCGTATCCAAAATTATAGTTTTTTCGGTTAGTTTGAACTTTTAGAACAAACTGCTATTGACATACCGGACTTTTGGGGCTTCAAAAAAAATTAAAGTAGGGGTTTCAAGTCTCAGATACCTATGTTTAGAGGGAAAGTTATTCGGTATATGGATTGTTTTCTCCAGATAAGAGCATTTATCGACATGACTTGTTTTATTTTTTGGTATTTCCTGAGGTAATTTTTATGTTTTCAAAAGTTTTTTGTGTTTACAATTTTAGCCTATTGTATTAAGTAGTTCTTGTTAAAATTAACGATAAGTTTTTTGCATTGTATGTGTAGATAAGGGGAAGAATTCCTGCAATTTTGTTCTTATTGTTGTCATTTCTCTGGTAAGTGCTCTTATGCTAACCGGTGAAACAAACATTTTCGAGCCATCACCATCATTACCTGCAATCACCGAGGCTAAACAAATGCAATCACAAGGAGAAGTGGAATATCACAAATTGAAAAATTTAGAATCTTGTAAATCTACAACGAGCAACTTATCAGAATAATGATAGTTCTAACGAACTTTCGACTTCAAAGATGGCGTCTTAATAGTAGTTCTGTTCCATTTAGCTATTTAAGATGAATAAGTTATGTGTTTTGTTGTTGTTTCAGTTTTTTTAATTCATTTATGTTTGGAAGGCTAGAAAGAAAATAAATGGATATTTGTGTTGAAAACGTTTAGTTAATGAACCACGCTAGAAAAGTTAATATCATTTTAAGAACAACAAGATCAAAACAAAGGATAAATGTGTCTTGATTACGAATTGTCCTAAGAAGTGTGTATGTTTCATTACAGAATCAGCGCTTCATGTAGCTCAATTATTCATTTTTATTTTAATTTCCTCACAAAATAAATCTTTGATGATATCATTTCGTTTCGGCTGAGGGAAGCGCCACAACAAGCAATAATTTTTCTGGCTGAACGGATAGAAGAGGGGAGAAAGAGAGGGAGGAGGAGAGAGAAATAATGGTGGTGGGAGGTTGTGGTGGTTGGAGAAGGAGAGAAAAGAGGAGTCGTCGACAATGGCCGTTCGTCGGCGACCATTTCTGGAGTGGGGAAAGAATGGTAGTGGGGGTTGGGAGAAACACAAAAAGACTTAAAAAAAATTTAACTCAAAGTTTTGCACCACTGAAAATTTTCTTATTTCTCCATGCGCCGATCATTTTAAATTATTCACAGATCAACGTCCAACTAGAATAGAGGGATATTTTATGGTCCTAACATGATTAGGTGCAGCTTGGCACAAGACATACTCGCTCTCTCATTTTACCTACTGAAGTGAGTGCTACTGTTATTATGCTAGAGATAAGTTATGCCTTTGATGTTTAAGTTTCAAATTTGTTGCCCATGTATTCGTTTAAATTGTATAGTTAATGTAATGACATGATTGTCATAATATGTTTGCAAGAAACTAGAGGTCAGCATATCTATAAGTTATTGGGGTGATGATGAGGTGGTTGAACCCCCCCCCCCCCCCCCCCCCCCCCTCGTGTTAGGTTGAAAATGTTATGTCTTAGTTTGAAGATATTAGGATTTCTCTTTGGAATTATCCTGTATCTTTAATATTTGGAAGTTACTTTATTTAAGGATACTTGATAGATTATATTTCCGATTTTGTAGATTCTTCGAGAGAAGTTTCCTTCTTGAAAGACTCTTGAAGCCCAAGTTTGTTAAATACTTAAGATCCTCGCCGTTTGGGATCTTTGATACGATTCCGCGATTAAATCGTTTAGCATTAGGCATGCTTCCACTCCCCCCCCCCCCCCCCCCAAGTTCGTTAAATACTTTTCACTTTACTCCAATCATCAACGAGCGATTTTCCTTGATCAATGAGTTTCCATTGCAACTCGTTGAATTTTTCATAGACTTATTCGGATAAGTGTTGTTCAAACATGAAAACCTTTATCTTCATTGTGAACATCTTGATTTCTGAACCAATCTTCCATGTGTTGAATCCAGAAATTTATATGAAATTAACCGTCGAATAGATGAATTTTTGAAACGATATTAATTTTTTCTTGATATTTTCGATCAACATAGAATTGTTTAGAATCTCGAAAGGGATCCCAACCTAGACGTGAAAAAATTTTCTAGCACTCAAGTAGAGATGTATCCATGAAAAAAATTTCATCTTTCGCTCCTAGATTTTTCAAGCTCTGAATACCAGCTGATGTAGATTGTTGCGGAAGCGTAAAAGTAATGGAATCCACCATTGTTATTAAACTAAACTAAGGAAATAAAGTTGATGAAATAATGATTAAACGATAAAATAACGAAGAACAACTGAAATAATTAAAGAAGAAGATGCAATCAAGGAGATTTTGTATTTGATGATTCAATTCAATACTTAACAAGACAGACCGGAATTCTCTTATATAGAGATTAGACTTTCCTAGATAGACTCAAATAAAGAAAGAAGATAACTACTAAGGATACTTTCTTTGATTGCTAGGACTCTAAACATGGAAACCTGAAATACTAAGAGTTAATTCCTATATGACCCCCTACTTTGTGACCAGCTTCCTTTATGGCCCATTTTTTTTCGTAAATTCAAATATGGCCCCCTATTTTCAGGTAAATGTCATTACTACCTTCTTAATTCTAAATTTAAAACATTAAAAAAAAAGTTATTTCCACCTCACCCCTCTCTCTCTCCACCTCATCTCTCCCTACACCTCACCCTTCTTTCCAATTCACCTCTCTCTCTCTCTCCAACTCACCCCTTTCTTCTCCGGCAAGGTGGTCGGTCGGAAAATTTTCCGGGCGGCCACCTTCAAACATAAAAAAAAATCTCTCTCCTCTCTCTAAATTTTTTTTTTTAAATCTCTCCACTCTCTCTCTCTAAAAAAAAAATTTCGGCCGGTCACCATGCTGGAGAAGAAAGGGGTGAGTTAGAGAGAGAGAGATGTGAATTGGAGAGAGACAGAGAGGGGTGAGGTGTAGGGAGAGATGAGCTGGAGAGAGAGAGGGGTGAGGTGTAGGGAGAGATGAGCTGGAGAGAGAGAGGGGTGAGGTGTAGGGAGAGATGAGCTGGAGAGAGAGAGGGGTGAGGTGGAAATAATTTTTTTTTAATGTTTTAAATTTAGAACTAAGAAGGGTAGTAATGACATTTACCTGAAAATAGGGGGTCATATTTGAATTTACGAAAAAAAAAAGTCATAAAGGAAGTTGGTCACAAAGTAGGGGGATATAGGAATTAATTCAAATACTAAACTGGAAACTATGCTAATATAGGATCCTGGCCGTTAGGCCCACTATTAGTCTAGCCGAGAGGCTAACTAGGTGGATGGCCGCCATCACTTCTCTATAATTCAATTCAATTTTTAATTAATCAATTGGGTCTAAAATGTTAAAGCACCAGGAAATTGACTAAAGGCCCAATTCCATGTTTTTTATGTTAAAAGACATCATCTTTTTATCCTTCTAGTCACCAAATAAAGTTTTTTGGAAATGCACTTGAAGAACAATTCTAAAAACACTCTCATTATTGACGGTGAAATTTCCCTTTAATTAACCACTAATTTTCTAAAAACCCCATGATTTAGATACTTAGCTTCAGTTCTGAGAGAATGAAGGGGAAGTGGAAAATTTCGGTCGTGAATTTCGCGAGTTGAATCATATCATAGGGTATTAATCGATCTTTTCCTAGCAACTCATCAATTTATGTTAAGTTTAGTTGTTTGAATCTCTGTATTGGTTGTTTGAAGTTGATTTTGATGGTTTTCACTAATTTTTAGAATGAATTTTAGAGAGAGAAAGTACAAATTTCTCACATACGGTTCAAGTTTGCTAGGATTTATATATAGTTTTCTTCACAATTGGACTCATGGAAATGGAAGGAGAATCTACTAATTATAGGTATAATCTTACTTCTTAGTTACGTATTTTGCGAGGGTTTATGTTGAGTTTGCGAAGCTTTGCAAACTTGTTTCATTTGCAAAGCAGTGAGATGGGATTACAAAACTTTGCGATCCTGTTTGCACTGCTTTGCCTTGCAATGATTTTGCACACTTTGCAAACTGGCTTGCACTACTTTGCAATCTGGTTTGCCTTGCAAAGCTTTACAATCTGGTTGCCCTATTAGAATATTTAACCTTATACATGCATATCGTCAAATACAAAACCACCATATAATATGCCATTATAATATAAATTAGGCATGCTCTCCACAAGATTTAAAGAGATTAAACTTAATCACGGAATCATACCTTGATCCATAGCTTGTATTTGGTCTGATAATTCCACTTAGTTCTTCTTCCTTTAGAATCTCTCTTGTGATGAAGGGATTTCACACTTAACCAAAATTGTAGAGAGTAGGGAAGCAGCCCAAATGGGGACCATAACCCCTATTTATAGACTTATATTTTTAATTTGGCCCCTCATCAAATTAGGAATCACTTAATGGTCTCTACACGTTTATTTCATGACACTTCGATACCTACTAGTCAAGTCAATCCATATTAAACCACTTTACGACCACTTTACGACTTGACAATTTACTGAGATAGCCATACACATGTCTATACATATGTGAGCCCACATATGTTGGAATTTCTTCCAACATGCACTGCTTTGCAATCTAGTTTGCCTGCTTTGTAATAAGGTCACATTCGTCTTTTCTCCATATTAGATAATTTACAAAAATGTCACAGGAAGTTGAAGCCTATAAAAAATTATATATATATATATATATATATATATATATATATATATATATATATATATGTATGTATATATATATTTTAACCAAAGGCCAAATCTTATACGGAATTTTGGCCAAATTTGATAAATCCTTTTTGACCGAAGGCCAAATGTTTTAGGGAGTTTTGACCAAATTTAATAAAAATGCCACTAGAGTATCACAATCATGGGTCGTATGATCTATGTGTGTAGTAAATAGATTGAGACGTTTATGTCATTTGAGGAGGTTCAAAGTGACTAATTCTATGTTTCTTAATCCTTATTCATGAAATCTATTGGGCTTAAGTCATTTAATAAGTAATGCTATGTGTAGAGACCTGACAAATTCTATATGTATACAATTTTAAGTGGCAGGAGATGTAATGCTGGATCCAGATATCTTTTACAATCACAAAAAGATGATTAACTAAATCCGATAGTCTTATCTAGCTAATAATATCTAACAATCGTTGTAAAGTCACGTACAAACGTAAAGGTCTTTACGTTTAGAACACGACAGCTTGACTTTGACTTAACAGTCTTTAGCATTGACTATGAAAAGTCTCCAATAACTCAAGTCCTATCATGTTCTTATCACCTTCTTTTAATCTTCATGAATCCTCAATTACATAAACACTAATTGAACATAAACGATTAAGTCATAATAACAATATGGATTCTTACCTCAAATTCCTCTATTTTCTCTCCCTAGCAATCATCATTGGATCAAGTCTCATCACTGCTCAACCTACATTACTACAGAGTAGTTGTAATTCAACTGCAAGTTACACTAATGGAAGCATATACCAATCAAATCTCAACAACCTGCTTTCTTCTTTCTCCTCCATTAATGATAATCAACTCATTAATGGATTCTTTAACAATTCAATTGGAGAAAACCCAAATAAAGTTAATGGTCTTTTTTTATGTAGAGGTGATGTAACAACTGAAGTATGCAAGAATTGTGTTCAAACTGCAACAATGTATATTAAAGAAGATTGTACAAACCAGAAAGAAGCAATTATATGGTACGACGAGTGTCTATTACGGTTTTCGGACCGGTCCATATTCTCGACGACTGAAAAAAACCCAAGTTTCTATGTGGGATACCATAATAACATAACCGGTCCATCACGGTTTGGATCGGTGTTAACAAAACTGATGGGTGGTCTTGTTTCAAATGCAAGCATTAGTTTCTCAAAATTTTCAACAGGGGAAAGGAGTTTGAGTAGTTCAAATAAGATATATGGATTAGTACAATGCACTCCTGATTTATCTTCAAGTAATTGTAAAAAATGCTTAGAAAGTGCCATTAGAAGTATTCATGATTGTTGTGATGGTAGAGTTGGTGCAACACTTATTCAACCTAGTTGTACTATTAGATATGAAGTCTATTCTTTCTATAGAGTGACAGTCGATCATTTGCCAGTCTCCGTACCTTCATTACCTCCGACCGCAATATTTCCTACCATAGAATCACCAAGTCCAGCACCATCGACCAATTTAACTCCTATACCTTCATTACCTCCGACCACGATATTTGCTACCACAGAATCACCAAGTCCACCTTCGTCGACGAATTCAACTCCTAAAAATGGTAAGTATGTTAAGTTTTGGTCGCGAAATGTTCTATTTCTGTTGATATATGTAAATGTTTATAGTGGTCAAGTCCAAGAGGTTTCGTAACTATGGTTATATCTTACTGTCGAGGTAGCTGATCTCGATTGATTATTCCGTAAAAAGATATCGAAGTTTTTAGATTACTCATGTGACAGAGGAGGAAAGAAAACCTTATCATAATCCTTATGTTCTTCTCTAGTTAAGGATTATCCAAATATATTCTTTTGGGTGTGTTTTCCACAACCCACACTCCTCCTTGGCAGACTTATATTGTATCCAAAGTTATATTTTTTTCGGTTAGTTTGAGCTTTTAGAAAAAACAGCTATTGCATACCGGACTTTTGGGGCTTAAATTAAAAAATTAGAACATTTATCGATATAATTTTCTTTTTTGGTATTTTGTGAGGTAATTTTTTGTTATCAAAAGCTTTTTATGTTTACAATTTTAGCCAATTGTATTAAGTAGTTCTTGTTAAAATAACGATTAGTTTTTCGTGCCTATGTGTAGATAAGGAGAAGGATTCCTGCAATATTGTTCTTATTGTCGTCATTCCTCTGGTAATTGCTCTATTGCTCTGTGGTGAAACAAACATTCTCGATCCATCACCATCATTACCCGCAATCGGGGAGCCTAAACAAATGCAATCACAAATGAAAGTGGGATTTCACAAGTCGAGAAATTTAGAATCTTGTAAATCTAAAACGAGCAACTTATTAGAATAATGATAGTTCTTATGAGCTTTCGACTGCACAGATGTCGTCTTAACTATTCAAATTTAGGATGAATAGTTAAGTTAGGGTTATTCATACATATAATGTATATATTTCATTACAGAATTAGGGCTTCATGTAACTCAATTATTCATTTTTATTTTTATTTCCTCGCAAAATAAATCTTTTATATATGATATCATTTCTGTTGAGGGAAACAAACTAGTTTGGGGAAATGCCACGACAAGCAATAGCTTTTATGGCGGATGGGAGGTGGTGGTGGTTGGAGAAGGAGAAAAAAGAGATTCCGAAAAAAGAAATATTTAAAGTCGTCGACAGTAGCCGTTTGTCGGCGACCATTCGTGGAGTGGAGAAAGGATGGTAGTGGGGGTTGGGAGAAACAAAAAAGATCAAAGAAAATTTAAATCAAAATATTTCACCCCTGAAAATTTTCTAATTTTCAAAAACACCGGTTATTTAAATTACTCCCAGAACAACGTCCAAAATGCAGTTTGGCACAAGATATACATGTACGAACTCTCTCATTTTACCTACTGAAGTGAGTGCTATTGTTATTAGACTAGAGATTGATGCATAGCTTTAAGTTACTGTTTGATGTTTAAGTTTCAAACTTTTGGTTCATGGGTTCGTTTAAACTGTGTAGTTAATGTAGGTGGCTAATATATGGACAACCAATTATCTTATATGGACAATTATTTATGTAGACAACTAGAAACATTAGAAATTTTATATGGACACCAGTTTTTAAAGGGGCATAACTCTGTTATTTTTCACTCTTGTCCTCTAAGAATTAGAGTTTTTATTTTAAATCCTCCCTATTTTCTTCCATAAACTCTAGTCTTTATCCTTATTATTTTACTTCTTCTTCTTCATCACCCAAAAAAATTTGTAGACAAGGAAACTTTGGAGACATTGTTGATCATGGCAAGAAAATCAAAAGAAACTATTGAAGAATCTTCTCTAAATACAAATTGTTGAACAAAACCAACCCAACCCGTGGCAGATCTGGTCCTCTTCATGAACCCTAAACCCCTTGAAATCAAAAAATATAGTCGTAGAAAGTTGATGTTTTGGTACCAAAACAACAAGCAGGTCTGCTCGTATTTCGTAACAAACTACAAAAAATCTGCATATATTTTGTGGCAAACTACAAGAAATCTGTTCGTTTTTTCGTAGGAAAACTCTTTAAAAAAGTAGTAAATTTTCGTGAATTTTCCACGAAATTCTGGTAGTCGTTTCTTTCACTTCGAATTTTGGTCATGAAATCGTTTTCGATTCTTCCAAACTGCAAAAACGAAAATACAAAATAAAATAATAAAAATTAGGGTTTTACCTCATAAATATCATTGATTCCTAATATGGAAACGACTGGAAGAATTTCTTTGAGTGGAGATTACGAGGTTTTATCTTCCTCATCCATATAGGATTTGATAAATAAGATAGTGAAGTGGTAGAAATACAAGTCGTAAAAGAATAAGAATAAGACTAACAAGAAGAAGAAGATCAATGACAGTTAGGTTTTTTAGTTTTAACTATCGTACTATTAGTTAATGGTCCTGAAATTAATTACTGTTCTAATATTGAAGTGTTTATAAAGTTGTCCTCTTATTAAATTAAAGTCAATAAAGTCAAACATAGTGAACTTACACCCGTCCCAAAAATAATTGTTCATATAAGATAACTAGTTGTATATATATTGACCACTTTACGAAGTGCCCCAACTTCAAGGGTTTCCTTACAGAGCTAGAAGATCTAGTATTACTGTGCCTTCAATGATTAACTCCCATAAAGGTTGATGGGCTCTTTAATCTTCAATGTGCTAAAACAAGAAGGGTGTTAGAGCAAGCTCCAGCTGGTTCACCTTTCTTTCATTTTTTTTCTTAAAATTTTATCAAATTCAACTCTTAGATATTATAATTGAGTATTGCAGGGAGCACAAGATTAACTTAAGTGGAACTCTAAGTGAGGGAGGACAAACTTAGTTGAAGATTGAGTTTGGACTGTCAAATTTGTTATTGCAGTATTAAGGAAATTATAAAAGTGGGTGGCGTCCAAGATCGAAATACTCTTCCTCCAGGTACTCGATTCTTGGACCTAAACTAGGTGCCAACTCTGGTTGTATATACAGTGCATTTGAGGACCTAAACTAGGTGCCAACTCTGGTTGTATATACGATGCATTTGAGATTGAAACAGACTATGTTGTACTCATCACTTGTTGTTTCTTGCTACATTTCGAAAGGCATTTGAGCTTTATTAAAGATGGGGCATTTTACACTGAAATATACTTTATGTCACTCCTTGCTACACTCTAAAGTGCATTCAACTCCGAGTCCACCGCCGGCCAATTCAACTCCTATAAATTGTAAGTATGTTAAGTTTTGGTTACAAAATGTTCTTTTTTGGCGGATTTATGTAAATGTTTTTAATACTTGAAGTTGTTTGTGGTTATATTTTACTGTCGAGAATGCATATCTCAATGGATTATTTCGTGAGAAGATATCAAAGGTTTTTTATTACCCATGTGACAGAGAAGGTTAGTTTCGTAACTTTAGGGGGTAAACTCATTTATAAATTAATTAGAGGGGGTACAAATGGTTACATTTTTGTGTTGAGGAGTAAAGGAAAAAAACAAAACCTTCTTAAATGAGAAACTTTGTGAAATACCCTTTGAAATCTATAAATACAACAAAAACCAATTTTTAACTAAGTGCCCCTTATCAATCTTAATCATCTGTTGTTAACAAAAAAAATATCAAATCTTCGTCATCATTCGGTTTGGTTGGCAAAATTACCCCCATCTAACTAATCTTTTTCGAACTTCGAAATTTTATAACTCCCATCGAATGATGACTAAAAGAGACCGACTATCAATGGTTTCTGCTACAAAATACGATGATAGTCTAATAGTGTAGTTGTTCTAATTTGTAGAAAAATTGTATTGCTAATGTAAAAGTTTATTGTACTTTGTGGGTATTTAAGTGTAAGAGATAGAGGATAAAGATGAGAGAAGCAGATAAGAGAATGAAGAAGAAGTAAACTACCAACTACCAAGATATAGGCACTCGTACACTTGAAGCAAAGCACTCAGAAGGTCAAAGCTAAGAGGCGCTCCTGATGTGTGTAGATAGCGTGTATTTGGTTTCTAATTAACTAATTCTTAATTAGTTAGTTAAGTTCGTTTTTCCCTCTCTCTCTCTATAACTAATTCAGTTTACTCTCTACTTATATATAAAGAGAGTTAATAATCAATGTAATTGATGATTGATTTGAGAAGATTAATACAATATTAACTTCAAGAAACTCATAGCTTTTCATGGTATCAGAGCCAAAACCCTAGAAATCGATTTTCAAAGAAGAATTTGAAATCAAGAACAAAGAAGAAGCTGATCTTCTGTCATCAAAGAATCAGAGGTACCAGACTCCATCAAAATAGCTTAACTTCAACAATAGAAGGATGAATCCTAATCAATATCAGGTAAACTATAATCCAAATCTCACAAATCTCATATCTGCTAGATTAGATGGATCAAATTTCCTTGTATGGAAAGATCAAGTCGAAAATGCCTTGATTGGAAATGATCCAGTGTGCTACATTGATGGCACCTATAGTGAACCCCCTCAGTTAACTGTAGAGGAAGGAAGAGATGTAGCTAATCCAACATATCTTCAATGGCGGGAAACTGATAGTTTTGTGAAATCTTGCATAAAAGCTACGATTACACACTCTATAGCTTCAGATATTTTAGGGTTAAAGACCTCTAGTGAGATTTGGTGTTATTTAGAGATGGTCTTCCTTCAAGAATTTGAAGCACAAAAGTCATCATTAAGGAATAAACTTCAAAATTTCAAAAAAGGGTCATCTTCTATAGCTGAATACTTGAGTAAAATCAAGAATCTTGCTGATTCCCTTGTAGCTGTAAATGACAAAGTATCGGAACCTGAGTTAACAAGAATTGTTCTTCAAGGATTACGGAAAGAGTATCGCAATTTGTCATTACAATACAAAATAGAGATGGGTTGCTAAGTTTTGGAGAACTTAGAAGCAGGCTAACTCACCATGAACAATGGCTGAAAGAACAAGAATCAACTGGTGATCCAAGTGAGTTGTATTTTGTTAAGAAATTTCAGAACAAGAACAGTTTTAGATCATCACCAATGAGGTTTTCAAGTCAGAATCAGAATCCTGAATATGGTCAAAAGACTCAATTCAGATCAAACTCAAAGCAACCCATAACTCATCCAAGAAACGTATTCTTTGACTTCACCACTGTACCTTGTGGTATATGCTATAAGTGGGGTCACACAACTATACAATGTAGAATGAGATTCAAAGACTTCTCCTTAGAAGCTTCAAAATCCTTTACCAGAAACTTTGCAAATTTGCATCTTCAAGAAATAGAAGATGAAGAAGAAGAATAAGAATTGGACTCACAAGAGAATGATGAGGAACAAGCTCATTATGGTGATGAACTGGAGGATGGGATATTAACTCATGAACATGCCTATTTATATGTAGATATGAAAGATAAGAGGTGGATAGCAGACACATGAGCCACTAGCCATATGACACCTTCAAAGGAAAATTTAACATCAAGTATTCCTTATCAAGGATCAAATGGAGTCATGATTGGAGATGCAAGAGCTTGAACATTGCAAGCACATGTCAAGCAACACTAGTCACTGGGTCCAATGTTTTTCAACTCAAGAAGGTACTCTATGTTCCATCTATACAGAAGAACTTGTTATCAATATCAAAATTTACAAAAGAAAACTTTTGTAGTGTAGAATTTCTTCCATGGGGTTTTCTTATAAGAGAAATCTGGTCAATGGATACTCTAGCTGAAGGACCAATGGTGAATAATCTATATAGTATTGATTTTCAATTGGACCTCACATAGTACCTAAAGAAGAAAGAGAAATAGCTTGCATAGCTAAGGCAACTGCTGAGATATGGCACAATAGGCTGGGACATGCTTCTCAAGAAGTAATTTCATCTTTAGAGAAATGTAATTTGATTAAAATCACTTCTAAGAACTTCAAAAATGTCTGTTCATCATGTCAATTAGGGAAGAGCCAAAGATTACCCTTTCCTACATCAGAAAGTTCCACCACTGCTCCTGTTGGGTTGGTACATTGTGACATCTGGGGTCCAGCACTTGTCACAACTAAGTCTGGAATTCGATATTATATACTCTTCCTTGATGATTGCAGCAGGTTTTTCTGGATATATCCTATGAAGCTGAGGTCTGAAAGCTTAAAGTGCTTTCAACACTTTGACACATAATGAAAAACTATTCTCTTTACCTATTAAGAGTTTTCAAAGTGATGGTGCACCTGAATTAAGCAAAGGAGAGTTTCAATCTCATTTGACTAAATGTGGAATTGGGTTTCGAAGCTCCTGTCCCTATACATCAGAACAAAATGGTCGAGCAGAAAGGAAAAATAGGCAAATAACCTCAGTGGCTAATACCCTATTATTTCAAGCTCCTGTGCCAAAGGAGTTTTGGTTTTATGCTTATGCTTATGCTTATGCAACCTATATTATAAATAGGACACCAAGCAAGCTTCTATCTTATAAAAATCCTTATGAAATGCTTTTTCATAGAATTCCTGATTTTGGTATGATTAGAGTATTTGGGTCTCTTTGCTACCCTTATTTGGGAAGTGTGAAGGATGATAAGCTTAGTCCTAAATCATCTAAGTGTGTCTTCATTGGGTACAGTACCACTCACAAGGGGTATAAGTGTCTGGACCTTGCATCTAATAAGGAATATGTTTCAAGACATGTCATCTTTGATGAATTTAGCTTCCCTTTTGCCTCAACTAAGTCATTAAATCATTCAACTCCACCTCTGGAACAGGAATCCACCTCCTCTTATCAAGTTCTTCCTCTTCCACCTTTGCCACCAAACTTGAACACTTCAACTCCATTTTATCACACTACCTATTCACTAGATGACCAGACATGTCCATCTCTTGTCTGCTCCACATCAGAATATTTTATTTTGCCACATTCCTCTTCTAGTTCTCTTATTCCTGAGGTATCTAGGGAGGAACCCTCTATTCCCATTGAGATTGATCCCACTGATAATGTAATGTGCACCTTATGAGGACTAGGCTCAAAAGTGGATTTGTGAGGCCTAAAACTATTCCTAATCATGTTGCTCATTTTACTGTACCTCATGCTCTCACATTTCTTTCAAATGTTACACTACCCTCTATCCTAGAAGCAACAGGCTACAAAGAAGCTTGTCAAAGTGAGGACTGGCAAAAGGCAATGGAAGAGGAGTCCCATGCTCTATTAAAGAATAAGACATGGTCTTTGACACCCAAGACACCTGATATGAATGTTCTAGGTTGTATGTGGGTCTTCAAGGTAAAATATAACTCTAATGGTTCATTAAAGAGGTATAAGGTGATGGGCCTAGAAAGTTTCCTAAATAGGTCTACACCCGCAAGTATACGGGCGTCAAGTAATAATTCCGGTAAGTCCGGTTCGTTCCTCAGAGACTAAGTGAAACCTATTCTAAGACTTGGAAGTAATAAGATTTTCTTTGAAAATTGTTTTGGTGATGTTAAAATCAAATACTAAAATAACGAAGAAAAATAATACCGGTAAACAGATCAATGGGGGAGAGGACCTAGGGTTTCGAATCCAGTCTAAACATACATAAGGATCGATTTAAATCTCATATCTTTTTATGGCTCAACATGATCAATTTTCTGACAACTCTAACTATTACCTATCAACTAGCAAGTATCCACCATTAAAGAACCTAACCTAAACATGGTGGATCAAGCTTCAAGAAGCATAAGTAATGAAAGATTATACCCGTCACAACAATCGACTATTACCTAAGAAGTATTGGCCATTAAAGAGACTATTCTAAATATGACGAATCAACTCGAAAATGTAATTGACGATGGAATCACGAATATTGTCGAACATCAATGAATATGAGATACTTAACAAACTAATGAATTCATAAATCAATATCTCATGCAAATTTCAAACTTCATCCAAAACCCTAGACAAAAGAAAGGTTAGCTATTCATACTCATCAAGGATATCATAAAGAGTTCCATCACATGAATCAAAATTAAAAAGAAAGTAAATTAGAAATCACCAAGTATTTGAAGATGAAGCACTTCTCTGTTTTCTTTCTTATTCTCTCTCTTTCTTTTAGCAACACTTTTTCTGAAACTGTTTTTGATACAATGAATGGAATGGAAGAGATAAGATGATAAATTTATAATGAATAATAAAAATTGCTCTTTGAATACTCCTCTGACTCTTTCTCTCTCTCTCTCTCTCTCTCTCTCTCTCTCTCTCTCTCTCTCTCTCTCTCTCTCTCTCTCTCTCTCTCTCTCTCTCTCTCTACAACAACCACCTCTCTTTCTCTCTGTTTATCTCTTCACTCTCTCACAAAGAAAAGAAAGAAAAGAAGATAGAAGATGATGGTTAGTTGATGAGGAACATCCCTGTTTTTCATGCCCTTGCACCTCTGTTTTGTTTTCAATTCCCTCTTTCTGTAAAATGTAGTTACTGTTCTTCTCTTCTCTCTAAAAATCTATCTTTTATGATCTGAGAAGAAGAAGAACATAACCTTGTTTCCTGTCCAAGGTCTCTGGTAATTTCTGTCCCCCAAAAGATGATATCTCTCTGTCTTCACTGTTTCTGAATTTATAGAGGAGAAAAATTCAGTCCCCTCTTTCAATCACTGCCTCTCTGTAAAAATACCAAACCAATCCTCCTAATCTCGATAATATCCTGGATCATGCCATCAATCTCTCTCTGAAATATCCAAGAAAATCTCTAGAAAAGAGATTGATTCCCTCTATTCTGTAATAAAATATCTCCATGATTCTATGTTTCAATCTTGTATATAGAACTAGAAGAAGAAGAAAATATCAGCAACCCCTTTAAAGAAATCAATCAGAAATCTCTCTTTCTTTCCATCTCTTGGTTGGTTATGAAATCTTTTCCAAAAGATGGAAAATAATATCTTTCTCTCACTGTTTCTAAAAGAAAGAGATCTCTCTCAAAGAACCGAATACTCCATCAATCTATGTTGATTTCCATCTTTCTTTCTCTGCTTATTTTCGATATCTCCAGCTCTTCCTTATCTGTTGTGATTTATTCCCCTAAGAGCATCTCCAATGGGAGCTCTATCCCTCCAAAAAGTACAACTTTTGGAGGGATGGAGCTCCAAACCTTCTCCAATGGTTCTCCAAATCTCCAAAGATTTGAAGAACCATGAATAGTACTTCTTCATACATGAAGGGGCACTATTCAACTTCTCCATATGAGATGAGACTTTTTATTTGGTCCTTTTGCTTTTATGTGTTTAGTTTAAGTCCTTTAAATTATTTTTTAAGTCCTAATTTATTGTATAAGTTCTTACTTATTCATTTTAAGTCCCTACTTTAATTCTTTTTTGTATTAATTAAGTTTCATTTCAACATATATTTTGATTAATAAAAATAAAATATATTGTAATTTGTTTTATAAAAATTAACATAACTAAATTTTCATTAATAGAAATACATAGTACAACTCGGAAACGAAGACAAATTAAACTGAAAACTACGATAATTCTTCCAAACATCTTTAACAATTTAAAGATTAATCAGTTATGTGAAGCCTCACCTTTTCTTCCCCACAAATGGTCAATCAAAGCATATCGTAACGCATAATGAGCCTGATTATCTCTACTCATTCTCAGGGATATTCACATTGTGAGGAGATGTTCCATATAAATTCTTACCTTCATATTAATGAAGAAATTTAAGTTTAAGTTTAAGTAGTGCAATGTATCTTTTTTTATCTATTTTTAGTTTAATTTTCTTTTCATGCAATCTTTTTTTTTCCTAATATATTAGTGATTTTCAATATAATTATTATGTCTTTTTTAATTTACTTTATATGTAGTAAATGAGTTTTTGTTTAAATATTAGATTAAAATAATGTAGTAAATGTTTTGGAGGAGTGGATAGAGATGGAACTATTGGAGAGCCCCTCCAAAAGTGGGCCCCAAATTTAGAGAAGATGCTCATTTGGAGGGGCATTTGGAGAACAACCATTGGAGATGCTCTAAGAACAGTTGAGTTGTTGATAGAATAAGAAGACCAAAAGAATAGGAAATCCCCACAAATTTTGGAAAGCAACCGGTTATAGATTTGTTCCCACTTTAGTTCCTCTAAATCTTCACTAAGGATATTACGGTGGAGCCCACAAAATAAATTGGCAGCAAAGAATTAGTTGATGACCTCATAATGATGCCATAACGGATTATGTGACTCTTCCTCACGTGGGCAAGAATGACTATTAATTTTGATTTGGATTTCAATCCCAACTAACCTTAATTGCAAATACATCCCATATTAACGTTAATTGCAATGAGGCAATGTTCATGGATACAAACTTGCACATTTGTTGGCCTCTTCAATTCTTGGGTAATTCCATTATGTTTGCGCCACGTGTCTTTAGAGAGATCCATGTTGACCAAATGTCAGCTCATTTTGACCTTAACTTTGTCTTGCTATAATTCTCAAATGACCAAAATGCCCTCAAGTGCGTCTTTATCCCGATTTTATCCGTTTTCCGAGTTCAATTCTGTAAAGTCACCTGGACAAAAGAAACACACACTTCATCAGAGTAGCTGCTCGAATTGGACTAACTAGCCTTAGTTAAGAGATTCAGATGGGACATTTTCATGTCTCATCATAAGGCAAGGCTTGTGGCCTTGCGGCACAAGGCTTTAATCAACAAGAAGGCATTGATTATGTGAAGACTTTTAGTCCAGTTGTTAAAATTCAAACAGTAAGAGTTGTTCTTACTCTAGCAATTACTCAAAACTGGCCTATTCATCAGCTAGATGTGTCAAATGCCTTCCTCCATGGGCAATTGACTGAAACAATTTACATGAAACAACCTCAAGGATTTGTTGACTCTGAGCATCCTGACTTTGTGTGTCATTTACACAAAGCCCTCTATGGGTTAAAGCAGGCTGCAAGAGCATGGTTCCATAGGTTTGCCACATATCTTCAAAATTGGGGATTTCTTAAGAGTACTTCAGATACTTCCATGTTTGTGTTTCAGAACAATGACCAAGTGATGGTTCTTCTTCTCTATGTGGATGATATTATTTTAACTGGAACATCCTTGTCACTTCTTTATCAGCTCTTTGTTGGTTTAACTCAGGAGTTTGCTATGAAGAGACTTTGTGATCTTCATTACTTCTTTGGCATTGAAGTTAGTAGAATGTCCTCATCTTTGGTTCTTACCCAGACAAAGTATGTTCATGAATTACTTGAGAAAGCAGGTCTTTCTGATTCTAAGCCTAGTCTGGTGCCAGTCTTTGTGGGAAAAAAAGCTTTCTAAACTTGATGGTGAGCTCATTACAAATGTTGTATTCTATAGAAGTATGGAGGGAGGCCTCCAATATGCAACAATGACTCGACCTGATTTGACCTTTAGTGTCAATTATCTCTCCCAATTTATGCATAAGCCTAGGACATGCCATCTTGTTCTTCTTAAGAAGGTTCTTCGATATCTAAAAGGAACAATAGGAGTTGGTATTACAATTAAATCAGGAGACATGTCTAGTTTGACTTGTTACTCGGATTCAGATTGGGGAGGGTTCCTGACACTCAAAGATCCACTAGTGGATACTGTGTTTTTCTAGGTTCCACCTTGGTTTCCTGGTCCTCTAAAAAGCAAGCAATTGTCTCAAGGTCCTCTACTGAGGTTGAGTATCGTGCTCTCTCTCTCTCTCTAGCTACCTCTGAATTACTGTGGATGTCCTATCTCCTTGAAGAACTGGGAATTTCAGTAGCTACTCCATCTATTCTGTCTTGTGACAATATGGGGGCTAAGTTTCTTGTATCCAACCCAGTGTTCCATGCCAGAACAAAGCATATAGAAATCGATTATCACCTCATTATGGACTTAGTCTTGAGTTCTACTTTGAAGATTTGCTCTGTGTCCTCTGAGAATAATTTGGCTGATATCTTCACCAAGGGTCTTCTCTGTTCTCAATTTGATTCAATTCGCAACAAACTAATGCTTTTCCCTGTGGTGAATCGTTAGTTTGAGGGGGGGTTGTAAGAGATAGAGGATAAAGATGAGAGAAGCAGATAAGAGAATGAAGAAGAAGAAGTAAACTACATACTACCAAGATATAGGCACTCGTACACTTGAAGCAAAACACTCATAAGGTCAAAGCTAAGAAGCACTCATGATGTGTGTAGATAGCTGTGTATTTCTTTTCTAACTAATTCTTAATTAGTTAGTTAAGTTTGTTTTTTCCTCTCTCTCTCTCTCTTTCTCTCTATAACTAATTCAGTTTACTCTCTCTACTTATATATAAAGAGAGTAAATAATCATTGTAATTGACGATCGATTTGAGAAGGTTAATACAATATTAACTTCAAGAAACTGTGAGAATAATCCCACATGGGAGAATGGGTAACTAGCAACCAAGAATATAAAGTATAGGTCCTCTCCACTCATCGCCAATTGGTTTTGAGTTGGATGACCACAAACTTAACATGGTATCAGAGCTAGGTCCACACGTGATAGGCTTAAAAGCACACGTGCTCCACGTCACCCGTAAAGAAAAAAACACACGTGTTAGGCTCAAAGAACGCCACACGTGAGGGGGCGTGTGAGAATAATCCCACATGGGAGAATGGGTAGCTAGCAACCAAGAATGTAAAGTATAGGTCCTCTCCACTCATCGCCAATTGGTTTTGAGTTGGATGACCACAAACTTAACAGAAACTCATAGCTTTTCATTAAGAAAGAAATAGTATTTCCTGTCTTATAAAAAACCATCTCTATGCCCAATAGATTGTGAAATTAGTTCAACAAAAAAAATAGATTGTGAAATTTCTAGGTCACTTATGAATTTTCAAAATGACAAAATCCAGTCATTTTCATGTAATTTAATGGTCTTATATGGCAGCTTGACTTTGACTTACTAGTCTTTACCATTGACTCTAACAGAAGACTTCAATAACTCTCAAGTCCTCTCATCTATCTTCATCTTCATGAATCCTCAATTATATAACACCACTTGAACCAAAAATAATCCATAATCACAATGGCTTCTTCCTTCAAAGTCCTCTTCTTTCTCTTTCAAACCCTAATCATTCACTTTAGTCTCATCAGTGCCCAACCTTTTCCTATATATAATATATGTAATACAAAAACAAATTACAGAAATGGAAGCATATTTCAGTCAAATCTCAACCTTCTTCTCTCTTCTTTCTCCTCCATTAATGGTAATCAAATCAATAATGGATTCTTTAACAACACAATGGGTAGAGACCCAGATAAAGTTTATGGTCTTTTTTCGTGTAGAGGTGATGTAACAACTGAAATGTGCAAGAAATGTGTTCAAGCTGCAACAATGGATATCAAGAAGGGCTGTCCAACCGAAAAAGAAGCAATTATATGGTACGACGATTGTCTCTTAAGGTACTCGAACCAATCTATATTCTCGAAGATGCAAATATCCCCAAGAATCTCTCTGTTTAATCAGAATAATGCAACAGACACAAATCGGTTTAGAATGGTACTGACAGAACTAATGAATGGTCTTGTTTCAAAGGCAAGTATTAGTTCATCAAAGTTTTCGACAGGGGAAGAGAATTTGAATAGTTCAAGTAAGATGTATGGATTAGTACAATGTACTCCTGATTTATCTTCTAGTGATTGTAAAGAATGCTTGAAGAGTGCTACTAGTGTTATTCCTTCTTGTTGTGATGGGAAACAAGGTGGGAGAGTTCTTCAACCAAGTTGTCATGTTAGATATGAAGTTTACCCTTTCTATAGAGTGACAATCGATCATTCGCCAGCTTCCGCCCCTTCATTACCTCCAACTCCTTCAATATCTCCTACTATGGAACCGGTAAATGCACCAGTGCCATTGATGACTCCAACTTCGTCCATTCAGCCACCGAGTCTAACACCACCCGTGGATCCAAGTACTCCTTCCATACAATCACCAAGTCCACCACCATCCATAAATCCAACTCCGAATAATGGTATGTCAAATTTTGGCTTAGATGAGGTTTTTTTTTATCAACTAGGTTGGTCGAATGGTAAGTTCTAATCCTTATGTCTTTCTTTAATTTGGATCGTTAAAATATTTTCTTGGGTGTCTTCCACAACCCCACTCCTTGGTAGACTTATGTTACATAGAAAGTTTTGTCATTTTTCGACGAGTTTGAGCTCATAGAGCAAATTGTTGTTGATCATTATGGAACTATTGGAACTTAGACAATCTAGAGATCACGGTTTAAGTCTCTAAAATAGCCTTTAGAGGGGATTTTCTCGGGTTTTTGGATTCTTTTCATCTCATTTAATATGGTCAAAGAAAATAAGGGAATATTTCCCGAAGTGAGTCTTCTTTCGGGTTTTTTTATCTTAATCGAAAGATTTTTCATGTTTAAGTACTTTTTAGCCTATTGTAATGAGTAGTTCTTGTTAAAATTCTAAAGAAGTTGGTCGTGTATATGTGCAGATAACGGGAAGAACGCTTGCAACATTGCTCTTACTATCGTCATTCCTCTGGTTATTGCTCTCATTCTCACTGGTCAAGCAGACACCCGCCATCTTCGAGTGTAAACAAATGCAGACAGACATGAGTAGAGAATAAGATCACAAATATACTAAGATTTTATCTGCCACTTGAGATTGATAGTTGAGTTAGTTATTAAGTTGTTGCTTAAATCAGTTTAATGATTAAGACTAAGTTGACAAGTGTCAAACCCAAATATTTACTATTTTAGGATCAACAAATTCAAAGCAAAGGGTAAATGTGTTTTGAGTACGAAATGTATATTTCATTGCGGAAATAGCTCTTTGTGTAACTGAATTTTTCATTTTAATTTTAATTTCCCCACAAAATAAACCTTTGAAGACTATATTTCGATTGAGAACAACAAACTGGCTCTATCCGCGACAATGGTTTTGATTGTGAAGTTGAGAAGCCATGAAACTCTGTTTATTTAGGATAACATATCAAAAGGTATACTCAACCTATTAAGATGAATCAAGTGTGTAGTGAGTGTATGTGTATTTGAGAGTGATGTTGAGGTTATAATTGTAATTGAGTCTAACTTTGATTTACTATAAATACAACTCAATCCCTACATTGTAGGGCATCTTGACTCAACTCTTCTCATGGTATCAAGAGCCACCAATCCTTAAAAATTTTTTTTTGGTTTTCAGTGTCTTCTTCTTCTTCTTTGAATCTCAATCATGGCAGACATTCCTATTCAAGCAACCTCTCCACCAACCTTCTCTTCTCCCTCTCAATCTTCTTCTTCTTCATTGACAACTTTTCCCTCCCTCACCAACATCTCTCATCTTGTCTCCATCAGACTTGATAATACCAACTACCTTCTATGGAGGAGCCAACTTCTGCCAATTCTTCACTCACAGGATTTGTTTAAGTTTGTTAATGGCACTTTTTCACCACCACCTGAAACCATTTCTTCTCCTGACTCTTCAACCCCTCTTCCTAACCCTGACTTTCTATATTGGTATAGGGTGGATCAAATGTTATTATCTTGGCTAAATGCCACACTTACAGAACCAGTTCTCTCTCAGGTTCTTGGCCTCACTTCATCTAGGGTTGTGTGGGATGCTCTTGAAAGGTCCTTCTCCTCTCTTAACTCAGCTAGGCTGATGAATCTTAAACTGCAGCTTCAAACAACAAAGAAAGGAAACCTCTCTGTATCTGATTATCTCCTTAGAATCAAAACCATTTCTGATTCATTAGCTGCTATTGGACACCCTGTTTCCAATGATGAACTTGTGCTTCTTGTTCTAGCTGGTCTAGGACCAGATTTTGAAGGCCTAATTACTTCTATAACAACTCGTACCATTCCCCCATCTTACTCTGAGCTAAACTCTCTCCTTCTTACTCATGAATGGCGTCTTCAAATGCTTAGCTCCAACACCCCACCACCCACAGCTCTTTACTCCTCTGTTCAACCACCTGTTCAACCCTCTGTTCGTTCTTATAATTCTTCTTACTCTCGAAACAATAGAGGCAGAGGCTCAAATAGGTCTGGGGGTCGTGGAAGACACTCGAACAGAGGAGGTTACTCTCGTACCTCTGTTCTTGGTCCTCCTCCAGATCGATTTCCATTAACTTGCCAATATTGTGGTCGTATTGGACACTCTGCTCGCCAATGCTATCATCTGCTTCGTCCTCAAGAACTAAATCAATCATTTGCTGCTCTTGGAATCGACTCCATTAATGCTGATCCTCACTGGTATGTGGACTCAGGTGCAACCTCTCACATTGCTGCAGATACTGTTTCATTGGCTTCTCGATCGGACTCGATTCCTCCAGAGAGTGTTATGGTGGGAAATGGTCAATCAGCCTCTGTTAGTGGAGTTGGTAACATTCTTCTTCCCTTTACTAATGTTGTTCTTAAGAATACTCTATTTGTTCCAACATTTAGAAAAATCTCATTTCCATATCTCGTCTTCTTCATGATCTGAACTGTCTCGTGGTGTTTCATAAACATGGTTTCTTTGTTCAGGATCTTCTCACAAAGAAGATACTTCTCGCCGGCACGATTAGTGATGGCCTCTTTCGTCTCTCTCCTGCCTCAGCTTCAAAGTCTCCTCAATCCTTCTTTGCTCAATCACTAACTCCTGGTTCCAATGCTTCTCCAGAGATTTGGCATCGTCGTTTAGCTCATGTTAATCTTCAAAGTTTCAAGCATCTAGTTAATCAAAAACTTTTACCATTAAGTAGTACTGTAATCAAGGATTTTAAATGTGTTGACTGTATTTCAGGGAAACATCATCGTTTTCCCTTTTATCCTGTAACTCATTTATCATCTAATCCAAATGAACTTATCCATTCTGATCTATGGGGGCCTTCACCTGAAATTTCTAACAGTGGGTTTCGATTTGTTCTCTTGTTTATTGATGACTTTACTCGTTATACTTGGCTTTTCTTCCTCCATCACAAGTCAGAAGTTTCAAATGTTTTTAAACAATTCAAAACAATGGTCGAAAAATAATTCTCCAATCCCATTAAAATTCTCCAATCCGATGGTGGAGGGGAGTATATAAACAATGATTTGTCCAATTTTCTCTCCCAACATGGAATTATTCATCGTTGCACTTGTCCTCACACCCCTCAACAGAATGGGGTGGCCGAGAGAAAGATTCGTCATCTTGTTGAGACTGCGATTTGTCTCCTACATCAAGCCTCTGTTCCTCTCAAATTCTGGCCTGATGCCTTTCAAACAGCCATCTTTACTATAAATCGATTACCATCCTCTGTCCTTAATGGTCTATCACCCTTTCAAAAGCTATTCAATTCAAAACCAGACTACACATTACTTCGTTCCTTCGGATGTCGTTGTTACCCACTTCTTTCTCCATATCGATCGAATAAACTTGATTCGAAGTCGAAGCCTTGTATTTTTATTGGTTACAGTACTCAACACAAGGGGTATCGATGTTTAGATGAGAAATCATCTCGTGTTTACATCTCACGAAATGTAATTTTCGATGAGCTCTGTTTCCCCTTTGCTTCTTCTTCCCCAAATTCAAATTTGATAAACCCTAATTCTCATCCGCCTGTTTCCCTCTCTTGGTCTATACCCTCATCGTCTTTTAATCCGTCCGTCAGTTCTTTTACATCTCCACCGTTGGATCCATCTGGACCACGTCTTCCTCCTTTTAATCGGACCGTTCATCATGTTGCATCTCAACCGTTCCTTGCTTCTGGACCACGCGTCTCTCCTCCACTACCCAACTCAGCTGTGGTCCCAACAAACTGCCAATGTACAGTTGTGCTTCCACGCGACCCACCTCTTTCTCCTTATCCTGCTGACTCATTAATATCGTCAGTCCCTCATCTGGACCATCGTCCTCCTTTGTCTCCCACCACTTCGCCTGTTCATCCTTCTGTGTCTCATATATCAGCGGAAACAGAGGATGTTTCCTCTGATCAACCAGCCCAACCACTACTTTCTTTATCCTTGCCCTCCACTACCATTACTTCTAAGCATCCAATGATCACTCGAAGCAGAGATGGCACTCGAAAACTGAAAATATTAATCACCACAACCTCTGATTGTGTAAGCAAAGACGACAGTCTGTTTGAACCCTCTACCTTTACTCAGGCCATTAAGTATTCGCACTGGCAACTGGCCATGACTGAAGAAATTAAAGCCCTACAAAAGAACAATACATGGGTGCTTGTTCCAAGAGATCCATCTATGAACCTAGTCGACTGTAAATGGATTTATAAAATAAAGCAGAGAGCAGATGGTTCGATAGAACGCTATAAGGCTAGGTTAGTGGCTCGAGGATTTACACAACAACATGGTGTTGATTATGAGGAAACGTATAGTCCAGTTGTTCGTCCTGCTACCATTCGAGCTGTTCTCTCCTTGGCAGTTTCAGGTAATTGGTCAATTCGTCAATTAGACGTAAAGAATGCATTCCTAAATGGTGAGTTAAATGAATTGATCTTCATGAATCAACCACAAGGGTTTGTTGATTCTCAATTTCCAAATTATGTGTGCAAATTGAATAAGGCCCTCTATGGCCTTAAACAAGCACCTCGTGCTTGGCATCAAAGATTCAGTTCCTTTTTGCTAAAATTAGGGTTCAAACACTCTATCTCAGATCCCTCAATGTTCTATTTCAAATCATCAAATGCTCTCATTATTTTGCTCTTATATGTTGATGACATTATTGTCACTAGTTCATCCTCTCTTACATTGACCTCTGTTATTCAAAAACTCAAGAATGTGTTTGATATGACGGATATGGGTGACCTCAATTTCTTCCTAGGCATGGAAGCCTATAGAACTTCAGAGTCTTTACTTCTCACACAGAAGAAGTACACTAATGATCTTCTTCAGAAGTTTGGTCTACAAAATTCCAAGCCTACTACCACTCCAGTTCCAACATGGTCCAAGTTATCCAAGAATGATGGAGATCCATTACCAAATCCACAAATCTTCAGAAGCTTGGTGGGAGCACTCCAATATCTCACCCTCACTCGGCCAGACATTGCCTATGCTGTTAATCAAGTGTCTAAATTCATGAAAACACCAACAACAACCCATCTTTCAGCTGCCAAAAGAATTTTGAGATACTTAAAGGGTTCAATTGATGAAGGTATATGCTTTAGGAGATCTTTAGAATCTCCCATTATTGGGTTTTCGGATGCAGACTGGGCTGGTTCTCCAGATGACAGAAGATCAACCTCTGGCTCCTGTGTCTTCCTTGGTCCTAACTTGATTCTTTGGACATCCAAGACTCAACCAACTGTAGCTCGATCATCCACAGAAGCAGAGTATAGAGCTGTCTCTCACACAAGTGCTGATCTCATTTGGTTACAAAACTTCTTGGCTGAACTTGGGGTCCCTGTTTCATCTCCTCCAGTGGTGTTCTGTGACAACATTAGCACCACCTACCTTGCTGCTAATCCAATCCTGCATTCTCGAACTCGACATGCTGCTATTGACTTCCATTTTGTGAGAGAAAGGGTCAGCCAAGGTAAATTAAAAGTGCAATATACACCAAGTAGCTCTCAAATTGCTGATATCTTCACCAAAGGACTCTCCACATCTCGGTTTAATGAATTGAAGTTCAAGCTCTCACTCACTAATGGCCGTTCGGCTTGAGGGGGGGTATTAAGATGAATCGAGTGTGTAGTGAGTGTATGTGTATTTGAGAGTGATGTTGAGGTTATAATTGTAATTGAGTCTAACTTTGATTTACTATAAATACAACTCAATCCCTACATTGTAGGGCATCTTGACTCAACTCTTCTCACAACCCGCCTCTTGGGACTCCCAATTGAACCGCCTGTGAGAGAAACAAGAGTTTCTCTCTCCTCTCACATGTTCAGTCACGTGGAGAGAGAAATCTTTGTTTCTCTCACAGGCGGTTCAAGTGGGACTGTGGGAGTCCAAAGAGGCAGGAGTAGACTTGTTGATACCATATATATGCAGATGTGGAGGGGGTAAAGCGCGAAAAACCTTTTAGTAAACTTCGTAAATACCGTTCCAAATCTAAATACCACAAAAGATACGATTTTTAACTATATGCCCCTTATCAATCTTGATCATTATTACTTTTGGTTGGCGAAATTACACCCCATGGAACTAATCTTTTTCGAGCTTCTTAACTTTATGACTCCCATTAAATAATGATTCAAGAAGACTAATCTATCAATGGTTTTCTCACAAAACAAAATCCGATACTCTAATATCGTAGTTTTTCTATTTGCAGAGAAAATTGTATTTGTTCACGTAAAAGTTTATTACCTTTTACTGGATATATGAGAAATCGTGTTTTGTGTTTTGAGAAAAAATTTCTCTATCACCAGTAGATTGTGAAATTTCTAGGTCACTTGTGAGTTGTGAATTTTCAAAATGACAAAATCAAGCCATAGTCATTTTCATGTAATATAATGGTCTTACACGGCAGCTTGACTTTGACTTACTAGTCTTTACAGAAGACTTCAATAACTCTCAAGTAGCTCATCTTAAGAAATCTTCAATTATGTAACACTACTTAAACCAAAATTAAGCCATTTAATCACAATGGCTTATTCCTTCAAATTCATCTACTTTCTCTCTCAAACCCTAATCATTCACTTTAGTCTCATCAATGGGCAACCTATTAGGATCCACCGGATCCTCCACGACCCAGCTCTACTCGGCCTCCTGAGTACCTGGTTCTCGTTGACTTAGTCTAAGATTATGTAAATAGTTAGGATTTCATATTTTTAGATTACTTGTATTCTCTATATATATACTTGTGTTTATCTTTCACATAAAATATCAAGAGAAGATATGTTCATTGTGTAATGATAAGGAGGAAGATGTGAACCACCTATTCAACGATTGCCAATTCGCAAAAGAAGTCTGGTTTCGCTCTCCACTAGGCGTCCGGATCAATCCATCACAAACAATTTTTGAAATACTTAGAAGATGGGTCACAACAAAGGCTGACGATGAAGGATTTCATATGAGTTGTTATATACTCTGGTTTATGTGGAAGGCTAGGAATAAATATGTATTTGAAAACATTAAACCTAATAGTATGAAAGTTATAAGTGATGCTACTACCATGTGGACAGATTTCAAAGACAAAGGTAATTCACATGATAGTCAAACAGGGAGTCCAATCCAAGATCAACATCAAGTTATCACCTGGTACCTCCCCCTCCAGGCTATCACAAGATAAATGTTGATGGGGCATTCAAAAATGGCGAAGGGGCTTCGGCTGCAATAGTCAGAAACACTAATGGGGAGTTCTTGGCAGCGAGTTCCGATTATTTTATTGCTGAAAATCCGATTATTACAGAAGCAATTGCAGTTCTTTTGGGTGTGAAGCTAGCAATCAAATTAAATCTTAACAAAGTGATTATCGAAGGAGATGCAATCACAGTTATTCGGGCTTGCAATACGAATGATGGCCACATTCCATGGAGAATTAGGAATGTTACATCAGAGATCATGAATGAAAAGGAAAGGTTGGAGATGGTTGAATTCCTATACACCTTGCGCACAACAAACAAAGTTGCGCACACACTAGTCTCTGAAGCATTGGAACTCAATATTTGTAAACAATGGGGTTGTCATGAAACACCGCCTAACATTGTTAGTATATTACTTTCTGAACAAAACCATAATGTAACCTCACATTCATTTGAATAAATTTAGGCGTGAGCCTCTTTTCATCAAAAAAAAAAAGTCAATCTCTCCCTCTCGGTTATTTTCTATCTCTCGGCCATCTCTCTACCCCTTTCTCTCGATTTATATTAATAGTAAAGAGGGGATTCCCTCTTCACATGGTATAAGAGCAAGTTTTAATTTTTTTATTTGTTGAAGTCAAATGACTACTCCTGGTGACAATTCTTCTGAAACCACACTTAACATGTTCGCTCAAACCACTAATAGTTTTGATGTTCATCACTTGGGTTCGCCCACGATTGTGCTTATTACTCCACCTCTCTCTGGAGATAATTATTCGTCATGGGGCTCGTGCTATGAAAATGGCACTTCGAGCCAAAGATAAATTGGGTTTTTTGGATGGTTCAGTCCCCAAAACTTCTTCTCCTACTGAACCTCATTCGTGGGAACGCTGCAACGATCTCATTGTTAGCTGGATTATGAACTTTGTTGCTACTGACATCCATTCTTCCATCCTTTGTGATTAAAGTGCAGCATACATTTGGCGCAACTTACATGATCGTTTTTTCCAGACTAATGCCCCTAAGATCTATAAACTCAAACATGCCATTTCATCTCCCAAACAAGATAGTTCTGATATGTCTTCCTATTTTACACATCTCAAGTCCCTACAAGATGAACTCATTCTCTATTCGCTATTGAACCGTGCATTTGTGGACACGGAAAATCTATTTTGGATCGTTCTAATCAAGAACGGGTTATGGAGTTCCTTCAAGGACTCCATGATCGTTTCTCGACGATTCGCAGCCAAATCTTCTTAATGAGTCCATTTCCGTGATTTTACGTATTCATTCTCTCGTCAAGTAAGAGGAAGTTCAACAATAGATTATTTCATCTCTGGTTGTCGGTGTCGATGTCGCAGCTCTTGTTGTTGGAACCCCTAATGATCATTCGGGTTTGCGGTTTGACAGACCTCGGGCTAAGAGGCCAAGGCTCTACTGCGATCACTGTCGAACCCACGGACATTCGACGACCACTTGTTATCAACTACATGGGTATCTCCCACGAAATGGGCCCAGAACCGACCTCAAGCACGCACAGGGCCCATTGATGCCTCTGTCGACACCGAACAGAACCTCCAGACGGTGCCCCTATCAACTTCACTCACCCCCGAACAATATCAATTTCTACTTTCTCTACTGGCCCATCAACTATCTGTTGCGGCTTGCGAGCACCTCCTCTGCTGGTACAGCTTACATTGGACCCGCTTCTGTAGGCAGTCCAGAGCCCAACATCAATTTAACAGGTAAGACCTTTTATGCAAGCCCATGGGTTATTGGTTCCGGGACAGTAAAGAATATTTGCTTCTCCCTCTCTCATTTTTTTTTAATGCATACCCGTTCGCCGAACTATTGTGTTCGTTTACCCGATGGAACACGTGTTCAAGTACTCCATATTTGATTGGTAGTTTTTTCTAAACATTTTTAGTTAAACAATGTATTACATATCCCTAAATTTCAATTCAATTTAATTTCGGTTTCAAAGGTTTCTAAATCTCTTTATTGTACCGTTTTTTCTTACTCGGATTCTTGTGTCATGCAAGATCGGGTAACGAGAGTGAAGATTGGACTTGGTGATCCTCATGATGGTCTATATTTTCTTCGGACGGAGCCTAAGATTTCTTTTGTTTCAGTCTTACTTAACAATTGTGCTAATAATACCTCTTTCGATGTGTGGCACTGGCGTCGAGGCCACCCCTCTCTTTCTCGTTTTAAATATTTTGTTTCTAAATTTCATGAAACTAATTTATTTTAATGATATCAATAAAGCTCCATGTTTCGTTTGTCCTCAATCTACACAAACCCGTCCTCTTTTTCCTAATTGTTCTTCTACTACTTCTGGCCCTTTTGAACTCATTTATGTGGATTTATGGGGACCATTTTCGGTCTCATCCTTAACTAGTTGTCGTTATTTTTTTAACCATTGCGGATGATTTTTCACGATGTACTTGGTTATTCCTTTTACATTGTAAATTCGACACTACCAAATTTATCATTCATTTTTTTAATCATGTGTTAACTCAATTTGGTTCCGAAGTCTCAAATTCACTCCGGTAACGGAGCTCCAATTTTTTCTCAAATTCAGACTGTTCGTTCAGACAATGGGTCTGAATTTTTAAATACCGAATTACAACAATTCTATAATCTTCATGGTGTCATTAACCAAAGAAGTCGCATTTACGCCCCCCACAACAAAATGGGGTGGTGGAACGTAAACAACACCACATTCTTGAGGTGGTTCATCCTTTATGTATTCTAGCCCATTTACCCCTTTCTTTTTGGGGAGAATATATCCTTACGATGGTCTATTTAATTAATAAGCTTCACAAAGTTGTCCTTAATGGTCTTTCTCCCCACGAGAAATTACTAGGATCATCTCCTCACCTAACCATATACGAGTAGGTGGATGTTTTTGTTTTGCGTGTACTCCTTCGGTTCGAACTAAGTTGGACCAACGTTTGTCTCCCGGTATTTTTCTTGGCTATCATCGTGCTCAAAAGGGTCATCGTATCTTTTATATCAATACCCGTCACATATTTACTTCTCGTGATGTAACATTTCATGAAAATACTTTTCCAATGAACACATCTCCTTCTTCTAACAATCTTCAACCTTTTGTCTCCATCTCGGATAATGGGACGTTTAACTTTTCTCCTCCAGCACTTCTTCTCGATGCTCCTTCCAATTCATCGTCCCTACAAAGTTTGTCTACTGAGCGAGTGATGCCTTTAGCATCTACTCCGTCTATCCCATCTCACATTGTCCTTGTTGCGCTCACTTCTTCTGCGACACCTTTAGAATCTCCTTATTCAGCTGACTCCGAGCAACCCCTAACTGTTCCTTCTCCGTTGGGCCTGGGTTCTGCGTTCTTTGAGCGCCCCTGACCTCATCGGTCAACAATCCACTCGGCCGTAAAGGTCCCGACGACCCCTGCTCACCTCAATGACTACGTTTGTGCAACACAATTCGACATAGCATATCCTCTCGAACGTTGTTTTTCTATTAGGATTTTTCTTTCTTATGTTCTCTCCACTTCTGAGCCTACTTCTTACTCTCACACAACCAACTCCTATATAAAACATATGATATCCAATACGAACTTACACAAATGGCAGCATATTTCAGTCCAACCTCAACCTTCTTCTTGATAAACCATAATTTTTTTCCTAAATCAAATGCTTCTTTATTTAAGTTATTCTATGTGTATTTTCAACTATCTTGTAATCCATGTATATCCTTCAATTATCTTGTAATCCATGTATATCCTACAATGGATATAAATGTAACTCATTGTCTATGTTAAAGGCAAGGAAAAATTCTCAAAATTTTCATGGTATCTGAGCTTAGGCTTTTCTAAGAAAAAAACAAAACCAAAAAATCTTCTCTTTCTATCTTATTTTCTCTTGAAAATGGTTGTCTTTAATCCACCAACGAGTACTTCCTCCACTCCCACCCACTCATTTTCTCCATCTTTGACCAACCTTGTCCCTTTCGTACCCATTAAGCTAGATTCACTAACTTCTTTACTTGGAAAAAGCAGATAACTCCCATTATGCGATCTCAAGATCTTTATTGTCACATTGACACAACTGTTCAACCACCAACACCTTTCATTTTTTATTTCTGAAACTTTCATTGAAACATTAAACCAACCTTTCGTCAATGAGAAAAGGTCGACCAGACCCTTATAAGTTAGATTAATACCAGTCTCTCATCCTCAATTCTCTCACAAACTCCATAATTTCAGACTTCTCGTGAATTTTATTAATAGTTGCTTCGCATTATCTGATCTCTGATATTGAACTCGTTCTTCATACTTTTCGTGGTTTAGATTCCGATTTTAATGGCTTCCTAACAGCCATTGAAACCTTCCTCTATGCTGACAGAAGCGACGAGAAAACTCAAGGAATTTTACCAAATTTTGATAAATTTCTACCTCTTCTCTTCAATCAGAAAATGTGTATCCAGTAACAAAAATCTAGATCCGATTCCTCTCTTATTTCCACAACCCTTGTAGCAAAAAATTAGGCACTTCAATCAAAACAACAAATTAGAGAGTTCTCAAATCTGAATCGTGGTGGCCGTTCTTCTTACAGGGACGAAGTCGTGGTGGTCGCACTGGTTTTCTTAATCAACAACATGGACAGAGTTCATCGGTTCTAGGTGTTCCTCCACCGCAGCGACCCTTTTGTCAGATATGTGGTTGTATAGGCCATATGGCTCTTCAGTGTTATCATCATACTGATCTCAACTATCAATCTCAGGATGTCCCTCAATCATTTATTGCCTACCAACAAGTAGCCCCTTTTGATCCAAGTTATTATGCTGACTCAGGTGCATTAATCATATGACGAATGACGAAACAAAGATGGTAATTCACAACTCTTTCCATGGATCCTGATCAGATTTCCATAGGGTATAGTACACTTTTACCTATTAAAAACATTGGGAATGTTGTTCTTGGCTCACCTTCCTATTTTATTACTTTGAATAATGTTTATCATGTTCCGTTAATTAAGATGAACTTATTAGCAGTGTCTCAGTTAACTAAATATTTTGATTGCTGGATAATTTTTAACCATGATCATTTTTTTGTTCAAGATCGACGAACTGAGAAGCTAGTTCTTAAAAGGCATCAATAAAGATGGATTTTATCAATGTTTGGGGCGAGTTCTTCAAGAATAGAGTAGTAATACTTTTATCTCAACCCCAAATCATTCACTTTAGTCTCATCACTGGCCAACCAACTCCTATATACAATATATGAAATCCAATACCAACTTACATAAATGGAAGCATATTTCAGTCCAACCTCAACCTTCTTCTTGATAAACCATAATCTTTGCCTAAATCAAATGTTTCTTTATTTAAGTTATTTTGTGTAAATTTTCTATTATCTTGTAATCCATGTATATCCTTCAATTATCTTGTAATCTATGTATATCCTACAATGACTGTAAATATAACTCATTGCCTATGTTAAAGGCAACGAAGAATTCTCAAAATTTCATGGTATCTGAGCTTAGGGTGTTCGAAGAAAAAAAAAACTATCTTCTTTTCTTTTGAAAATGGTTGTCTCTATGTTCACTCCCCTCCTTTTCTCTGATTATAACCTTTTCCTCTAGAAAGAGAAATTATATTGTTCTTCGTTTTGCTCCGGCGAAGGGTTGTCCCTTCGTCGGAATCTCTTTTCCTTTCCTTCTTCGAGTGTGTTGTTTCGTTTGTTGTCCTAATTTTAACTACTATAATCATCCTAGTACAGTTTTTGGAGTATGGAGGCAAATGTTGGTATGGGAAGAAGATTAGATTCATCAATATCGACAATTCATCAACCGACTAACCATTATCAATTGTCTTTGAGAGAGGAGGAAGTGGGTATGGCACCACGAGTCGTCCATTGATGAAGATCAGTGTTTCCTTGTTTTATCAACTGTGGAAAATATAACGATTATTAGGCATCTTACTATCAATCCATACTCCATGATCCAACCGATTGCAAGTGCAAGGAATAAGAGTTTGTGATTTTTCTACTTATGTTTTAAAACAATAAAGTTATATGACCTTTAGGGTCCTTTTATTTAGTTTTTGTCTTGTTGCTCCTTTCCCTTCATGAAGCACTTTACGTTCAAAAGTGCTATGTATTACTTTACTTATTTAACTCTCATATTTTTCTTAGAGGAGTTAAAATTCTCAAACCATGTAATGTTCTGGACTGATGTCCTACTTATGAATGAAATTCTGATTTTATTAAAAACATAAAAAACAATGGTTGTCTCTAATCCAGAGTAAATAAGTGTTAGCCAGAGTAAATAACTTTTGTTAAAAGTGGCGAGAAAACTCAAGGAATCTTACCAAATTTTGATAAATTTCTACCTCTTCTCTTCAATCAGAAAATGTGTATCCAGTAACAAAAATCTAGATCCGATTCCTCTCTTATTTCCACAACCCTTGTAGCAAAAAATTAGGCACTTCAATCAAAACAACAAATTAGAGAGTTCTCAAATCTGAATCGTGGTGGTCGTTCTTCTTACAGGGACGAAGTCGTGGTGGTCGCACTGGTTTTCTTAATCAACAACATGGACAGAGTTCATCGGTTCTAGGTGTTTCTCCACCGCAGCGACCCTTTTGTCAAATATGTGGTTGTATAGGCCATATGGCTCTTCAGTGTTATCATCATACTGATCTCAACTATCAATCTCAGGATGTCCCTCAATCATTTATTGCCTACCAACAAGTAGCCCCTTTTGATCCAAGTTATTATGCTGACTCAGGTGCATTAATCATATGACGAATGACGAAACAAAGATGGTAATTCACAACTCTTTCCATGGATCCTGATCAGATTTCCATAGGGTATAGTACACTTTTACCCATTAAAAACATTGGGAATGTTGTTCTTGGCTCACCTTCCTATTTTATTACTTTGAATAATGTTTATCATGTTCCGTTAATTAAGATGAACTTATTAGCAGTGTCTCAGTTAACTAAATATTTTGATTGCTGGATAATTTTTAACCATGATCATTTTTTTGTTCAAGATCGACGAACTGGGAAGCTAGTTCTTAAAAGGCATCAATAAAGATGGATTTTATCAATGTTTGGGGCGAGTTCTTCAAGAATAGAGTAGTAATACTTTTATCTCAACCGAAAATCATTCACTTTAGCTCATCACTGGCCAACCAACTCCTATATACAATATATGAAATCCAATACCAACTTACACAAATGGAAGCATATTTCAGTCCAACCTCAACCTTCTTCTTGATAAACCATAATCTTTGCCTAAATCAAATGTTTCTTTATTTAAGTTATTTTGTGTAAATTTTCTATTATCTTGTAATCCATGTATATCCTTCAATTATCTTGTAATCCATGTATATCCTACAACGACTGTAAATATAACTCATTGCCTATGTTAAAGGCAACGAAGAATTCTCAAAATTTCATGGTATCTGAGCTTAGGGTGTTCGAAGAAAAAAAAAACTATCTTCTTTTCTTTTGAAAATGGTTGTCTCTATGTTCACTCCCCTCCTTTTCTCTGATTATAACCTTTTCCTCTAGAAAGAGAAATTATATTGTTCTTCATGAGTTTCATCTTCATGATTTTGTTCTTCACCTGCATTGTCATGCATAACCTTAGAAGAGATATGTGGATCTAGATCAATGAGATCATTACTATGATTCTCATGCTTCTCAACTTTCCCAAAGTCTTCAATAGTTTGATCTTCAAGAAAGACCACATCTCTACTTCTAATAATCTTCTTATCGACTGGATCCCATAACCTGTATCCGAATTTCTCATCTGCATAGCCTAAAAAGATGCATTGCTTGGCTTTATCATCAAGCTTTGCTCTTTGATCTTTAGGTATATGCACAAAAGCCCTGCAACCAAACACCCTTAGGTGTCCATAACTGACTTCTTTCCCAGCCCACACTCTTTCAGCTACATCTCCATCTAATGGTGCTGAAGGTGATAAATTGATCAGATAACATGCAGTACGCATTGCCTCACCCCAGAAACTTTTAGGCAACTTAGCTTCTGAGAGCATACATCTGATCCTCTCCACAATAGTGAGGTTCATGCGTTCTGCTACACCATTTTGTTGTGGAGTTTTAGGAACTGTCTGTTCATGTCGAATACCATGGGTTTTGCAATACTCTTCAAACGACCCGATGTATTCTCCTCCATTGTCAGTGCGAATGCACTTCAATGATTTTCCTGTCTCCCGTTCTACCATGTTGTGGAAATTCTTGAAAACTGCAAGTACCTGATCTTTGGTCTTTATGGCATATGCCCAAACTTTCTTAGAAGCATCATCTATAAAAGTGACGAAATACAAAGCACCACCAAGTGTTTTGACTTTTAAAGGTCCACAAACGTCAGAATAAACAAGCTCCAAAACACTGGATTTTCTTTCAGATGCATTCCTTTGAAAGGAAACTCTATGTTGCTTTTCTACTAAACAATGAGAACAAGTGTTTAAATTTATACCTTTTATGTTCGGTAAGTCTTGTCATTTAGCAAGGATTTGAAGTCCTTTCTCGCTCATGTGCCCGAGTCTTCTATGCCAAAGATCAGTGGAAGAATCTTTTTCAACTGCACTCAATTCTCCTTTGCACAGTTTTACTTGAGTCTTGTATAAAGTACAACACTTCTTCCCTCTTGCTATCACCATTGACCCTTTTGTGAGCTTCCACTTTCCATCACCAAAGTGACTGTGGTACCCTTCATCATCTAATACTCCGGTAGAGATTAGGTTATATCGATGATCTGGTATATATCTCACATTCTTCAGAATCAATGTACTCCCTGTGCTCGTCTCAATTTTCACTTCTCCAATTCCTACGATTTTTAAGAAACCTAAGTTTCCCATCCTGACTTTGCCAAGGTCACCAGTTCTGTAAGAGTTAAAGAAATCCTTACATGGAATAGCATGATGCGAAGCACCTGAGTCAACCAACCATGTTGTTTCTGGTTCTGACTCAGTCATACTTAAGCAAGTGTCTCCACAACCTGAGAGTAAGATAATGTCATCACCTGAGGCAACTGCCGCAACATTATCTTGTTTTTCATCATCCTTTTTATTTTCCTTCTTTGGTTTCCTGCAATCACTCTTGTAATGACCCATTTTTCCACAACCAAAACATCTAACTTCTTTCTTTGGTTTTGATCTTCCCCTTGACTTATCACGGTTATGAGGTTTTCTACTTTTACCTCTCCCCCGTCTTTCTGTAACAAGTGCCTCTGAATGAGACTCGTCTGACGATAATTTCCTTCTTGTTTCTTCATTCAACAAACTACCTGTTACGTGATTCATACGCATTATGCCATCAGGAGCAGAATTGCTAAGAGACACCACCAATGTCTCCCAACTATCTGGTAAAGAATTTAGAAGAAGTAAGGCCTGCAACTCATCATCCAAAACTAACTTCATTACAGAAAGCTGGTTTACTAGACTTTTCATCTCATTCAAGTGTTGAGCAATTGAGGTTCCTTCTTTATATTGTAATTTTCCTAGCTTTCTGAACAAGTAAGCCTTTTTGGCAGCTATCTTCCGATCATACAATTCTTCTAATTTCCTCCATAGACTAAAAGCGGAAGTCTTCGTCGATACATGATGAAAAACACTGGGTTCTACCCATTGTCGAATAAATCCAACAACCTTACGATCTAATACCTTCCAGTCTTCTTCATCCATCTTTATCGGTTTTGTACCGTGATTTTCAATGGATGCAGCTAGGTCTTTGCAGTATAACAAACCTTCCATTTTTGCTTTCCACATCAAGTAGTTTTCTCCATCTAAACTAATCATTCGATTAGTATTCACTTCCATATTTCTGAACAATAAATCCAACCTTAGCTCTGATACCACTTGTTAGGAAAAATAACCTAATTAACTTGTTCAGGAATATGAAGATAAACGATGCGAAGTAAAAGTAGAGACACCAAGATTATTTAACGTGGCAAAAAATCCCTCCAAGCTAGAAGGTAAAAAAACCACGGGACCTAGTCCAGAAATCTTCCACTATAATTAAATAATGGGTTACACAATTCTTCAAGATGTGTAGAAACACTCTTGGACAACTCTTCACCAAACCTATGGTGGATAAACTGAACAAAGAAACAAAGAAATAAAATCTCTTACTCCTTAGGATTTGTTCAAATCCTAGATTACTAAAGGTTGAAGAAGATAACCACAAACTAAATTGCTTCACAAGATTAATAATCTTCTTTTCTTCAAGCCAATATTCTGCTTTTTAATCTCTCTTGAAAGAACCACTTCAGAAATCTCTCTTTCTCTGACTTCTCTTTGTTCTGGAAGTTGTTGTGTATAATCTCTTCCCTTTCATTCCCTTTTATAATGATAAATAGGGAGGTTTACCAAAAGAAATAGGAATTCCTTTTTAGGCTTGAAAAAATAGAAACTTCTATTTTTTCCCCAAACAAGGAATAAGGAAAATCCTATTCCAACTAGGAGTCCTTTTATTATAAGGAGGGACCCCAACAGGACATATCGGTTTATTTATGTTTGTCATAATCTGTTGGAATCGGAGCCTATTTTGGCTCGAGCCGACTCGTCAAACTCAGAAACTGAACGCGCCATTGCGTTCGTCTCGTTGAGCTCTACAATTTAGAGCCAAGAATCACTCGAATCCGATTCCGGATGAATGAGAAATTCAAGGTTAAAGTTTGGACGAAGAACGGTTAAATAAGGACTAAATCGCCAAAGAGGACAAGTCAAGTTGAGGGGCATTTGCGCGAAGAGGACGCGCTCAAATCTGAACGGCCAGCGTTCATCGCGCGGGTTTGCGCCAGATCCGACATCTGGCGTTCACTCCGTGTTCGGGCACGCGTAAGGCTACATCTAACGGTCGGTTATTCATCTGTGGGACAGATTCGGTATGATCTGACGGATCAGATTCTGGCCGAGTTTTTGAGCTGAATCTGATGGCCTAAAATCCACCCGAAAATCCCAGTTATATAACCAACTTTTCTCAAAGAGTTGTGTCCCTAAAAACCAAGAGTCTTGTCTGAAGGGGAATAACCTAGTGTATCTCATACACCTAATTGTCTATTAGTGTTGGTAGCGGAATCTCAAACATCATATGTTTAACACTAATTCCAGGATCTATACATGAACATACCAATGAACTAGATTGGAAAGAAGATTACCTCTTAATCGCTTTCCCACGAACTAAATTCCGATCAGTATTCGGAAGATAAGAGCTCCAAGTGTAGCTCCTCTACTTGAGACACCGAATAATGACTTGAACTCCCTCCTTTCAGTCAGCTAGGACCTTCTTGAAGGTTGAGATGAAGAACTCCTTCTTCTTGACTAGATACTTGAGAAAACTCCTTTTCTCTCTCTCTCTCTGAGATGTATATTCTGAAACTCTTTCAGACTTGGGAAATTTCTCTTATGAAATTGCCTCTTGCTTTAGGTTGTATAATTAGGTATATATAGAATTCCCTAGAAGAGGTATTAGACTCAAACTAGGATTCCATAAACCTAATTAATAGGCAACACCCAAAATACCCTCCATTGGGTCACTTAAGTGTGGCCGGCCAACATAGCCCTTTATGGGCTTCCTTGGCCGGCCCACTTAGGGCCTAGCCGGCCATCACATGGCCGGCCCTATTGCCTTGGCCGGCCATCACATGGCCGGCTTCCCTAAAGCCATTCCGGGCCTCCCTTTTGGGCCCGGACATGTTCATCCCTTTCGGACTTCTCCGAATCTTTCTGGACTTACCAATAACGGATCCAATCCACTTATTTGCCATTATCCATCTAGTCAATTCTCTCCGTTCAAATCATTATTCTGTTGTGTAACCCTTGTAGGATCCGGTCTATGTTAGCCGCGAATCAACTCTTGATTCGACGATCGTAGTTGGCTTCTAGCTAAGCATTACGACCCCTAATTGGACCGGACTAATGATCTTCCGAATAAGGTCATTAAGATCCTAATAGCCAAATTGCACGCATTGCATCCTTGGTCGAAGGACACTCCTTCGGAAGGATACCATTCCTTCAGACTTCAGGCACCATATCCTTCAGTCTCCCACTTGTACTTAGAACAAGTGCAATGCTCGATTCCCATGTTTTTTCGTATCTCATCTGATATGTCATATTTATCAGACTCTCTTGATCCCGAGAACAACTTCCAATCCAAACGATTAACTCTTAATCCGTTTGAGCACGGCCATGCATTTTTCAGTTGTTTCTCATCAAGTGGCCCGGAGATACTTTATCCTGATTTTACTCAGGAAAACATAATCCATTCTTGTACTCCCACTCAATTTCATGTCTATCCTGTCTCCCCCAGTATGCCGCTTTTATAACCACTTTTTACGGATGGCGTTTGACGGTACCAAAGTTCGACATTCCTTCCATAAACTGAGTGAGTACTCATGTTTTGAGGAATCTCTCCAATTTGCTTGAATGAGAGTTATGACACCTTATAACTTCAACTCTTGAAGTACTCTCATTCGGCGGGTTTCCAGTGTATCATCAACTCTTGATATACACCCATGAAGTTGACCTTTGAATACTCCTATTCCCATAGCCCAAGAAACAGCGCTATCTTGTCAATCACTCATGCTAGTCTTCATAAGTCATTATTGTCCAACTAATGACCTGGACTAGGGATAGTAGGATGATGTGCTTCCATGTTCACTTAGTAGGGTTTCTTTCATTAGATCACGTATCTAATAAACCTACCTGGAACACTCCATCCTTTTGGACTGTCGTCTAAATTCTAAACCACAATTTAGATGACGAAATAAACCCAGTTTATTTCGGATAACAAGAGTTTGTAAAATTTGAGCACCCGCGTGAACTCCTTCACGTTCTCAATTTTACAAGTCTTTTTAGGATTCTCCTCCTGGATCCTAATTCCTTAGACCCGAGCATCTCATGATCGTTCTAAGGTGACAGTTTAGTTTTCCTTTTTCACTTCGCTTTGTAATTATCTTGCTTTCGAACTCTTCGTAAGCTGTTACAATATTATCAGTTTTCTCCCACTGAAATTAGTACTTCCCAAGTTCTAATTTTACTTTCTTATCTAGTAGAGTTAAGCAACGACTCCCAGCATGGAAAACTCTTTCCCATCTGTTAGCCCTTCCTAAAAGATTCCTATCTTTATTTTCGGAAGATTACTTTTATGACTATCTTCAATCTTCTGACTTGGATGGGCGACGACATCTTTTCGTACTCCAAGTACCTTCTTAGATGTACGGGTGAACAACAATCATCTCATGATCGTTCTTATGTTTTCCTAACATAAGTGTCTCTCCTGTGTTTTTCACGGGAGTTGGGTAGAATTTCTCTCCCAGAGAACTTCTTATTCAGACCTCTCCAAAACTCCTTTTGAACGAGTCTTTATCATCTAAAGTCCATCTCCATAGACTTTTGATGCCCATGGTTAATTCACCCTCGTCTTCTTGTCCTTTCTCGCATGTCTCCCACATACAGGACCCCTGAAACAACTCTTGTTTCACTCCCACTTACCTTCTTGTCTCACAAGATTCAACCATTCTTACTCTTATCTCTTTGGATTTCCGATCCAATTTCAGAGTGGTTTCTGCTATAGTTCTTATGAATCTTCCCAAGACTCATTGGGGTTTTTGAGCAACCTTCTTAACTCCTTAAGAAGTTTCTAGGCGATCGTCCCTTGAACCATTCAAGTCGACATCCCTTGTCACGTAAGACGAGTAACTCTTACTCTCTTTCGTTTTAAGACGAGTAACTCTTTACTCTCTTTTGTTTTAAGGCAAGTAACTCCTTACTTCCTCTTGTTGCTCTTTATCGAATCCCATTCGATTTTTCCTCCCACTTGTCTTCTTTAGAAGGACCCTCCTTTTAATGAAGACACCATCGAGAGCAACAATCTCATTGTGTTCCGATGTTTGGCGAGAAAACCCCGTTCTTCTTCTTGAAGAACTTATGTCTAACACGCTTTAGACATTGGAATAATTGATAATTTTAGAACTCCTTCTAAAACGATATCCATATCCGAATGGACTCAATTATTCACTATAGCTTTTAGGTTTTTAGTGGTTTGGCAGATACGTATTAGACTTTGTGTTTTGGAAGACTGATGACTATCGAACTCATGATCTCATCATGTTCTTTTAGTCATCCCGATCCACTTCTTGATTTTGGATTTGTTTCTAAAACTCCTCCACAATCAAGTCTTATGTTCATTCTAATCACACTAATCGCAGACTTTCATGTCCAACATTGTTTTCTACGATTAACTGAACTCTTGTACTCTTACAAGATTTAGAATGACTAAGTTGGATCGTTCGTTAAAATTTACTTAAAAGTTAGATAGGCTCCTTTAAGAACATCATAAAATATCTCATATTTTATTCACTCCCATAATCTCATTACAGAGTCAATGTTCTAAAAAGAAAAAGAAATACTAAAACTGCTTTAAAGTATTGCCTATCGAGTCTATGATCCTTCTTAAGCTTTTCCAGCAACTCTTGCCTACTTCAGCTTTCGACAGGTTCATCTCCTCTTCAATAAATACTCAGCTCCCTCTCGCTCCTGTCATTCATAATGATAAGAGTCTTTTAGGTATCCCATACCTTGAGGAATGTGAATTCATTGAATAACTTTTAACAATTTTTACCTTGACCGGAACTCCCAGCTCCGTTCTTTCTGTCTTCCAGGAATTTTGGACAGTTTCTTTTCCAATGGCCCGAGCCATTGCAATAGAAACACTTGGAATCAGAATGGGTACTCTTGTTCATGGCAACTTCTTTACCTTTCACTCTACCCGTTTTCTTCCTTTTGAATTTCTGCTTCCCGTCCTTCTTAAATCCCTTTTCTTTATGAACCATTAGAACTTCTTTCTTAGGTTCAGCTATCACAATGTTCTCTTCGGCTGTTTGGAGCATAGCGTGTAGTTCTTCTAGAGATTTGTCCCAGCCATTCATATTATAATGCATTCTAAATTGATTAAACCCACTATGAAGTGAATGCAAAATAATATCAGTGGCAAAATCTCGGCCATTATCGACTCCCAGTCGATTCAGTTTTTCAAAAAGACTAATCATTTTGAAAACATGTGGCCCTACAGGCTTTCCCTTTTCAAGACGCATATCCAATATCGTCCTTGAAATCTCATACCTCTCCATTCTTGACTTCTTTTGGAACAAATTCCTAAGTTGTCGAATCATGGTGTAGGCATCCATCTCTATGAACTTATCCTGAAGATTAGGTTCCATGGTTGCCAACATGAGGCATGTTATGGGTTCGGACCTCTTCCGAATGTTCCTTTCTTGCTCCCTTTCTTGTTCAGTCGAATCTTCATTGAGAACAGGAATAGGTGTGTCTAATACGTTTGCCTTATGTTCGGATCTTAGGACAAGTCCTAAGTTCCTTTCCCATACCATAAAGTTGTCACCATTCAACTTTTCTTTTTCCAGAAGCCAGCGAATGCTGCTTGAGTCTTTTGTTGTCATAATTAAACTACATGTAAGAAATGCGAAAGTGATTAAACTTGTTATCCTGGCAATTTTCCTAATTTGCCTATATTATTCTACTTTTGTTGTCCCCTTAGAATAATATAATTCCAAGATCCCATTCCTGTGAAGCTAAGCGTACTTTGGCACTGCCCTTAACTTCACCCTCCTGGGTGAGTAACTCCTTACTGATCATATCTCATATGACTCTTGGTTAACGATTAAATCGTCCTTTAGCCTCGAAATCCAAAACTCTTTTGCTGACTCGTTTGAGAATAACCATTTAGACATGTAGACCTCTTCAATAGATCTACCCGTATTGTCCCGAGGTAAAAGATGGCACCCTGCTTTGGCATGACCCACCATCGATGAACAAGGGCTCAACAGGTGTCTTAATCTGGGTAGGCTTTACTCAAAATTCTTTTTGGGACTTATTACGTAATTTATCAAGTTGCGTTACTGTGAACTCTTGCATAACCATTCATGATTTATTACGTAAAAGTTTATGTGGGTTTGCGTAATGATTTGTTAAATCTTAGTATTACCCCTTAAAAGATCCCATCTTTTAAGTTTATTTCTTGTTCGCCTATGGTTCGATTGGATTCTTATCCAAGAACCTCTATTGACTACTCCCACTTGAACCATGATCTCATCATTCAGTTCGTCAATAGATTCTAAGACCCTATACTCTAAGTATTATTCGGGCACAACTCCTTGCGCTTAGAACAAGAAACGATAATCCTATCTAAAGGTATACTATTCTACGCAATCACATACATCCATACATACAAAAATATGACAATCATAATAAATAAAGTATGTATCCTAGATTCGTTTCTAGGTTTTGCTATCACATAGCTATTCGTGGGAATTTGTGACATCTCTATGTCTAATGTTTCTAAAGTTTCGTATTCTCAATACTCAAAATAAAACATTACGTTTCTTCCTTAATTGTTTCCAAAATCAAAATAAGGAAAAACTCCGTTCGGGTACTCCTCTAACCCGGGTCTAAGTCGGAAAAATAAATTATGCTCGGAACCGGGAGAAAAGTCTGAAAAACTCCCTTTCAGATCATGGCCCAAAAGGCCTTTGAGTCTCACTCAAAAGATCTGAGTCAACCCTGGTCAAAGCCCCTTGACTGGTCTCTGGTCAACTCTTGACTCAGCCCGGTCAAGGTCCGGTCCTAGAGACAGCACCTTCCTGCCGTGCTATGTCTCTCGGGCAGACGCGTCCTAGCCCAGCTAGACGCTTCTGTCCTAGGACAGACCATAGACATCTCGGATGAGATGTCTAGGATGCGTCCTGGTCGCGTCCCAGACGCGTCCAGGCCATCCGGTCGCTGCATATGCCTCTCGGATGCTTAATCCGAGAGCTGTTGGAACTCCCAGACGCGTCCCCGACGTGTCTGGTCTCGGGACAGCACACGTGCCATCTCGGATTTTTGGTCCGAGATGCACCCGTGCCCCACAGTCGCGTCCCAGACGCTTCTGTGCACAGACGGCTAGGCCATCCCATCTGGGATGCCTTCTGGACGCGTCCAGACGCGTCCTAGACGCTTCTGGATGCTCCGGTCGCATCCGAGTTGCGTCTGGAAGCTTCCAGTCGCATCCGAGATGCTTCTGGTTGCTCCAGACGCATCCTCGATGCATCCGGACGCCCGTCCAGTGTCTCGGTCCTAGACCGAGACTCTAAATAGGTTCCTCGAGCGCGTCCCAGACGCGTCAAGGATCTCCGAGACGCTCCTGTCTCGGAATCCTATTCCGTCTCGGACTGGGATGTCCCATACGCGTCCCACGCGCAGGGACGTCCGAGACCCGAGAGTCTCGGACTCCTAGTCCGTGTTGGACTGGGATTCCCAGACGCGTCCTAGACGCTCTGGGATGTCCGAGACCCGAGAGTCTCGGACTCCTAGTCCAGCTCGGACTAGGATTCCCGGTCCTTCACGGACTGGGATTTCCAGTCCCTGTCTGTCTCGGACTGTCTGTCCGAGACAGTGCTGGTCCGGCCCGGACGCGTCCTGGACGCGTCCTGGCCGGTCCGGCCAGTAGGGTTTCCATGTTTTTTGGAAAATCCTGCCGTTCCAACTTCTTTTTCTTTTCTTTCTTTCTGTTCCAGCTGCTGTTAGGTACTGTTTTTTATCAAATCATCAACCAATCTTCATGGTTTTGATGATTTTTATCAAAATTCTAAAACCCTAACACTTGTTTATGAAAACTCTTTTCATAAAACTTTGTTTCTAGTGTTTCTAGGTCATGAATCTCATCCAAAACCCTAATTTGATCTCATCAAACTTATGTTTAAATCTCTATTCAAACATTAAAACACTAATATCTAGTTGTTCAAGTGTGAATCTAATTCATCTAGTCAAAGATAGTTCATGCAAACGGCTCTGATACCACTGAAGGGGAATAACCTAGTGTATCTCATACACCTAATTGTCTATTAGTGTTGGTAGCGGAATCTCAAACATCATATGTTTAACACTAATTCCAGGATCTATACATGAACATACCAATGAACTAGATTGGAAAGAAGATTACCTCTTAATCGCTTTCCCACGAACTAAATTCCGATCAGTATTCGGAAGATAAGAGCTCCAAGTGTAGCTCCTCTACTTGAGACACCGAATAATGACTTGAACTCCCTCCTTTCAGTCAGCTAGGACCTTCTTGAAGGTTGAGATGAAGAACTCCTTCTTCTTGACTAGATACTTGAGAAAACTCCTTTTCTCTCTCTCTCTCTGAGATGTATATTCTGAAACTCTTTCAGACTTGGGAAATTTCTCTTATGAAATTGCCTCTTGCTTTAGGTTGTATAATTAGGTATATATAGAATTCCCTAGAAGAGGTATTAGACTCAAACTAGGATTCCATAAACCTAATTAATAGGCAACACCCAAAATACCCTCCATTGGGTCACTTAAGTGTGGCCGGCCAACATAGCCCTTTATGGGCTTCCTTGGCCGGCCCACTTAGGGCCTAGCCGGCCATCACATGGCCGGCCCTATTGCCTTGGCCGGCCATCACATGGCCGGCTTCCCTAAAGCCATTCCGGGCCTCCCTTTTGGGCCCGGACATGTTCATCCCTTTCGGACTTCTCCGAATCTTTCTGGACTTACCAATAACGGATCCAATCCACTTATTTGCCATTATCCATCTAGTCAATTCTCTCCGTTCAAATCATTATTCTGTTGTGTAACCCTTGTAGGATCCGGTCTATGTTAGCCGCGAATCAACTCTTGATTCGACGATCGTAGTTGGCTTCTAGCTAAGCATTACGACCCCTAATTGGACCGGACTAATGATCTTCCGAATAAGGTCATTAAGATCCTAATAGCCAAATTGCACGCATTGCATCCTTGGTCGAAGGACACTCCTTCGGAAGGATACCATTCCTTCAGACTTCAGGCACCATATCCTTCATTGTCCCAAAACTCTAGAGATGTGTCCCCAAAACACTAGAGATGTGTCCCAAACTAATGTGACCACTCAATTCCTATAAATACCAACCAAACCCACTTCATTCAACATCAATTCATTCTCTTCTCTTCTTCTCTTCTCTCCTAACAATTAGAAGTTCTGGTTTGCCTAGAATATCTAATTAAGGGAGTATTTCTAGAAGTTCTGGTTGGACTAGAATATCTAGAAAAAGGAAGAAAGAAATTTTAGAATGAAGTAATAATCATAGGTCGTCTAGAACATCAATTCAATTCACTCTCTTCTTCTCTTCCCTTCTAACAATTAGAAGTTCTGGTTTGCCTAGAATATCTAATTAGGAAGTATTTCTAGAAGTTCTGGTTAGACTAGAATATCTAGAAAAAGGTAGAAAGAAATTTCAAGTGATATTTGAATTTCCGAAGCAAATAGAAGATCATCCGCATTAGTCCAAGAGCTCATAATACTTACAAAGGTTCGTCCGCTTTCAGAATAAAGAAGTACCATCTTAAAACTCTGAAAGGAAAGTCGTTGTATCCCGAAGGCATACACCCTAACGTTTGGTACTGTTACGGGGGTGTAAAATGTCTTAAGGAAAGAGAATTCATTCTTGCCTCGACTACACTAACACCTATCTCGGTTAGTCCGAAAGAAGAAATATTGATAAATCATTATTTCTTAATAGTTTATCTCTCTATGAGTTAGAGAAAGGAAACTCTGTCTGAATCAAGCCAAGACAGAGATAACTCGACTTATCGATTGACAACCAGAGGAACAACATAATCTTCTAAAGAGTTGTTACTTGTTACCCATGTAAAAGGTGTATTATCAAGTTGAAAGAGAGTTAAGAGGCATCTGAACCTTAGGGTTAGTTAGCTATAAATGAAGATCTTTCAGAATTCCTGTAATCTTGTTCTTGAGTGAAATTGTTGTACCATTGTTCGTAGTTGAGTATGTCTTACCAATTGGACCACGTAATTGGACCACGTAATTGGACCACGTAAATATCTTATCATTTTTGTTTGTTTTTATTATTGCTTTTTATGGCTTGCCTGTTTTTCATTGAAATAGCTTGGTTTTTTTGATGATGTGAAATAGCTTTGTTGAACAGTTCTGTTTATTGGTCTTGCAACGTTTTATGTACGGCAGCTTGACTTTGACTTGTTAGTCTTTACCATTGACTCTGATAGAAGACTTCAACAATAACTCCCTACTCCTATTTCTTTAACTTCATGAATCCTCGGTTATATAATATAACACCACTTGAACCTAAATTAAGCCATTCAATCACAATGTATTCCTCTTTCAAATTCCTCAATTTTCTCTGTCTAACCATAATCATTCAATCAACTCTCATCATTGCTCAACAACCTACTTTCTTAAGGACTATTTGCAATCCAAACGCATATTACTCAGATAGAACCAAATTCCAATCCAATCTCAATCTCCTTCTCTCTTCTTTCTCCTCCATTAATGGTAATCAACTCCATAATGGATTTAGTGATGGGTTCTTTAACAACACAATGGGTATGAACCCAAATAAAGTTAATGGTCTTTTTTCATGTAGAGGTGATGTAACAATTGAATTATGCAAGAAGTGTGTTCAAGCTGCAACAATGGGTATCAAGGAAACTTGTCCAAAACAAAAAGAAGCAATTACTTGGTACGACGAATGTCTTTTACGATATTCAAACCGGTCTATATTCTCGGTTATGGAAACAAAACCAAGTTTCAATATGCAGAATGTGAAAAACGTAACAGACCCGAAACGATTTGGAATGGTATTAGGGAAACTAATGAATGGTCTTGTTTCAAATGCAAGCATTAGTTCATCAAAGTTTTTAACAGGGGAAGGGAAACTGAATAGTTCAAGTAAGATATATGGATTAGTTCAATGTACTCCTGATTTATCTCCTAATGATTGTACAAAATGCTTGAAAAATGCCATTAGTGAAGTTCATGCTTGTTGTGATGGTAGAGTTGGTGCAAGATTTGTTCAACCAAGTTGTCATGTTAGATATGAAGTATATCCTTTCTATCAATTGATGAGCAATCATTCGCCAGCTCCCGCCCCTTCATTGACTCCAACCCCTTCAATATCTCCTGCGACTATGGAACCCGTAAGTCCACCGCCTAGTCCACCGGTGCCATCGATGAATCCAACTCCGTCCATACAGCCACCAAGTCCAGCACCATCCATGAACCCAAGTACTTCTTCCATACAACCACCAAGTTCACCACCATCCACGAATCCAACTACTTCTTCCATACAAGCACCAAGTCCACCACCATCCACCAATCCAACTCCGACAAATGGTACGTATGTTAAATTTTGGTTATAGAAGTTCAATTTCGGTTTATATATGTAAATGTTTGTTTTGCTCTAGGTAGAGATTTTCTTTTTAATAAACTAAGTTGGTTGAATGGTAAGTTCTAACCCTTATGTTTTTCTTCAATTTGGTTCATGAAAATATTTTCCACAACCCACTCCTTGGTAGACTTATCGTATATAGAAAGTTGTGTTGCTTTTCGACGAGATTGAGCTCATAAAACAAATGGTATTTATTGATCATTTTGGAACTATTGGAGCTCGCACATTCTAGAAATCGCGGTTTCAAGTCTCTAACACATCCTATAGAGAGGACTTTAAAGGGGTTTTGGGTCGTATTCATTTCATTTAAAATGGCCAAAGAAAATACAAAACATTTTCGGAAATGATTTGGTTTTTTTATTTTCGGGTATTTTGCAAGACAATCTTATTGTATTAGAAGTTTTTCATGTTCCATATTTTTGTTTTAAGTAGTTTTTGTTAAAAATAATGATAAGGTTTTCATGTAAATGTGCAGATATGGGGAAGAATTCTTGCAACATTGTTCTTACTATCATCATTCCTCTCGTTATTGCTCTCATTTGAGATGGATATGTTAAGCTAGTTGTTATCTCATCAAAAGAAAAAAAAACTAGTTATTTCAGTTTATTGATTGGGTACATGAGAGAATATGTTTCTTTCTTCCCAAGATGTTTTGTTTCTTAGATCAATTTAATGATTGAGTGGATAAGTGTGAAACCAAATTTACTTTTTGGTTGATTTACTTGGTTAATGTAATAATCATAGTTATATAATATTTTTATCGTTTTATGAGCCGAGTGAACCTCAGGTTAAATTATACCGTTTTCTTTTTTTAAAAAATTGATTACGATCTATGATAGTCATTACAATAGCATTAATACATCAAAGATCTGATAAGCAAGATAACTACGTAATTCAAAGTGTTACAAAAACGAGTTTATAGCTCAATTAAACCTGGCCTAAAGTCCAATAACATTATTTATACCTTGATAACCCAAGTTTAATAAACCACGGAATCCACCTCTTCTAAGAATCGAATATGAGACCTCCAAAATCTTGAAGTTTTTATTAACATCATCCACCACTTGCCCACTTGGGATACTAAATGTTGATAAATTGTACCATTGTCAAAACTACAAATTTAATGGTAAATAGTTTTTTTTAGAGAGCAACAAATCTTTAGTGTAGGTTTTTTTTCCTTCTTCGGAACTTTAAAGTAAATGCTAACCTTGTTTTGCAATTTCTTTGATATCTTCGAAAACAAGATTATTTTTTGTTGAATTTTCTTAAAAGGTTTTTTTATAGTTCCCTGCAATGGCGCGTATACATAATAGAACAATTTGTTTGCAAACTACATCCAAATGTAATAACTTCTGGTCGCCCAAAATTTAGAGAAATGACTCTTTAGTTTCAAAATCATAAGGACTTTGTCAATTTACCCTTAGCGTAATCATTCAAACTAAGAATCCTCCCCATTTTAAAGCATTTTAATTTTATTGATTTCTAAAGTCAAATAAAATGATGAAACTAGATTAATCACTAGTAAAAATTAGAAATATTTTAGTTTTTGTTTGGATTATGAGTATGAAAATAGCAAATGAAAGTGGGTTGCTCTTTATTTTGTATGCCCCCTTACTTTCTCTTTATGCCAAATGAGTTCTTTCTTAGCCATCATTAAAATAACAAAAAATGATTTTCTTTATGAATTAACCTTAAGATACTCCCACTATCTAAATATCCTCCTTATATTTAAATGAAATTATGAAAAGAGAACATAAAGAAGATTTAGTGCACAATGAGTACTCTCTATCTTTACAAAATTCAACAAAAATAGGTCACCTGCCTTGGATGCTTGAAACAAATGGTACGATGGTATCTCACTCTCTTACGTTTTTTTGTGAAACAAGATGTGCATTTTATTTCCTAAAATGGAGAGATATACATGTTACTGACTAACCAAAAATAGGTTTCATCGTTTCACCCTGGTTAATCAGAATCATAATATTCGTCATTATCTTCGTATTTCCCCTCTTCATCATCTTCTTTTTTATCATTTAGCCTGACAGTCACTACTCACCTTCGAGCAAGCTTCAAAGAACGAGACCTATTGACTATATCTAACGGGCCGTGCGTGCACTACCTAATAACAGGACTGAGTATCAAAATCTCGAGTTTTTCCCAAATCTTACTCTCGCGTATGTCGTATATCACATATCTCAAATGGGATTCACGTTCACGTCTGCGGTATTATGTTCAACCAACATTACCTTCAATAATGGGCTCTCAATGGTGGGAACCACATCCCCAATCTCCTCCCACTCTCCACTCCAATTAAACAAAAAAAAAGGGTCCAAATTTCCATTGTTTCAAAGTTAATAAAGTAGAACTGCCGTGAAAATTGGGTTCAATTAGTAAAATTAATTTAAAATTAGATCCAAATTGTCAACCTCGTCGGAACGTTGAGAGGTATTTAAAACAACGCTGCCGTGTGGGGACTGGGGTTGAACTAGTAAAAGATTCTAAGTGAATGAATCTCCCTACCCACCCTATTTACTATCCAATTCTTCCATTAAAATTGTACATATGGCAAAATCTTATTGGCAAATGAAAACCTCACCTTTCCAATAGTTGACTTGACTTGACTTTTTGACTGAACTTTAAGGACTTCAAACATTTCACCACTTTCTTCTTCATCATCTTCACTAAGTACTTGAAGTTCCAATTGCAGAACCAGAACCTGCAAAAAAGAAACACAATGGGTTATTTTCAGTTCATCTTCTTTCTCCCTCTACTAGTAATAAACTTTCAGTTTGCTCTAAGTACTAATGCCACTTCTGCACGTCCATACAGATGTAATGGGAATACACCAAAAGCAGGCCTTTATGTAAATGGATCAATTTTTCAGTCCAACCTCAATCTTCTTCTCTCTTCTTTTTCCTTCCATGTTCGTGACCGTAATGGCGTCAACAACGGGTTCTGGAACAACACAATAGGACAATACCCGGATCAAGTTTTCGGTTACTACTTCTGCAGAGGTGATGTACCAGCTGAAACATGCAAGAATTGTGTACAAAATGCAACTCAAGAAGTCATAAAAGTTTGCAACAATGAGAAAATGAAAATAATTTGGTTTGATGAATGTATGTTAAGTTATAGGAGTTCTCCTTCCTTTACTAAAATGGAACACAGACCCCATATATATTTGCTTGGTAAGAACGATATAACTATAGATGCAAACCAAATTAGCTCGATAGTAGGACAAAAGTTTGCTAGTCTTTTAGCAAACGCTAGTTTTAACCCGTCAAGGATTTCAACAGAACAAGTAAATCTTCCGAAAAGTTCAGACTTGTTACTTGCGGTTGCTCAATGTACTCCAGATTTACCTACAAATGATTGCAAGACATGCTTAATGGATGTTTCAAATGAGTTTCCTAGTAAGTGTTGTGGAGGAAAACAAACAGCAACAATTTTCGCTCCAAATTGTTTCCTCCACTATGAAGTTAGACCTGTTTCTGTACACCCACCATCGATGGTAAAGAACACCACCTCAAATATGGCTACCACAAAAAGTAAGTATATATATATATATATATATATATATATATCAATGCTAGTTCTTTAAAATTATGGGTTTTCTTTTAAATAGACTTGTAGTTAAATTCCATGATGATAAGTGTTCAAAAATGTGCAGAAAACAGAAAGAAGACCTCCAACATTGTTATGTTTGTCTTCATTCCATTAGTTATTTTGTTCATACTATCTGCTATCCTGGTACAGTACTTACGTTCAAGGAAGACGAAACACCAAAGAATTGACGGTAAGTATGCAATACAAAGTTCTAGAAGCAACTCTTTCGAATTAGTAGCATCAATGCTAGTATCAGAGAAACAAAGTATGTAATATGCAAATTTAGATATATGTATTGGGTTTAAACATATATACATATTGTTCGAACTTCTGTGATCGTGGAAAATGAAACCAACGCTAGGTTCTATTGGAGCCTTCCAAAACTTAATCAGGCTACAATTTGTCTAGATTGCAATATTGCATACTTGTTTGTCATAAGAGTTTAAGAACTCTAGCAATTAATGGAGTTCACTCATGGGACTCCTTGAATATTTTGAGATTCCTCTATAGACTGCAACTAGGTAGCATTTTGTTTTCACTCTATCATCTATTTTAGATAAACTTAACTGATTAAAGGACTGAATATTTTTCATTTTTTTTGAATTATTGACTGATTTAATCGAAATTTTTTACTTGAAGAAACGGACGAGATTATGGAGGCATTAAGATTCAGCTACAGAACAATATGTGCTGCCACCAATAACTTCTGCGATGCTAATAAGCTTGGACAAGGAGGATTTGGTGCTGTCTACAAGGTAAGAATTAACCGGAAAAAAAAAATCGACACCAAATTGACCTAATTTTCGTGAACTATTGAAGTATATCATTATGTATCTCTATGAAACTTCAGAAAGCTTGCTGAAATTCCATGAGTATGTGCTCTCAGGGTAAGCTCTTAGGAGGAGAACAAATAGCAGCTAAGAGGCTATCTGGACAAGGAGTAAAAGAATTTAAAAATGAAGTTGAAATATTAGCCAAGCTTCAACACAAGAATCTTGTTAAGCTTCTAGGATACAGCTACGATGGAGTAGAAAAGCTGCTGATATTCGAATATGTGCCAAACGGAAGCCTTGACCGTTTTATATTTGGTTTGCTAATTCCCCTGGTCCATTTTTTGTGAATTCTGAACCCCCATACACAAATCTAACTACATTTTTCATTCGGATATGCAAGGTTCAAAGGAAGGTGCAAATTTCGACTGGGACACCCGTTACAAGATCGTTGCAGGGATTGCTAGGGGACTACTCTATATTCACGAAGATTCTCGACTAAAAATTATTCATCGAGATCTAAAAGGAAGCAATATCTTGTTAGATGCAGAGATGAACCCAAAAATTGCGGATTTCGGAATTGCAAAGCTACTTGTCACTGACCGATCTCTAGATGGGACCAGTAAAATTGTGGGAACACAGTAAGAACTGAAACCATAAACCTTGTCTCGCCATAAATTTCTGGGTCAATTCTTTTCTTTTCTCTACAATCGTATCATGCCTTTTGCTAATAGTAATATAACAATATGATGCAGCGGATATATGGCACCAGAGTATGCAATGCATGGGGAATTTTCAGCAAAATCAGATGTCTATAGTTTCGGGGTGTTACTTCTGGAGATAATCACAGGCCAAAGAATTAACTATTTTTACGATTCAGAACATGCTGTGTACCTCCTAACCTTCGTGAGTATACGATATACCTATAGACACAAGTCATACACAAAATGCTTTATTTAGTATACGCTTTTCTCCCACTACTTAGTTCGCCTTGATATGGCCCCAGGATTCACTCCCCATTTTTTAAACAAAAAACATAAGAATAAGAAAGTTAAAACAAGATTGAGATAGATCAATGCAACTAAAGGGAGCATTTTAATAGCATAATAGGTAAGGAGATATTTCTCATAGTATCATGTTGAACCACAGGGTGAGTGATTGTCGCATAAGTTCATTATATCATGAACCCGTCTTAAGTCTAATACAATGATGTAAACCATCACACAAGATTGACTCAACATGAATAAGTATTAGAAACAATAGAACATGCTAATAAGAAGGTAGCATTACCTAATCCAGCCGAGGACAAAAACCTGGAGCCCTGGTCTGTCTATCCATCTTGCCATTAACTTTGAGCAAAACAAACTTGTGTTTGGCCCTGAATCTTGGAACTAGTTAGGTACACCTTTGCCCAAAAATTCTATTGTGCCCTAATTTTATTCCTAACTCAGGCCCCAACACTTTTATGCAGCCAGCAAACAGTTCATTTTTCATCTTCTTTTGCATATCAAGGAGTACTAACTTGACACAATATACTTTTCCTTCCATATCTATGTAGACTCGGTGAAATTGTGTTTTTCTGATCTGCATCCTTTTATCTAAGGTTTCAAAAAAAATCAACATTTATATGAATTGCTGCAGGTATGGAAGCACTGGGAGGAAAAGACACCTTTAGAGGTGATAGACCAAAGACTAAGAAATTGTTTTTCAGAAACTGAAGCTATAAGATGCATACAGATTGGTTTGTTATGTGTTCAAGAAATTACCGAGAGACCGACAATTGCATCTGTCGTTCTTATGCTAACCATTGATATTCCAACTCTTCCCTTACCTGCACCACCTGCATACTTAGATCGTAACAGAATTCATCCTACAGAAAACCAGAGTTCAAGAGAAGTTGAATTAGATCAACCTACAATTACAAGTAACTCGTCAATACCTGAGGATGAGATCTCAATTACTGAAATGCATCCATGGTAGTGAAACAGACGCATATGTCATATGTCTAATAAAGGACCAGATCACTAGCCAACATGTTACACTGTACACGAATGAAGGTTCATTTCTTGTTTTTCGACTTTTCATTTACTTCATTTACGTCATCATCTTCAATTCATCACAGTAAGTCATATTTGGGTGTACCCTTTCTTAAGGTGCATTCCATTAACTTAGCTCATCATTAACTGGGAGAATATTTCCTCCAACATGTAATTTTTGACTTGGTCTTTTGAGAGCTTGCTTGTTTGTTTTATTCTTTTATGTGCCTCCTCAAGCACTTGTTCAATGCCAATTTCATTCGTCTAATAAAATATTTTCATAAAACTCAAATCATCTAAACGTTTTAACCACATCTTTCTATTTAACTTTAGAAGAGAGGATGAAGCTCTTATGTATTATTTTCTCAAAGAAGAATGAGACGGTAAAATTACCAACTCAGAGTTCTCATATAGGCGGTGGCCCAGCCATAAAAATTGTTCCAGTAACACAAGCTCCTCTATGTCGACTTTTGTAAAGCAGGAACCATCATTGATAATGCTTTCTACAATTATAGCCATTTAGAACATGAAGATGGGTCAGACAAAAATCAAACAGAGAACCAAATCAAATTGAATTACTGTATTTACCTCATCCATTCAGACTCAGCAAAGTACTACAATCCTGTTGTCCTGTTGGAGCAGCAAACTGAATGGATTCCATCAATGGTCTACTGGAAGTAGAGAAACCACTGAAACCATTGCCTGCCCAATGAAGAAACAGATAGGAAGAATTTGGTGTGAAAATCACGAGTATCTACCATTTTAAATAAGAGCACTTCATTTTCCCGTTTGTTATATACAAACATGATAACTGAGGATAGATCAGGGCACAACCCGCTTTCGGGAAAGCTTCAAAACCCAAGTGCGCGCAATTGACTAACTTTAGGGAGCTGGGCTCCAGGCACCTTCGAAAAACACAGGACCATCGGGCTCTCAGGGTTTTTCTCCCCCACCTTACTCTCGCATCTATCACATATCTCATTCTGCTCAACCAATACTGAGTAGAGAAGGTTAAGTAGAGTGTAATTATGTTCAACCAACATTACCTTCAATAATAGACTCCGGATGGTAAGAAAGGCGTTCCCATTTTCCTCTGACCTTCCACTCCAATTAAACCGAAAAGGGGGTTCTTGCCGCCCATTGTTTAAAAGTGTCTATAAAATTAATGAAATAGAAATGCCATGAGTATTGGGTTGAATTACAAAATCAATGTGAAGATAGTTCCAAATTGACCACCCTTACCGAAAGGTGAGGTATATAAAATCAATAGAACAAAACTGGCGTAAGTACTGGGGTTGAATTACTTGGTTCATGTAATAATCATAGTTATCTAATATTTTTATCGTTTTATGAACGGAGTGAATCTCAGTTTGGTTGAGTGGTAATATAGGTGTCTCTCCGCTACAGAGACCAGGTTAATGTATATCGTTTTCAAAAAAAAATTGACTGTGGTCTACGATAGTCATTACAATGGCATTGATACATCAAAGATGGGATAAGCAAGATAACCGCCTATTTCAGACTTCTACAAAAACGAGTCTATAGCCCAACTAAACTATGGCCTAAAAGTCCAACAACATTATTTATACCTTGATAACCTAAGTTCAATAAACAATGGAATCCGCCTCCTGTGGGAATATAACCTGAGACCTCCAAGCCACGTTTCACGCGCAGGAATTATGTGCGAATGGAATGTGATCCTGACTACTGTTTGGCTCGCGGAATGCAGGGGGAGTCTTATTCCTCCAAGAATGGGATTTCTCCCAAATGAGGTAACAACAAACCCAGGGAGGGAGGTGGGTTTGTGATCCCATTCTCGGGAATGATTTGATTTAATATTTATGGACAAAATAATCCTTAATAAAATATTAAAATGACTAATATTAAAATCGTCCTTCTCATAATATTTTAACTAAAAAATTAAAAACCCAGGGTTTCAGCCACCTCCATAAAACCTCTCTCTCTTTCTCGCTCGAACTTAATCCTCTCCCTATCTCTAGTTTTTTCCTTCTCTCTCGTTCTTTGTTCATTCGAAATCGATTTCATAATGTCTAAAAGTTTTTTTTAGCCGACCTTTATTTCTTTTTAATAAATCTTTAAGTACAACTTAAATAGGTACATCGCGTTACTATTTCATATCTACAAATTTGAATAGATAATATTGATTTAAATATCTTATATAATAAAGTTGACCTATAATTTATATGGTTTAAGTAAAAGGATATAACGTGATTTTTATAACAGTTTACCATCTTATTCTTATACAAACCAAACACCAAGTTAGAAATCTATCTGGACTAGAATTCTTATTCTTGGTCAAGCAAACATTAAACTAAAATAATCTAATTCTCAGGAATCGTGTTATGGGAATGCCCCCCCCCCCCCCCCCCTAGTTTCTCTTTATGCTAAATGAGTTCTTTCTTAGCCATTATTCAAATAACAAAAAATGATTTTTTTATGAGTTAACCTTAAGATACTCCCACTATCTAAATATCCTCCTTATATTTTAATTGAAATTATGAAAAAGAAAACATAAAGAAAATTTAGTGCAGAATGAATACTCTCTTTCTTTACATAATAGGCCACCCGCCTTAGATGTTTGAAACAAACAGTCACATAAGATGGAATCTCACTCTCTTCCGCTTTTTTTTGTATAACAAGATATGCATTTTATTTTTTGCAATGGAGAGATATACATGTTACTAGCTAACCAAAATTAGGCTCATAGTTTCACCCTAGTTAATTAGAATTGTTATATTCGTAATTGTCTCTGTCTTTCCCCTCTTCATCATCTTCTCTTTTACCATTTGGCCCGACAGTCAAGAAAACTTGTGGTTTAGGCAGTCACTGCTCACCTTTTAGCAAGCTTCAAAGAATGAGACCTATTGACTAGATCTAACGGGTCGGGCATGCACTACCTAATAACAAGACTGAGTATCAAAATCTAGAGTTTTTCCCAAATCTTACTCTCGCATCTGTCGTATATCACATATCTCATATGAGATTCACATTCGCGTCTGTCGTATAATGTTCAACCAACATTACCTTCAATAACGGGCTCTCAATGGTGGGAACCACATCCCCAATCTCCGCCCACTCTCCACTCCAATTAAACAAAAAAAAAGGTCCAAATTTCCATTGTTTTAAAATTTAATAACGTAGAACTGCCGTGAAAATTGGGTTAAATTAGTAAAACTATTTTAAAATTAGACCCAAATTGTAAACCTCGCCAAAGTTGAGAGGTATATAAAACAAAGCTGCCGTGTGGGGACTGAGGTTGAACCAATAAAAGATTCTAAGTGAATGATCTTTCAATTAAAATTGTCCACATGGAAAAATCTTATTGGCAAATGAAATCCTCACCTTTCCAGTAGTTGACTTGACTTGACTTTTTGACTGAACTTTAAGGACTTAAAACATTTCACCACTTTCACCTTCTTCATCTTCAGTAAGTACTTAAAGTTCCTATTGCAGAACCAGAACCTGCAAAAAAAAAACACAATGGGTTCTTTTCAGCTCATCTTCTTTCTCTCTCTACTAGTAATAAACTTTCCATTTGCTCCAAGTACTACTGCCCCTTCTGCACGTCCATACAAATGTAATGGGAAAGAACCAAAAGGAGGCCATTATTTAAATGGATCAATTTTTTGGTCCAACCTCAACCTTCTTCTCTCTTCTTTCTCCTCCCATGTTCGCAACCGTAATGGCGTCAACAACGGGTTCTGGAACAACACAGTAGGACAATACCCGGATCAAGTTTTCGGTTACTACTTCTGCAGAGGTGATGTACCAGCTGAAACATGCAAGAATTGTGTACAAAATGCAACTCAAGAAGTCATAAAAGTTTGCAAGAATGAGAAAATAAAAACAATTTGGTTTGATGAATGTATGTTAAGTTATAGGAGTTCTCCTCCCTTTACTAAAATGGAACACAGACCCCATATATATTTGCTCGGTAAGAACAATATAACTATAGAGGCAAACCAAATTAGCTCAATAGTCATACAAAAGTTTGGTAGTCTTCTTGTGAGCGCTAGTTTAAACCTGTCAAGGATTTCAACAGAACAAGTAAATCTTCCAAAAAGTTCAGAGATGTTATTTGCTGTTGCTCAATGTACTCCAGATTTACCTACAAAAGATTGCAAGAAATGCTTAAATGATGTTTCAGATGACTTCCCTAGTAAGTGTTGTGGAGGGAATCAAACAGCAACAATTTTCGCTCCAAATTGTTTCTTCCACTATGAAGTCCGACCCGTTTCTGTACACCCTCCACCACCACCATCGATGGTAAAGAACAACACCTCAAATATGGCTACCACAAAAAGTAAGTGTATATATATATATATATCAATGCTAGTTATTTAATATTGTGGGTTTTCTTTTAAATAGACTTGTAGTTAAATTCCATGATGGTAAGTGTTCAAAAATGTGCAGAAAACGGAAAGAAGACCTCCAACATTGTTATGTTCGTCTTCATTCCATTAGTTATTCTGTTCATACTATCAGGTATCCTGGTACAGTACTTACGGTCAAGGAAGACGAAACACCAAAGAATCGACGGTAAGTATGCAATATAAAGTTCTAGAAGCAACTCTATAGACTGCATCTAGCTAGCATTTTGTTTTCACTCTATTATCTATTTTAGATAGGCTTAACTGGTTAAAGGACTGAATATTTTTCATCCTTTCGAATTATTTACTCATTTAATTGAAATTTTTGCTTGAAGAAGCGGACGAGATTATGGAGGCATTGAGATTCAGCTACAGAACAATATCTGCTGCCACCAATAACTTCTGTGATACTAATAAGCTTGGACAAGGAGGATTTGGTGCTGTCTACAAGGTAAGAACTAACCGAAAAAACGACACCAAATTGACCTAATATTCGTGAACTATTGAAGTATATCATTATGTATCTCTATGAAACTTCAGAAAGCTTGCTGAAATTCCATGAGTATGTGCTCTCAGGGTAAGCTCTTAGGAGGAGAACAAATAGCAGCTAAGAGGCTATCTGGACAAGGAGTAAAAGAATTTAAAAATGAAGTTGAAATATTAGCCAAGCTTCAACACAAGAATCTTGTTAAGCTTCTAGGATACAGCTATGATGGAGTAGAAAAGCTACTGATATTCGAATATGTGCCAAACGGAAGCCTTGACCGTTTTATATTTGGTTTGCTAATTCCCCTGGTCCATTTTTTGCAAATTCTGAGCCCCCGTACAAAAATCTAACTACATTTTTCGTTCGGATATGCAAGGTTCAATGGAAGGTGCAAATTTCGACTGGGACACCCGTTACAAGATCATTGCAGGGATTGCTAGGGGACTACTCTATATTCACGAAGATTCTCGACTAAAAATTATTCATCGAGATCTAAAAGGAAGCAATATCTTGTTAGATGCAGAGATGAACCCAAAAATTGCGGATTTCGGAATTGCAAAGCTACTTGTCACTGACCGATCTCTAGATGGGACCAGTAAAATTGTGGGAACACAGTAAGAACTGAAACCGTAAACATTGTCTCGCCATAAATTTCTGGGGCAATTATATTCTTTTCTCTACAATCATATCTTGGCGTTTGCTAATAGTTATATGACTTAATATGATGCAGCGGATATATGGCACCAGAGTATGCAATGCACGGGGAATTTTCAGCAAAATCAGATGTCTATAGTTTCGGGGTGTTACTTCTGGAGATAATCACAGGACAAAGAATTAACTATTTCTACGATTCAGAACATGCTGTGTACCTGCTAACCTTCGTGAGTATACGATATACTTATAGACACATAATGCTTTATTTAGTATACACTTTTCTCCCACTACTTAGTTCATCTGGATAAGAAAGTTAAAACAAGATTGAGATAGATCAATGCAACTAAAGGTAGCATTGTAATGGCATAATAGGTAAGAAGGTATTTCTCATAGTATCATGTTGAACCACAAGGTGAGTGATTGTCGCATAAGTTCATTATACCAAGAAACCGTCTTAAATTTAATACAATGATGTAAACCATCACACAAGATTGGCTCAACATGAATAAGTATTAGAAACAATAGAACATTCTAATAAGAAGGCAGCATTACCTAATTCAACCGGGGAATAAAACCTGGAGCCCTGGTCTGTTTCATTTACTTCTATTAGAAACAGTATTATGCAGCCAGCAAACAGTTCATTTTTCATCTTCTTTTGCATATCAAGGAGTTGTAACTTGACACAAAAGCCTAGATCAATGTACATGCTCAAGTCGGGGGCACAATATACTTTTCCTTCCATATCTATGTAGACTCGGTGAAACTGTGTTTTTCTGATCTGCATCCTTTTATCTAAGGTTTCAAAAAAATCAACATTTATATGAATTGCTGCAGGTATGGAAGCACTGGGAGGAAAAGACACCCTTAGAGGTGATAGACCAAAGACTAAGAGATTGTTTTTCACAAGCTGAAGCTATAAGATGCATACAGATTGGTTTGTTATGTGTTCAAGAAATTACCGAGAGACCGACAATTGCATCTGTCGTTCTTATGCTAACCATCGATATTCCAACTCTTCCCTTACCTGCACCACCTGCATACTTAGATCGTAACAGAATTCATCCTACAGAAAACCAGAATTCAAGAGAAGTTGAATTAGATCAACCTACAATTACAAGTAACTCGTCAATACCTGAGGATGAGATCTCAATTACTGAAATGCATCCATGGTAGTGAACCAGACGCATATGTCATATGTCTAGTAAAGGACCAGATCACTAGCCAACATGTTACACTGTACACGAATGAAGGTTCATTTCTTGTTTTTCGACTTCTCATTTACGTCATCATCTTCAATTCCTCACAGTAAGTCATATTTGGGTGTACCCTTTCTTAAGGTGCATTCCCTTAACTTAGCTCATCATTAACTGGGAGAATATTTCCTCCATGTAATTTTTGACTTGCTCTTTTGAGAGCTTGCTTGTTTGTTTTATTCTTTTTTGTGCCTACTCAAGCACTTGTTCAATGCCATTTTCATTTGTCTAATAAAATATTTTCATAAAACTCAAATCATCTAAACGTTTTAACCACATCTTTTTATTTAACTTTAGAAGAGAGGTGAGAGGATCAAGCTCTTACGTATTATTTTCTTAAAGAAGAATGAGACAGTAAAATTACCAACTCAGAGTTCTTATATAGGCGGTGGCCCAGCCATAAAAATTGTTCCATTAACACAAGCGCCTATTTGTCGACTTTTGTAAAGCAGGAAGCATCATTTGGTATGATAATGCTTTCTACAATTATAGCCATTTAGAACATGAAGATGGGTAAGACAAAAATCAAACAGAGAACCAAATCAAATTGAATTACTGTATTTACCTCATCCATTCAGACTCAGCAAAGTACTAGAATCCTGTTGTCCTGTTGGAGCAGCAAACTGAATGGATTCAATCAATGGTCTACTGGAAGTAGAGAAACCACTGAAACCATTGCCTGCCCAATGAAGAAACAGAAAGGATGAATTCGGTGTGGCAATTACGAGTATCTACCATTTTAAATAAGAGCACTTCATTTGGTGTGACAATCATGTTGGGCTCTCAGGGTTTTTCTCCCCCACCTTGCTCTCACATCTATCACATATCTCATTCTGCTCAACCAATACTGAGTATAGAAGGTTAAGTAGAGTGTGATTATGGTCAACCGACATTACCTTCAATAATAGACTCCGGATGGTAAGAAAGACCTTCGCATTTTCCTCTGACCCTCCACTCCAATTAAACCAAAAAGGGGGTTCTCGCCCACTGTTTAAAGTGTCTATAAAATTAATGAAATAGAAATGCCATGAGTATTGGGTTGAATTACAAAATCAATGTGAAGATAGTTCCAAATCGCCCACCCTTACGGAAGGTGAGGTATATAAAATCGATAGAACAAAACTGACGTAAGTACTGGGTTGAATATTTAAAAGATTGTTGTGAATAGATCTCCCCTACCCACTATTTACCTTCCACTTCTTCCACTAAATGTACACATGACAGAAGCTTATTGGCAAATTACAATCATCAACTTGCCTACAGTTGACCCCTATTGGACTTTAAAGACTTAAAACATTTGACCAGTTTCATCTCCTATGGGATCTTATGAGTTCATCTTGTTTCGTTCTCTACTAATGTTAAAATATCAGTCTGTTATAAGTACTACTGTCACTTCTTCACATAACTTCAGATGTGATGGGGATATACCAAAAGGAGGCATTTATTCAAATGGATCAGTTTTTCGGTCCAATCTCTTTCTCTCTTCTTTCTCCTCCTCCGTTCTTGACGTTAAAGTCGTTAACGGCATCAATTCTAGAACAGCACAAGAGGAATGTATCCCGATCAAGTTTTTGGTTACTACGACAACTGTACAGGGGATGTACCAACTGAAACATGTAAGAACTGTGTACAAATTGCAACTCAAAAAGTTGTGCAGGTTTGCACATTCCAGATAAAATCAATGATTTGGTTTAATGAATGTATGTAAGTTATAGGAGTTCTCCTTCCTTTGCCATAATGGAACACAAATCCCCATTTATGATACAAATGGGAATCATACATATTTTACCGATTGGGTATTTTCTGCTGTGAAACAAGCTATTATCACGAAAATAGGTGAATAGATGCAAATCAATTTAATATATTCGTGGGACAAATGTTTGTTAGTCCATCAAGGTTTGCAGAAGAAGAAGTAAACCTTTCAAAAAGTTCAGAGATAATACTTGGGGTTGCTCAATGTAATCTATGAGTATGTGCTCTCAGTCTCAGGGTAATCTCTTGGGAGGAGAGCAAATAGCAGTGAAGAGGCTATCTACAACCTCTGGACAAGGAGTAAAAGAATTTAAAAATAAAGTTGAAATTTTGGCCAAGCTTCAACATAAGAATCTTGTTAAGCTCCTAGGATACAGCTATGATGGAGTAGAAAGCTACTGATATACGAACTTGTGCCGAACGGAAGCCTTGACCATTTTATATTCGGTCTGCTAATTCGCTTGCTCAATTCTTTATGAATTCTAAATCCCCGTACCAGAATCTAACTGCATTTTTCGCTCGGATATGCAAGGTTCAATGGAAGGTGCAAATTTCAACTGGGACACCCGTTACAAGATCATTGGAGGGAGTGCTAGGCCTAGGGGACTACTCTACATTCACGAAGACTCTCGAGTAAAAATTATCGATCCAGATCTAAAAGGTAGCAATATCTTGTTAGATGCAGAGACGAACCCTAAAATTGCGGATTTCGGAATCGCACAGCTCATTGTCACTAACCAATCTGTAGATGGGACCAGTAAAATTGTGGGAACACAGTAAGAACCGAAATCATAAACCTTATCTCAGCATAGGTATGAACAAAAGATACAATCTAAATATAAATTAATATGATGCAGTGGATATATGGCACCAGAGTACGCAATGCACAGGGAATTTTCAGCAAAATCCAATGTCTATAGTTTCGGAGTGTTACTTCTAGAGATAATCACTAGACAAAGAATTAATCATTTCAACAATTCAGCTCATGCTGTCTACCTTCTGACCTACGTGTGTATATACATAGAGGTAGAAGTGATTCAAATAATATGCTTTTGTTCGTTATAAGATTTTTTATATTACTTGCACCTTGATATGGATGGCCCCAGGTTTCTGAAACCAGTAAACCTATAACCTCTAGGACTCCAAAATCGGTGAACACCCTAGTAGTAAGATTCGAAACCGAATTCGTTACATAAGAAACATACAAAATAAGGAAGTAGTTAGAACATTTGGAGTGGAAAAAAGCACAAATTAAGAACGAAAGCGACAAGTGTATCTAAAACAATTAACTGAGTCAGAAGTCAAGGCGAAGAGCCAGAGATGTAAGCGTCTTTTCAAACATATCTTTGTTAGAATATCTAATTTTGATCCATCCATCATGCCATTAATATTGAGCATAACGATTATCGTGGGGTTTAGGTCAACGAAATTGTGTCAACTGTATCCTTGATTATATTCAGGATCACGGTTTCAATATCATCGAACATTTTGAAGAATTGTTGCACGTATGGAATGCATTGCGAGGAAATGACACTTAGAGGTGATAGACCAAGAGATTGTTGCAGGTATACAGATTGGTTTGTTATGTGTCCAAGAAATTACCGAGAGATCGACAATCACATCTGTCGTTCTTATGCTAACCGTTGATGTTGCAACTCTTCCCTTACCTTCACCACCCGCATACTTAGATCCTAACAGAATTCATCCTACAGAAAACAACAGTTCAAGAGCAGTTGATTAGATCAACCGACAACTACAAGTAACTCATCTACAGTCTAAATTAGAAATTTTCTGAGAATAAAATTTTAATTTTCACTAAGCTTCCCAAACTGTCCAGAAGAAGGAAAAAAAAAGATGACATATGAAGGCATATCAAATATCCGAATTGTGACAGATAAAACACTACATATATCCAATGTTCTCTAGAATGAAACCTACCTATGGCAAAGAAATAAAATAGCTGCTCGAGGCAAATGCTTAGATTTGTAGAGTCTGGTGCTATCGGTACTCATCTCTTGCAACCACTTTCTCCTCCCAACTCATGGAACAGAGTACTTCCCCGGTTGGGACACACCAGGGAGTGACAACGCCTGCTTCATGATGTCCTCCAGAACACGTTTCACCTCTGTTTTTGCTTTCTTCACTGCTGATTCTGTTGGTCCCTCAATGAACAGGTACAGCTTCCTCTTTCCAGGCTCTGCAATCTTTCCTGGTGGATAATATTGCCCCCTTGTAGTAATGGCAGCTCCAGTCCATTCAGAGATTGGACCTAATGTTTTCTTGTGGGTCACCTTCCAACGAGCATTCTGAGGGAAATCGTTAATCTCGAACTCTGCTTCATAGTGTTCAGGCATGGCATCAGCTTGTATCTTTGCTAGGTTGTGCTGCAAGTTAATACCAGGATGTGCACGGGCGGCCTGCTGCGAGAGATCAGTTCCCCCTGCCTCGCGTATCCCTTCGTCCTCTGAATCTGAATCTGATGTGACCTCCTCAAACCCATATTCTCTTGCTTGGGCTTTCTTAGCAGCATTTCTCACTTCATCTTCCTCTTTGTTGAACTTAAAACCACTTCCACCATAACCAGTGCAATAGGCACGTTCGACTCCCTGATTCACTTTTTCCACGAATCCATCAGCAAGAGCCTTTAGATCTTCCGGAACAGCTTGCTCAGATAATTCCAAGGCCTTCACAAGATCTGCAGCGTATCTACCATCTTTCTCTGAGATGAACGTGATTGCACAGCCTTTTCGACCTGCTCGACCTGTCCTACCAACACGGTGGACATATTCTTCATAGTGATTGGGGACATCATAGTTGATAACTAATTCAAGCTCCTTCACATCTAAACCCCTAGCAGCGATACTTGTTGCTACCAACAGATTACAGACATTGTTCTTGAAATCGAAAATGGTGGACTCACGGTCTGTCTGATCCTTTGCTCCATGAAGTGAGAGGCAAGGGTAACCGTGCTTCAGCAAGTCCTTAAACAAAGAATCACACTTCTCCTGAGATTGAACAAAAATCAAAATCTTACCCTTGTTGTACCATTCTCCGAGCAGCTCTAACAACCTTAAGAACATATCATTCTCTGGTCTTATCTCAACTAACTGCATTATATCCTTATTAACAACACTTCTCCCTCCAATTTGTACCTTGACAGGGTTGGTCAGTACTTTACGTGCCAGTATTCCAATCCAATGGGGAAAAGTTGCAGAGAAAAGCACTGTTTGTCGATCAGGTCTAGTATTTTGAACAATGCGAGTGATCTGGGGTTCGAAACCCATGTCAAACATTCTGTCAGCTTCATCAATAACTAGATAAGTAACTCTGCGGAGATTTGTAATTTTTCCATTGCTTGTACAGAGTACATCTATCATCCTACCCGGAGTACACACGACAATCTCAGCACCACGTTTCAGTTCACTGATTTGTTGTGCAACCCCAGAGCCTCCAGAAACGGGAACAGAGTTAAAACCCATCACCCTCGCAAACCTCCTGATATCACTGTGAATCTGCTGGACAAGTTCTCTAGTAGGAGCCATTATAAGCGCAATCGGTCCGTCTCCAGAAACCACTGGACGCTGATCTTTAATATGCCTCAACATGGGCAAAACATAAGCTAGAGTTTTACCCGACCCTGTTTTCGCTACACCTATGAAATCTCGACCACTCATGATTATAGGTAATGCCTGAGCTTGAATTGGCAATGGTTTTTCATGACCAAGTTTTTTTATGATTTTACTTGACAAACCAGTTTGGATCCATGTCTTTATAGGTTTCTGCAAGTCCTCCCCGTGCCGAAACCTGAATTCAAGTTCTTTTCTGTAAGCTACAACCTCTTCAGTTGTCATCCTTGATATCTCTTTCACTTCATTATAGAAATTCTTCCTAAAAGGAGGATATTGTATCTTTGAGTGGTCAACCATCAAAAGTTTCTCCATTTTCGTCTTCTTCACCCTTTTTATAAACTCCTCATCGTCCTCGACTTCTACTCTAGCATTATCATCATCCCCAAGATCACTATAATCAGAATCAGAATCCTCACTTTGAATGATACTACTTCCCAAAGAGGTCAGAGAACTATCCCCATTGTTTAGTTTCTCAAGTTCAGGTAATACCATAGTATTCATGAAAGCATCCAGCGGGTCGATTTCATCTCCTCCTTCAGTTACAGTCTCAGAACCTTCCAGCATTGTGTCTTCTTCTACATGCTTTTCACTTTCGGATTCTTCTTTCTTTCTTTTTAATTCCTGCCACTCCTGAACTCTCCTCTTCCTCTTCTTATCAATTTCCTCATCAAGTTTCCTTTTTTCTTCCTCCAAATCTTCAATCTTTACTTTGGTATCAAGAACTTCATCAGTCTTTGTCCTTCTTGAGTCATCATCTTCTCTCTTTCGTCGCTTCCCATTGTAGTCTTTCGAACCTTCAGCATCTCCATCGTCATCTCTTCTTTCTGGTTCTCTACGTTTCTCTTTTTCCCTGATTTTCTCCCTTTCTCTTGATCGGACCGCCATTGCACTAGTATACTTCTTCACACGATAAGACTGCAAGCAAAATCAATAGATTGAAGTTAGAATTTTGAAGAATCTGAAGCAATCTCTGTAAACAAAAAAATAGAAATTGATTAGATGCTAGTTTTAGGTTTTCGATTGATTTTTTTCAATTCAGAAATTGGAATTAGGGTTTGTAGATTGTTCAATCACTGATTGAAGTTAGAAATTTCTTTTAATCTAACTTCAATCAAGGATAGAAAACCTAAAACTAAATATGATGCAGTAAATATCCCTTGATTGGATTTAGACGACGCAAGGTTTCGAATCCCTTGATTGAACTTAAACGCAATTTCTTCTCTCTTCACTTCTTAGAAAACTAGACTTGATTAGACGAGGAGGGGTCCCGTTTATATAGTTTATGGTTTCCTAATTTTAATTGAACTCAAATTACTAACTTCTAAATTAATACTGAGTAAATATTAAGATATGGAAAGTTTCTTAAAATTTGAGATATCTACGATTTTCTAAGGCCACCGCTTTGGGGAAATCGGGAAGCAGGAAAATTTTCGGAGAAGACGATACAAAACCAAAAAAAACAAATCAAACGCACTTCGGAAGTCGCCGGCAGAAAGTCGTCGACCGAATGTTACCAGCGACTTCATCATCATCTTCTCTCTCTTCTCTTTCTCTCTCTTCTCTCCTTTCTCTCTCTAAAGGTCTTCATAAATCTCTCTCGAGGTTAACCCCCAAACTAACGAATACTATACTGTGAATGTTATTTTCAATTTAGCCCTACAACCTAACTGTTTTATTACAGATTAACTCTCAAATTAGCCCTTAACAATTTTTGTTAAGTCCACCGCCATTTGGCTTAGTGGATGGATGGTCACCCACTCCATATACTTATACTGAAGGTACCACGTTCGAAACACATAGAAGTCGAAATTTATGATTTATTGAACTTGAGTAGAAAAAAGTAGATTTAGAAATAAGTGAGCTCTAATGCCCCATAGGATGCCTTTAAGAGTTTATATGTCCTGTATGGTTCAAGATGTCTTTTAGATGGTAGTTATTGAGTTTATCCAAATTATATATCCATGTCATGTAATGTAGTAATGACTCTTGAGTTCATATAAAAAGATGTTACAAATCTGCCAACTTCTTTATATTTGTCTCGTTCGACGTTACAATAAACCTAATTTTGTGAGGGTTATTTGCATTAAATCATTTAGTTTAGTCTCTCAAGCTCCGCACATTGTTTTATTGCAGATTAGCTCTCAAATTAATTTGATTTAGCCTTATTTCATTGTTGATTTTAGATACCTCTTAAATTGATAAATGTTGCTACAAATCCATCTTTGTTCGTGCAGCGCAAGATCCGTATGATGGCCTACTACAAAGTAGGGTGGGTCAGTCTGGTTGGGTCGTCGAGCTTATATCATTAACCAGGTCGGGTCGATCGAGCTTTGAAATTCGTTGCATATGTGAGCTCGGGCTTAATCGGGTTATTAGAAAAATCTTGGTGTCCAAAATCAACCTAAACCCGTCAAAACTTTCTGATTTCTCGATTCTGGGTGGTCGAGTATCAGGTTTTCAATTTTTCAAAATGTCCATCGAGACTATATATATTTGCAGTTAAAATATATAAAAAGAAAATATCAAAGTACAATCAATATCCAAGAATTTACTTAGAGCAACTCCAATGTAGAGGGGTTGGGGCTCCCAATTTGAATTTGGAGCCCCAGCCCCATAACTCCAACCCGGGACCCCCGGGACTGGGCTCCCAACCCCTAATGTGACCGTTGGGGTGGATTCCCTAAAAAAGGGAATCCACCCCACTTTATTTTATTTTTTTAAATTGATTTTTTTTTTTGTTATTATTGTAAATACTCCTTTTTTAAGTATTTTTTTCTATTTTTTTATTTTTTATTTTTTATTTTTATGTGTTTATCTTTTTGTTTTTATCTCGACGGAATAATATCACATTTTAATTCATAGTCGAAATCTAATAATTTATAGTCGAAATTTAAAATCAAAATTTTGCACAAGTACTTCGCACACGTATATTATTTTGATTTGGGAGCCCCGATTGGGAGCCCGACGTTGGAATCGAGAAAAGTCCCAAGGCTCCCAAAATTCAAGGGCTCCCGAAATTGGGAGCCCGAGCCCCACATTGGAGTTGCCCTTAGTGTTTATTTTGTACATCATTTAGCTAGGTCACCATTATATTTTGTCACTTCAGCCACCACCACGGCACCACCCCACAACCATGAGGTAAAGTATATTATTGTGTATTATATATGCGAGTATACATTGTTATGCATACATAAATACATGTATACAAACATTCACACACATACGTAGGTATTATTAGATAAATGGACGACATTATTAAGCGGGTTATGTCAGGTAAATATTAGCAATTCGGGTTCAGGTTCGCCCAGATTCCCGGTAGCACTTCAAAACTCAAAATCAATTCGTTGATTTCACTGGGTTGGTCGGACTAAACCCGCCTTCTAGTTTCTCGTACCCATGGGCTCCAACGGACTCGGGTCTCCATAATGGATTTCGAGTTCTCAAGACTCTTTTTCGAACCGTACCACAAAGTCAAGATTACATCTTGTTATGTTTATTTATGGTGAAAGAATCTTGTTATGGACTGACATTATGGTTCTAGCATTACTGTACATTTGTAAAGTTACACACTAACCGAAGCGTTTTCACTTTTAGACGGACCAAAACTCTATTCCTTGATCAACACATGAGGAGATCCAATTATTGAAATGCATCCGTGCTAGTGAAACACATTTGGGCATCTTTTATATGTCTAGTTTAGAATCAAATCACTAGCTACCATGTTTAGGGTCCAGAAGCACATGACCTAAGGTCTATCTTTTGTTTTCAACTTTTCCCTAAGGTCAACTTGCAAGAGATGTAGAAAATAGAATGATTTTTTGAATGATATGAATATAGAATGTGTTTTGCTAGCGATACCTCTGCGCAAAGGCAGAATTGTGGGATTGACTTGTCTTCATTCTACCTTTCTGGGCATCCTAGGGGCTTTGTCTCACTTAACTCTATCATCTTAACAGAAAGCAGCTTTCGATGTCTCCTCCTTCAGATGTATGTTCATCCCTAATGGGAGAGCATTGTAATTCCTCACCAGTAATCACCACAAGAACAGGTACCATTTCTAAAATGATGGAAACGATGGGCATCCCTCATGATAATCTCTCGATCGGTGACCTTGGATATGAGTTTGATAACAGTGTGGCAATCCCCACATACACGGAGATTCTTAGTGATCCTAATGACCGTTCCAGGACCGGTGTTGATGAGAGAGAAAGCGATTGCCAGTCTCTCACTGTGAGTCCAAAGCATATTCTCTTTCACATTTTCCTCTACATTGTATAATACTAAACTGGTATCAGGAGTGTAACCTACTTCGTTAAGTTCCACTCTTAAGTCTTCTAACTTGGCATATATATCTGCCGATTGCCTGTGTGACTTATCGCCCACCAAGAACCGATGAACTACCTTATCTAACTCAACGAAACTACAACCAGGTGGTTTTTTCAGTCCCATTTGTCTCGCTGTGAATCTAACTCGTTCGACATCTTCCCATTTCTTTTCAGAAGCATAAATGTTGGAAAGCAGAACATAAGAACCCACGCCTTTAGGATTCAAATCAAAAGCATTCCTAGCAGCAACTTCGGCTAGCTTGACATCACCATGAGCACGACAAGCAGAAAGCAGAGAAGCCCAAATATCAATATTAGGTTTTATTTTCATAGTCTTGATAAACTCATAAGCTTCATCTAAACGCCCAGCACGTCCAAGTAGGTCAACCATACAGGAATAATGCTCGACTCTTGGACTTATACTATATTCACTTACCATTTGATCGAAAATTTCTTGACCTTCATCTACTAATCCTGCATGGCTACAAGCTGATAGAACTGACGTGAAAGTAACCTCATCTGGCTTAATACCTTTAGCCTTCATTTCATTAAAAATTGCAATAGCTTGCTTTCCTTTCCCATGAAGTCCATAACCTGTGACCATAGCACTCCACGATACCATATTTTTCCCAGGCATCTCATTAAACACTTGAACGGAACAACTCAAGTTACCACACTTGGCATACACGTCAACAAGAGCAGTTCCCACGATAGTGAATATAGTGAACCCTTTTCGATCAACAAAAGCATGGACAGACATGGCAAATTGTAAAGCCGTGATCTGGTCGCATGCTCCAAGCACAGAAATAATAGTAACCTCATCAGGATCCACACCCTTTGCAACCATTTCACAAAAAAGACTTAAGCTTCCAAAAGCATCTCCATTATGGGCATACCCCGAAATCATAGAGTTCCATGAAACAGTATCTCTCTTACCCATCTTCTCAAACAACAACCTAGCACCAGTTATAAAATTACAGTTACAGTATACATCCATAAGAGAGTTAATCACAAAATTGTCAAAATTTCTAATGTTGTTTTTAACAACATAACCATGTATTTCTTTCCCCTGTTTCAATGCCATTAAATTAGCACAAGCAGGGAGAACACTAATTAAAGTAGTACAATCCGGTCTTAATCCAATCTTCCCCATTTCACTAAAAACTGATAGAGCCTTATCAGGTTCATGGTTCCTCGTATAACCCGAAATAATAGTATTCCACGAAGTTAAATCTCTAACAGGCATTTTGTCAAACATTTTCCTAACACTCTCCATATCCCCAAACTTCACATACATAGAAAGAATAGAATTACCCACAAACACATCATACTCAAACCCTAAAATCACAATCTCATTATGAATTTTCCTTCCAATTTCAACAACCAACAAATCTCCACAAGCCTTAAGAACAAATGGGTATGTAAAATTATCCCCCTTTTGTCCAAAACTCAACATTTCTCTATACAAAACAAGTGAATTCATAGGAAACCCATTACAAGCATAACCCCTAATCATAGAATTCCATAAAAACGAGTTTTTCAAAAGAACTCCATCAAAAATCAAACGAGCTTCTCTAATACTACCACAAATTGCATAAAAAGCAGACAATTTTGTATTCAAATAAGTATTACTAACAAGAATACCAGAAGAAATTATATAACCATGGATTTCTCTTCCTTTATTCAAAGATTTAGTATTAGTAAAAGATTGTAATAGATGCCCACATTGTATTGAAGTAAGAAGATGAAGATTTCCATTTTCAGCAAATTGGGTAGTAAACAATCGAAGATATACATTAAAGGAAATAAATTTCTTCCTGGGTATGAGAGATTTGAGTGTGAGAGGTCCATTCATGAAGGAAATTCAAAGAAAAGACTTGACTTTGTGAAACAAAGAGGAGAGTTTTGAAAAGGCGAGATTAGGGTTTAGTCCCATATTGAGAGGAGAAAGAGGTGGGGAGAGGGAGAGGGTAGTATAGAAGAAGATAGAGGTGAGAGGAAGAAAGTATCTTTGCGCTTGGGGCAATGACGCAGCTAGTGAGGTATTAACCGAGGCGCGTCAATTGCTGGTTGAAAACTATTTCCAAACCCCCTCCTCGGCCTTTGGCTCAGCCTGAGGCCGTCGAGAATTTCTGGAAGGGCTCCCTCTAAACAAGGGTAAAGCCCTACAAATCTAATTCAAATATTTTTAGGTTCCAAGTTTTATAGATTTGTTAGAGGCTATTTTGTTGGTGTTAATTGTACTAGTTTTGGTGTGAGACCTAATAGTTGTAGTAGAGGGTGGTGATCACTTATGGATTGAGACCTAATAACTGTCAAGAGGGTGGTGATCGCTTTTGGGTTGAACTAACTTTCTCGGACCATTTCTCACTCAGTCCAGGGGTGTGGTGAGACCATTAGGGTCGACCCAACTTTCGAGACCATTTGGTTCAGGTTCACCTAGTAGTTGGCTAGTTGCAGGAGATATGGTGATCACGTTTAAGTCGAAATAACTTTTGGAAGCAAGACTGCAAATTAGTCTCTCATCACTCATCAGTTGTGAGAGGGTGGTGGTCACTTTGGAATTGAACTAACTTTTTTGGTGAAACGGGCACCCGTTTGCAGGAGATGTGGTGATCACTTTTAAGTCGAAATAACTTTTGGTGAAAACTTAGTCCCACATCAGTCGTGAGAGAAGGTGACAATCACTTTATAATTGTGAGAAATTTTTCATCTTTTAGGTTAGTTTTTAGAGTGAGATCAAGTCAAGACTTTGGGAGAAATAAGAAACCACATCCACACTATTGTTTGTACTTGTCTGTTTTCCAAAGCTTTAGATTTTTCTTTCTGTAAATGTTTAAATTGAGCTTTGTGGTAAATGATTCTTTTACATAGTCCCACATTTGTTAGGGTTTCAGCTCCCTAACAAATGGGATGGGGGAGAAGGGTTCAGCCAGCGAGGCCTAAACCAAAGAAAAATGATAGAAAAAACCTCAGTTTCAAATCAAATCTTCATACTTTATATTCCAATTCATAATTAGGTCAATGAGAGGATTACAAAAGAAACCTAGCTATGTTAAGTTAATTCCAAAAGGAGAATTTTGGATTGTATATATATTCAAACAAAAGTCTGTTTTATGAAGAAAACACTGCCACAATGAAATGGATTTTTGAGTACACAACTGAACTAGTATAAAAATTACAAACTCATCAATCAAACTAGGCAAAGTTTACATATTAATCAGATCAGCTTTTATAATTAAAAATACCGATGCCGCTTCCAAGGCTGTGGTGAATTACGATTAAGTAGGACTTGCTGCTCGTCATTTTTGTGATGATTTCGTTAGCCGTAACTCAAGCGAGACTCGAAAGATCGCGTGCTGGTTAGTCTTCGTGGAATGCCAATCTCGCAGGCATTCACTCTCGCTGCAAATCTAAGCGAACATAAAGATTCGCCAACTGAGGATGGATCCGGTGATATATTGACAAACATTAACGTCTTCGAATCTCCACCAAGGCAAGGCTGATGATTAACAATAAGTTATATAAGAGTAAGATAAAATAGCGAAGAACAAGAAGATTTGTAATTTGATCATGTCTGGCATCAAAAAGTAATAAGCACCACAAGCAGACAAGAATAGCGAGAAACCAAGGAAGTAATGAATCAATGATAGACGGTTAATGTGTCCAGAAAGCTTGTGTCAACCTCGCGTTATCGGAAGCCGCTACGACACCGTACTTGCAAGAAAAGTAAAAGGTCTAACTCATATGAATTTACCTGTAGGAGATATGTAAGTTTTGAATTTCTGAAGGGTACATGGTCTTCTTTCTTTGCTAGGGCAAATATAACATCACTCAAGGACGATAAACTTTTATTGATGGCCTGAACAAACATTAATACCATAGAATTAGTATCTTATGAAGATGAATGCCAAGATGAAGGAAACAAAAAAGAAACAAGGTCACACAAATCGTTTGCAGATGCACCTGAGTTTCTCTCAAGCGGTCTCCAGTTGACCCACTCTTGGAGAGCCTTTCACTTCCAGCTAAATCAATGAGATTCAATATGCCTTGTACTTGTTGTTCGGTGCTCTAAGCAAATTAAAACATAGATCAAAATATAACACGTTAAGTTAAGATATGAAAATTCGACAATCAGCAAGAAATTCGGCATTCAGCAAGATATATATACCTCATTAACTCCAGATATCCGTAAAGTAAATACGAAATGACTTCTTGATGATTGTTCGTTCATCTGTGTCTTGCTTACAGATCTAAAGGACAATAACAACTAGACCGTGTTAAACTTAATCAACCCTGGGATAATAATGAAAATTTTGAAACAGCAAAAAAGGGCAAAAATGAGGAAAATTTGCTAAGAGTTTACCTGCTCTGTGAAGCATGATGAAGCAGAGAGGAAACCTCTTTCAAACTACAGACATCAACGATAGTGAGATCAGAAACATTGGTGTTCCCATTTGCGTCATGCTTGATAGTGTATTGCTTTCCATTTGCTGAATTTTCGGGATTACTAGGACGACTTGTTGATAACAAATCACGGATTGTTTCATTATAGATTTCCAACATTGAGGCCTAAATATTTCACAACAGAGAAAAATATCTGATGTTAGACACAAAACCAGGCATACTAAATAACGATATTAGACTGTAAAGACCCTAGTGCCGTTTCATTGTTGAGACCGGGTCGCCTCTTGATCGAGGTTTATGGTCCTCTATAAAACCATTTATGCATTCTTTATATGTAACCTAGAGGATTAACAGGCAACCTGCATTGTGTACTTCCAGCCTTGAGCTTTAAGTGCCTGGCTGCTTTGAAATATCTGCTCCAGTGAACGAGGTATCAACCCTTTCTGATCTGGTGCTTCTGGCTTACCCATCATCGTATAGGTTTTCCCAGAACCAGTCTGGCCATAAGCAAACATACAAACCTGCAAAGAACAACAAGATGCACCAATTTGAGAAGATATAAAGATATATAAGCCTGTCCTTTTTGAAAATGTACAATTTCTTTCTATCTTTTGACTGTATAAAGGAAATTAGTATAGATAATAAGACTAAGCCATGAGGAAGGCAGAGAACAGCTCGAGCACAAACAAGCACTAGACAAGATTCTTTTTAATTATTAAAATTAAAATGGTTAGTTTAAAACTCCATAAGTTTTTTACAAAACAGGAGATCAGTGACAAGCAAAATTTTGTTTTAAACCTAGAGATCAAACTTATCAAATTTATATAAAAGGGAAAGCGAATTCAGATAAATTGGAAAGGGGGTATCTAAGCACTATATTTACTTCAAAATTAGACACAGAGATCTACGTACTATATAATCCCGTTGCAAGGCCCTACAATCACATCGATTATGAACCTAGATAGTGTATTACTGTATTTATCTGTAGTACACAAGCACAACACCAGACACAATTATCAAAAAACAAGATATGACGATTCACCTTATAGCCATCGAGTGCACTCTGAACCAACTGCGAGATCTCTACGAAAACATCTTGTTGTGAAGATTCTTGGCTAAATACTTTATCAAATGTAAATGGAAGCTTTTGCCCTGTCGGCGATAAAAGCTTATGTCAGTTTTAATGTAGTAACAACGCAAGCATAGAAAGCTGATGGATGCTAAGAAAAATATTGAAGAAATATTTTAAAAAACATTAATTTACATGTCAGAAGCTAGATAAAGCGGGTCTTTCTCAAATCATAGTTATCTCCCACAATCTATGCAGTTTATTTCGGGTGTAAGACCATGCTGGGCAGGAAAAGAAGTGACATGAACAATATAGGTTGAAAATATTGGGCCATACGTAGAGGTGTATTTTACTTGCAAAGTGACAAGCTAACATGTATTATCATGAATCCATGATATCATCTAAAGACTCTACAAAATCAAAACAGGGCCTTTTTTGCATTGATTTTTTCTGGCATGTGTTCTAACGGCCATATTTCACTGACATAATGGATTTCAATACTTGTCCCGAAATACGTTAGTACTTACTTACCATTTTGTAACACATCAATGCCCCGTCCTTGAGCTTCTAAGGACGTGGGGTAAGAAATGGCTGTTGTTTCTGTACCAGCACTGTCATCAGGTAAAAGAGGGCGCACTCTGCAGAATACGCGTATATTTCCCTTCAACTCCTGCAGTTCAGTTGAAGTAAATAAATTAAGAGGATCAGCAAACTGGTAATCAAAATGCAAGCAAATAGAATTACCAGGATGGTGTTGTGTAGCTTTTTCCGTAGCTTCTCTGCCTCAATGACTTTGATATCTGCTTCTGCAAGGCGATCTTTTAGGTCAACTACAAGGTGCTTATGTGCTTCAAACTCTGTCTTTGTCTCCAGATTGGTTAAATCAGCCATCTAAAGGAGAAGGTGAAAATCATTCTGATAAGTCTTTTCCTTTTCCTCCCATACCCAAAAAAAAAGGTCCTTAATTACTAGTTATATGCTCGTAACTAGTATTTCTTATACGTATATTACCTGCAACCTCTCGGTCACTACAGCTAGCTGATGTTGCAATGTCTTTATTTGTTCTTTCTGTGAAGAGCATGTCTCCTGCAAAGGAAAGTTGGCCTTTTATAAGTCTCAACTACATCAAATTATGAAGGAAGATAAGATAAATCGCCAACCAACCTCGAGGTATGCTGATCTTAATGTAAGGTTTTCCAATTCAGTTGCTGATTTTCCAGTACATTCTTTGTATTTTACAACTTCAGCTGTCAACGTTTCAACCTGTAATTGTAGACGGTCTCGATCATCTCTTACTTGTTCCAAGTCTGCTCTTAAGCCCCCTACTTCACTAGTCAATTCCTCCTTTTGCTTTACAGCCTCGTCCTTTGAAGTCTGTTAAGAGTTTATGGAAATAAAAGTTACTAATGGATAAGCACTGCGTCGAACAGAGTCCATAACTCTCCAATATCCAAAGTGCATTATGGAATATTGCTACAAATAAGATTCATCAAATAATATATGGAAGAGAAAGTGTGTTGTTCACAACGAAAGTTTCTTAGGGAAACAACATAACCTGCTCTAGCCTCAAATAAGCAATTGCCAAATCAACTTACACTAACCAACTCTACCATAGGCTGGTTACTGGAAGTACAAACGGCACATTCATAATACAAAATATAGTTTATGCTGAAGCAGCTAAACTCTGGACAACATTATGGCATAAGACATGTCAATAGCAACTTCGAAATGAAGAAGCATTCTACGAGGGTGGATTAAGATTAGCAGTTCTTACAACTTACGAGCAAACACCAAGTCCATACAAAGAGGGTGAGAAAGCCACAGCAGTAGATAAACTAAAACACAAAATGTCTTACCCTGAGTAAAGCTAATTCATCCTGCAAAACATTGATTCGGCCTCGGAAGGTACTGAGTCTCTCCACAATTACGGCTCTCTCCTGCTCAGCATGAGCAAGGTTGGTCTTATACGTTTCACAATCCACCTGAAGTCTGCTGTTATACTGCTGTAAGCTCGTATTGTAATCTTGTGAATTCCTATATGTAGCAGTAAGTGACTCTATCTGCAAACTCAGGCGTACCCAAAATAAGGCTCCTAGTTGACAAAAGCCCAAGGAAATAGAAGAGAACATCAAGTTCGTATTCAACCCTACCCTCTGATTAGCAGTTGTAAGAGCTCCCTGAGCTTTATCGAGCTCTTCGGCCAAAGAAGCTCGCTCCTTCTCAACAGCTACTCTAGCTTCTTTTTCGCTGTTATGAGATTCAATGGCAGCCTATATTTCACACCATTGAACAAGTTTAGGAGCAATTCCTAACAAAATGGACATTCAAACATAAACATCAAACTCGTTAGTCTTACCATCTTTGCCGATTTAGCCTCTGCAAGTTCCTCCTCTAATTTAGCATTATTTCCCTTTAAACTAGAATTCAACGATTCGAGTTCGTCTATCTTGTTTCTCATTTGCATTTCTAATCAAGCATAATAGAGATCAATTCAAACACATAATCCTTCAAAAAACAAATTAAAAGACTATTACTAGATTAAATCAAATCAAAATTACCCGTCTCAACGCGTTTTTTCTCCAAAGCATCTAACATATTTCGTAGATCGTCTCGCTCAATGGCATTATTTTGTTCAACTTCATGAAACCATTTAATGCAAGCTCTCAACTTTTTTATATACTCAGTCATCTGCTCACATTTTCCCTGCAAATTTTGTATGAATCAAACACAATTAGTCCTAAGATTCATTACTAAACCTAAAAAAAAAGGACTAATCTTGGTAAGTAACTAACCTTGTAATCAAACTTAGTTTTCCCTTTCATCTTCTCATTTAATAGGGCATCAACATCATCTTTAGTATATTCAACAGATCCACAATCAGAACCACCACCATTAACAACAGAATCACTTGTCATAGAGAGATCTTGAGAAACATTCATCATCAGTGAAAAAGCTTGTCTTTGTTTTATACCACTATTTGCTTGTCCAACCATTTTCCCACCTCCTATACTCTTCCTTCTATCTAATTGATTATCATCTAAGCTACTATATTGTTTCTGCACACAAAAAAAAAAGTACCCAAATCAACTAAATCCAAAACCAATCACAATGAAACTTACAAGAGTAAATAGAAAAAGGGTATAGAGATAAAGGGTAGATAGAGAAAGGGTAGAGAGAGAAAGGGTAGAGAGGTAAAGGGTAGAGAGAGAGAGAAGGAAATCGACCTTACATTTGAAGGAGGAAGAAGAGGGATGTTGCTTGCTGGTGGTTTATTCTGATTTCTGGAAGACATTTGAAGAAGAAAAGGGTAGAGAGAGAGTCAGAGAGAAAAGGGAATTTAGAAATGGAGATTTCTGTCTGGTTCTAGTGGGACCTTGGATTGAATTTGAAGTAATGAAAAGATCTAAACCGTTTACTCTAACTAGTGAGTATAACCAGATCGATCCAGAGAACAAACAAAATGAAATTTAAAACTCTCTCTCACTTTCTCTCTCTAGATCACACTGACTGAACACTCTTCCTCTCTCTCTCTCTGTAGTATATTTTGAGTTTTAACTATGGTTAGGGTTTTCAGAGGGACCATAAGGGTAGTAAATGATAAAAGGGATTATTTGTGTTATCTTCACCCTGAATTATCACCAGTTTCTTGCTTGCTCTCCACTACTTTCATGAATTGCGAGATGACCCTCATCTTCTTTTCCTATTGTTTAAGTCATTTTACAGTTTTTCAAAATTACCCCTCTTTGATTCTACCTTTTGTTCTCTTGTACACTCAATAGAGGTTCACACAAAGGTCCATTGCATCGAACACACCATAGAAACATTTTGGACGACTTAGAAACGAGTTGTGACATGTAGTGGCTAAATAATGAAAGTTTGCTCATACAACGTGCCTTTTATGAGACCTTAAGGTGGGGGGATTTTTTTAAGTCTCTACGCATAATTAAACACTACTATTATTATTGGCTTCATTTGACTGGATTTGTCGTCAATTTAGTTTTGGTTAGCAAACCCAATTAGAACACCTGATTCAACCAAAGTGTAGGAGATTACCTCATGGAATTCTAATTTGAAGTTCATGGGACCAAAAGTTGGTCGTATTGAACAATGTTTATTTTGATTATTTTTTAAATTGTTGTAGTCTTTTTAAAATAGTAAAATTTCATGGAGTTGTCTGTTTCATGGCGGTTCTTGTTTTGTGATGGCATGATTTTACAATTTTTTATGGGTGTGCCTAAACGGTCTAGCATGACCATAATTTTGGAACACCGCAATCCATTTGGTTGTGGTGTATCGTTCTGACTCACTATTAAGTGGGTTCAGATGTTTTAATGTTGCTTCTAAAGAATTCAGTTTTGCTTGTTCTTATCGATCCCCCCCCCCCCCCCCTCCCCAATCCCCATTGTGAACCACTACACTCTCTTGTTTATCTCACTTCTTCATCAACTTCATATTCTTCATCATTTTTATCACTTCCAAACTAAAGTTAGAATTTTCTTCATCTATTAAAACGGAAAATCAACTTTCGCAGAAGGAGGCATCTAAACATTTTGCATAAAATAGGAGGTGAACCGAAAACATAACATAAATAGGGGCTAGATAGAAAATAACCTTTTTTTGAATATTTTTGAATTGGAATCTTGCGCTCCCCTTTCGGAAATGGAATCGGATATAACAGACTATACCAACTCTACCCTTAAGTTACACATAAATTTACGATCTTATCCTATACAGAAAACGACAATAAGTTTGACCAGCAAAGACCTCGATGAGTCAAACGCCTAAGTGACTAGTCACTATAATTTATACTTAAATAATCACAATCATCATCATTCAGGTGATAAATCAAATCACTTCATCTAAAAGAGGAAAAACAAAATTATTTTGTTAAACAACATCAAAGTCAAGTAATTCACAATTAGGCACATCGTAAATCTCATCAAAAAAAAAGAATTTGTCTTGATCTAACTAATTTGTAATTTAAGCAGCTAGTAAATCATTTTGATATAATTATGTTGTGTTATAATCAAATTGTTACTATATGAATTGGGCCGATGTGTCACAAGATCTAAAAATAAAGAAACGTCGGATCCATAATAAAGATTGGGCAATAGCTTTTTGAGGTGAAATGAATATGTAGAAGACATATATTGTTCTAATGCTCCAACTCTTAGTCGTCAACGATATTGTCTCCGTTTTTGACGTCTAGACACAGGTTCATGAGTACAGAGTTTTGTTTGTGTCGAGGCTTCACCGGACCACCCAAAAAAACTCGTCACTTACTAAATTGGAAATACACATATGGTCTAGACTATCTCTTAAGTTGTGTTTGATATAAGATAAATAATAATGTGGAAATAAAAGAGTTTACTGGAATGTTTTCCATGGAATATATTCTATAGAAATTAAAGTTCTTTCGGTTGGTTGTCTTTTTTTATTTCGTGGAATTACATCAATCTATTATTGGTTGACAACTAACTTCCACAAATATGATTAGTCAAAACGGAATATATTCTGTGGAAATTAAATTGAAGTTAAAGAATTTTAATATTGGTTAGAATTAAGAGTTTTTACTTAACTTTCGTGTTGTCAAAATGATATCTTTACAATGATCTCGTTAAATGTCATTTTTATCATTGTGTTGTCGAAAAGACATTTTCACCCTTATATTGTCAGAATGAAACTTGTAAACATATTGTCAAAATGACATTTTTGCCTTTAAGTTGTAACATTAATGTGTTTACTCTCCTATAGTACCAAAAAGACATGCTTACCTTTTTACGTTAGCAAATTAAAATTTTGTTGATAAAGAAGGGTAAATATGCTACTTTACTAACATAAGAGTAAGAATGTCGATTTGTTTATACAATAAGATAAAAAAAAAATTAAATTTTACTAATATACAAGAGCAAAATGATATCTCGACAACGAAATGATAAAGATTACATTTTACTAATACAAAAGGGTAAAAGTGGCATTTTAATGTGTTATTTTTACAAGATAAGGGCAAGAATGTCATTTTGATCATATATCATTTCGAGGGTAACAATGTTATTCTGCCTAACATATGGTAAAATATCATTTTGGAATTATAGAAGGAATAAAACTGTAATTTTGACAACATAAGGTTAAAAACGTCAATTCGGCAACATATTGGTTATTTTTGAAAATTCGACTACGATCTACGTTAGTCGTTACAAGACATTGATACATCATGAAGATGTGATGAGCATGATAATCGTCTAATTTACACCATGAATGAAATAAGCCTAAAACCCGACAAATTATGCTATTGTTTACTTTATTTATAGCTTAAATTACATGGGATAAGTTTTGATGGCAAACTGCCGCCGAGACTCGATCACACGACTTCGTGGACTTAAGAGGGGTGTCCAACCACTGCACCATGGTGGACGCGACATATTGTCAAATACTTAGAGTAGATTTGTACAAGTTCCGCTCAAAAAAAAAAGATATGTGTATGTTCTTGGCCCTGTCTCTTTTTGTTGTCAAATTTTCTCTCTTCCTTAATAGAATGTCAACTATTAGTCAAATGTATTGACCATTACTTTTTGTTCTTTTTATTCATAACATTTATTGATCAATTAGTTCTTCTTATTTATCTAGTTACTCATACTAGGGATCAAAAAAAGAGAAAACCAGAATTTGTTCATAAATATGGGTGGTGGTTCTGGTTAATATATTGGTTAGGATGGTGGTTGTGACGGTGGACATTTACTTGGAAGGATGACGATAATGGTGGGGAAACATAATTGTGGTGAAGTTGATGGTGGTAATGGTGATAGGTTGATAGCGATGATAGTGGTAATGGCTCCTAACGATGATGGTAACGTGTATTGATTTCTTGGCCTTTAGGGTATTACCTTAATTTATTTGTTTTTTGTTGAAAGTGGGTACTACCTTAATTAAGCACCAAAAATCTTATTTCTATTGTGATTCAATTATTTGAACATGATGATTCAATTGTGCTTTTTTAATACTTTTTCGGGGAGAATTCGATAAATCAACTATATAATGGACCAAAAATTTATTGTAAGTAGTAAAACTGTAAAAGTATTAACCTTTGTGTGCCTTTCAACAATAAAAAATAGGCCAGCGCTTTGGGGAAAGTTAAATAGTTTCCGGGGTGTGAAATTTTAAAGGGAATATGTATAATTTTAGAGATTTTCCGGGGAAATAAATTTTAAGGGGAAATAAAAAAAAACACTCCACCTCACCTCACTCTATCTCCACCTCACCTCACTCTCTCTCCACCTCACCTCTTTGTCTTCTCCGATTTGGTCGCCGGCCGGAAAATTTTCCGGCCGGCGACCATTTAAAAAAAAAAAAAAAAAAAAAATTTCCACTCTCTCTCTAGAAACTCCGGCGAAGGGGTTTCCCTTCGCCGGAGTTCCGGTCTGTTGAAGAACAGACCAGTCCGGTCTGTTCTTCAACAGATCCGGTCTTCAACAGGCCGGATCTGTTGAAGAACAGACCGGAACTGGTCTGTTCTTCAACAGGCCAGATCGGGTCTGTTGAAGAACAGACCAGTTCCGGTCTGTTCTTCAACAGACCGGGACTCCGGCGAAGGGAAACCCCTTCGCCGGAGTTTAGAGAGAGAGAGAGTGAAAAAAAATTTGTTTTTTTTTAATGGTCGCCGGCCGGAAAATTTTCCGGCCGGCGACCTAATCGGAGAAGATAGAGGTGAGGTGGAGAGAGAGAAGTGAGGTGGAGAAGCTATTTTGCTTTCCCCTAAATAAAATTGTCAAACAAATTTGACCAATTTTTGACCAAGTCTTCACACCCCGGAAACTTTTTAACTTTCCCCAAAGCGCTGGCCTAAAAAATACTGTAACTTTGTGGTGTGAAATAGTAATTTTGGTGTTTGGACACAATTTTCTTGCAACATTTAAGTTAAAAAGAACTTTGTATAAGGCTTCTCCTTTAAGTTAAGCTTTAAAGTTGAAGTTTGAGGTGGGTACCTAATAAAGTAAAGACTAATCATCTTCTTCACCTTTCTTACTATTTTAAAGCATTTCAAGTATAGTTCTTGTTTCTCTTATTAGGTGAAATTTCTCATTTCATATACATTGATATTGTTTTCTATTAGGTGAACGTGATTTATTTTCTATTACTCACCAATAACATATGTTACCACTGAATACCACACAATGTTGATCGATTATAAGCTAAACTATGAATAGGCTAATCTAGATTGTAACCCGGACTAGTTTACTAAATGATCCTTATATAAGTTAGGCTACTAACGGTCTCTACCCACGCTCTACCGATGTTTAAGTAATGGTTGCAGTAGTATGGCATCTACTCTTCATTGCAGGAAAATTTGAAGAAAAAAAGTTACTTCAGGAAGAATCTTGAGTAACTCTCGCCCCTCACATTTCTTGTTTAACTGGGTTCTCAGTAGAATGTTATAATTACCTGTTTTTCGTTTATTAATTGCATAGTCGATTTGACATTTGTCCACTTGTGACCTATGCTTTTGTGTATATTAGTACATTTTAAGTGATTGTTTAACCTCTAGTAATTGTTTCTATAACTCGAGGTGAAAATATCTAATTTTGGTTTACCTTACCATTCACAACTTTGTAAAAAGAATAATGCCCTTGTCGCTTCTCTTAGTGGCATGTAGTGGTTTCTTAGATTGAATCCACAAGTAGGTACATTAGTGTGAAGGGTGAAATAGTACCCATAATATTAAACTATGGGCAGACATAAAGTGATATATATAAATGGAATCAAGGAAGGTATATCTAATAATGTATATTATAATGTAAACAGTGTTGAAATATTGAAGACATTTTAAGAAGAAAAAACAAAGTCATGATTATTTCGTTTAGCTTTTAAATTTTTTGCTGTGTTCCTCCCTTTTTTGGCCTTTGGTGCGCTTTAAAATATAATAGATTGTTCGTGGGAGTTTTTGTTTTGGTGAAAATGTGTCGGCCGTAAAAAAAAACGCAGGTTATAATTTGATTGCAATTTTATTTCATAGAGATATACATTTACCTCAAAAATTTTACTTAAAATTTCATAGGTTATATTTTTTTTTATTTACTTCAAAGAGAGAAGATGAAGATGTGAGCTCTATCAAACTCTCAGAAAAAATGAACAATCAGATTTATCTAAAATAACCTAGTGATATGTTCAATAACTCTTGTTTAACCTAAATGACTAACTTGTTTATTTGGCCCTAAATGCTGCTGTCAAAGACAACCATATAGTTAAATCAAATGGACTATTTTACCTAATTCACTTACGAAAAAACGAAAGGATAAGTTTTTTTTTTTTTTTTTTTTGAAACGAAAGGATAAGTTAACAATCTCCCTTCTCTTCTTATATCTGTAGAATTTTGGTTTAGTACTAATATGAATTAATTAGCTGATGTCTGATTTAGACTAGCCTATGCTTGGATGATTTAGACCACAAAACCACAGGATTAAGATATGAGAAAAATCCAAAAACAACATTCAATCTGATTAGGTCAAAAAACAGAATAGTGAATATCATGTAAACATGTCTTCTTCTCCATCTAACAAAAATTGTACCTAGTAGTTCTCTTCCTACCCACATCTTCCCTATTCTCAAGTCTCTGATTTAAGTCTTAGTCTACTCTCTTTTTTCGCTTTGGTTTTTCTCTCCCTTTGTAAGTTTTACTCAGATGGGGCACGGTGGGACTTCGAGGGTGGTTCCGGCTTGAATTTGTCCCCAGCCAATAAGACGCCAATGCTTTTCAACCCGTCGACTGAGGGCAACCTTCTCTCCTTTGCTAGTGCAGACAGGTGAAGTCAGCTGCAGTTTAGCCAAATCATTTTTCACGGCGATTACTCGAGCTCCTGTTGACATTGAACCAATGTTCAACATTAATATCTCAGCCTTTGTTAGCTTTGATACTTTCCCCTGCCTCTCTGTTCCCGTTGTTTTTACTCCTAGAAGCCGTCGGAGAAGGAAGAAGTTCACCTGAAAAATGTAACAAGAACAAGCTCTCATTTGCCATTTTTATGAAGTATAAACAAGATTTTGGATGGGAAGTAACATATAACTGGCATTTAAAGTTTAGTGAGCATAATATAAATGTCCAACTTCGCTTTGCGGTTGTCTGGCGATTAGGCTATAACTTCTAAGTACGGGCTCAGATCTAGTAAGTGGCCCTTTTGCGTGGGACGGTTGAGCATCTTCCGAGAGAACAAAACCATGTTTCACTCGGACCTGGGTGGCAAAAATGGTGACGATATCGTGTAGTACTTGGTATTGAGTCATTACAAATGATGTTAGAGCCAGACATGGCTCACTTTCTAAGGGAGAGGAGAAGTAATACCCCAATCGCCTGGAGGAGCGTCCAGATTCTCGGCTACAGCTATGAGCTATTGAGCTCAACTCTAGTAATTGTCAGGGTCTTCTAGGTGTGCTCGTGAAGCATTCACCAAGAAAAAAATCCTATATCCATAGGGCTTGTAGTTAGGTGGCAAAAGATGGACGGTATTGGTAGCCGCTAGAGCTTACGTAGTTAGACGTATCAAGTTTTACAGAAAGTTGTTGCCTAAACTGGATTAATACCAACTACCATGTCAATGAACACAAAAAAGATTGTAATGATGAACATTCGCCTTGTAATAAATTAAACAAGTTTGTGTGAAGATGATTACCTCAAGTTCAACAAAAACCTCAGGAAGCGAACCAACTTCACCAAGAACCTGGCCAACCAGCCTATCAGCACGTGTTAGAGTGGGGTCCATGGTTGTTCCAACTCCAATAAGACCTCCCGGTACAGCAAATTGTAGCTCATTTTGCTCAGCGTATAGTGAAACAATTCTAGAGTATATTGGGGTACACTTGATTCTACCATTTTCATCTTTTACAACAATCCCAGGTCGGACCTCAATGAATTGATTCACCCTCAAAACACCCTAAACAACACAATTTTGAATTAGATGACAAGAAGATACATCACTAGTAGGTAACATTTCAAGACAATAACAGCTCCTCATGAAAGATTATTGATCTTCAAAAGGATAATGTTTACAATAATAAACCTAACCCTAGCTCTGCCCATCTGATGAATCAGAAATGGTATTCAATAATCAAAACCCAAATAGGTCTTCAGAACACCAAATGCAAATAAGTAGGACACTTTAACCATTCATGAATTAAATTACTTTGTACAAATGCGGGATAAACAACTTACGTTGAGTATACTTCCACCAGCAACACCACCCTTTACTTCATCGACCTCTAACCCAGGCTTATTGACATCGAAAGACCGGATAACAATCATAGTTGGCGGTGAGATAAAGTCCCTCTCTGGGATTGGTATCTTTTTTACGATATATTCACACACTACATCAATATTGTATTTTAACTGTGCAGAAATCGGTACGATTGGTGCATTATCAGCCACAGTTTTCTGCAAAAGTTTCAGCTTATGAATTAGTTCACTTGAGTCAATTTGGTAATATGGTACCAAATATGTCGATGATCATTTAGAAGTTTGCGGAAACTAACCTGAATGAACTTCTTAATAGCTTCATGTTGATTGATAGCAACATTTTCTTGAATAAGATCAACTTTATTTTGAAGGATGATTATGTGTTGGAGGCGCATGATTTCAACTGCGGCAAGATGCTCAGAAGTCTGAGGCTGGGGACAACTCTCGTTTGCAGCTATCAAAAGTAGAGCTCCGTCCATAATTGCTGCTCCATTGAGCATAGTTGCCATAAGAATATCATGACCCTATTGCAAATAAACAGAACACAAAATAAGGCCAGAAATGTGGAGGAGATTGACATATAGTGTATTAATCAATTGCTAATAGACTACTTTTACTACTGCCGGAATCATTACCAAGAAAATATCATTACCACCACAAGAGGTACATCGATAATCGATTGTAATGGCCACGTCTCACTCAATAACTATCTAAACGGTAAAAGCAACTTACCGGGCAATCCACAAAAGAGACGTGTCTCAGTAGTTTCATTCTTGTATTTTCAAAACCTGGAACATCACATAGAGGGCTATCTTCTTTTCCACTGCCATATGCCCTGCAAGCAAATTTAGAACAGATGATGAAACATCGAACATCTAGAAAAATATTATGAAACAACAATAACAAGCTTTCAGTATAACCATACTTGTAGGCAGAAGGACGAGGGCATCGTTCATCTTCACATTTGTATATTTTCGCATTTGCATACCCAAGCTTGATAGTGATGTTACGCTCCAACTCATTTTTAAACCTCACAGTCTATCAAAAGAAACAAAGTAAGAATAATTTGTCGGCAGATCACTAGAGAAAAACTGATAAAGGAGCCCAGATAGACCACCACATGTCGCTCTTTATTTTGGATAGAGCTCGAAAAATAAGAAATAAACAAGATGAAGTGAAACATAATAAGATGCATTGCAGTTGCACTATAAGACAGACTCAGTTCATGGTTATGATACTCAGTTGAGACAACATTAGACTGGGAGCCACTCTATGTGTCAGAGCCAATTACTTAATTTGTTTAAAACTCCTTAACATTAGACCGGGACCTTTCTCTATGGATCATTAGACACAGATAACATTTGTATCCTTAAACTTCAAGTATGGCATATGCTACTTGGAGCTCATACTTCAACTCTTCAGTTTTCCTTTTGAGTTATATTAATTAATCTTCAGGCAGTTTAATAAGACATAGAAACAGAATCCTTGCTTCCACATCAACATTTCTACATTAAACAACTAGCCCAAACAAAGAAGTTAATTATATAACCGAAATTGACAACAATACACCGACGCACTCACTAAGAGTTCAACAAAAATAAGCACTAAAAAATAGAACAATGTAGTTTACCTGGACACCGGATATAGCTTTAACAACAGTCGACTTTCCATGAGCGACATGGCCAATAGTACCTAATAATCATATCATCAAAATGAAAGCCAACTCCCATATTCCATTATCGGAGACATCGTATCGGTTTCACAAAAAAACATTAATAAATCTAAAATCAGTAAGTAAAAGCTTGTAAATTACCAATATTTATGGTAGCTTGGCGAGAAATAACTTCCGGTGATAGCGGGTGCAATTTCGCTACATCCAGTTTACTTAAATCCTGTTCCATTAAACCTTTCCGAGCCATCTCTAATGTCTTTAAAGGATCTTTCAACTACTACAAAATTATCCTGGCCCACTGACCCATACCACAAGAAGATGAAGTATTAGGGTTTTGACCTTTCAACGATGCATTCTAAATATTAGGGTTTGATAGTAGATGTAAACCAATCAAACTTTCAAGGAGATAACTAAATAGATCAAATCTTGCATATTAAGATAGAAATCAATCTAAAAACAAACAAGCATTAGAATCAAAATATGCAGATAGGATAAAGTTTGAGATGAAATTAAAGATTTGGGGAGGAATTGAAAAGATAAAGTAAAGCAATACAAGAAGACCCACTGACCCATACAAGAAGAAGATAAAGCATTAGGGTTTTTGACCTTTCAATAATTCTTTTTGAAGATTAGGGTTTGGTATTAGAAGTAAAGCAATCAAAACTTTCAAGAAGACAACTAAAATAATCAAATCTTGCATACTAAGATAGAAATCAATCTTTAAGCTAACAACTATCAGAATCAATATATGCAGATAATATAAAGTTTGAGCTGAAATTAAAGATTGGGGGAGGAATTGAAAATCACCTTGATCTAGGGCAACCGTGAGTGGTGGTTTGGCTGCCGGAGAGACCGAGAGGCGGAAGAATACGAGATTTGGTGTGTGTTTTTGACGTCCTGAAGTTCAGAAAACCCTTAACTGAGTTAAAAAAACGCACTCGTTTATTTTCGTTATGGGCTTGGACTTCATTGATCATAACCTGTCCAAAGCCGATTTGTCAGCTTGAAAGCCCGGCCATACAAACGATACAACGGTGCTTATTACAAGCGGGCCTTGGTCTCCTGCAGCCACCACCACCACCATTGTCCGACCACCGTCTCCAACTATCACCGCCATCACTCTTGTCTCTTGGATCTGTCAAGAGGAGGAAGAATGAGAAATAAAATTTCAACCATCACGCCACATCTCTCTGGCGTATCGGTTAGGGGAAGAGGAAGAAGATTTTTTTCACTCAAAATATTAGATGTTTCAGTCAAAATTTTATCTCAGCTTCAATCTTGTAAATGTTTTTTTAACTATTTTAACGATTTCTTTTTCAAACACGATATTTTAAGTGTTATTACATTCATTAGATGTACTGGGTACATCATGATTCTATAACACGAAGATACATCATTAATTGACATCATTCATGTTCAAAAAAGATTGACATCATCCTACGAGTACATCATGAATCTATAACGGGAAGACATACAACTGTCATATCATTAAAGATATTTTTCTTTCTAAAGCCATAAAAAGATCATTACATCGTCCTAAGAGCCTAAAGCCCAATTGTTTCTACACTTACCTTCGTTTATACTCTATTTACATAATTCAAGAAAGATGGATTCCAACTTCCACCTTGAGTTGAATTATGACATTCGGAATAGTAAATGCACAATCAACTAAGCAAAAACAACTATTCCTCCCGTTATAGTACTCCGTATGTTATCTTTTCCACTTATTTAAAATTTTGAAGGACCGATAAGTGACCTAATAATAAAAAGGAGAGTTGCGAACAACTGGTAACCCAGTTGATAAGTGCATATACTGCAATGCGGAGGTCCCATCTCATGCAAGTGCAAATCTAAGAATATTGAATTTGGTATAAATAAAGTAGTTTTTGTTGACTTTAGGTCATTTCATTTCGTCAGTCTTTAGGCTAGTTATATTGAACTTTGATGCAAATTTAGGAGTATTGAACTTGGGAAAACCAGACGAATTGCTCCAACAAAAGGGCCATTCTCGACCATATCCGGCCGACGACTTGTAGGGTGCGTTTGGTAATATATTTTTCCACGTTCGCCGGATTTTTTTTTTATTTCCTCCTAACATCAACCATTTTTTTTAAATATAAAACGTCGACCTATTGTACACCCAATTTACACCCCAATCCTGAAATCTTAAGAGCATCTCCAATGGGAGCTCTATCCCTCCAAAAAGTACAACTTTTGGAGGGATGGAGCTCCAATCCTTCTCCAATGGTTCTCCAAATCTCCAAAGATTTGAAGAACCATGAATAGTGCTTCTTCAAACATGAAGAGACACTATTCACCTTCTCCATATGAGATGTGACTTTTTATTTGGTCCTTTTGCTTTTATGTGTTTTATTTAAGTCCTTTAAATTATTTTTTTAGTCCTAATTTATTGTATAAGTTCTTACTTATTCATTTTAAGTCCCTGCTTTATTTTATTTTTCTGTACTAATTAAGTTTCATTTCAACATATTTTAATTAATAAAAATAAAATATATTGTAATTTTATTTTATAAAGATTAACATAACTAAATTTTCATTAATAGAAATAGATAGTACAACTCGAAACGAAGACAAATTAAACTGAAAACCAGACAAATTTTCATTAATAAAAATTTTCATTAATGCGGAGATGGATCCGGAAATGGAGGCTTACCTCCATATTAATGAAGAAGTTTAAGTTTAAGTAGTGCAATGTATTGTAATTTTTTTAGACTATTTTTAGTTTAATTTTCTTTTCATTCAAATTTTTTTGCATTTTTTTTTCTAATATATTAGTGATTTTTAATATAATTATTTTGTCTTTTTTAATTTACTATGTATGTAGTAAATGTGTTTTTGTTTAAATGTTAAGTTAAAATAATGTAATAAATGTTTTGGAGGGGGTGGATAGAGTTGGAACCATTAGAGAGTCCCTCCAAAAGTGGACCCCAAATAAGGAGAAGATGCTCATTTTTGGAGGGGCATTTGGAGAAGAACTATTGGAGATGCTCTAATAGTTCTCCAATTTGCTTGTTTAGTGAAGAACAAAAGTTTAACCCCAAAACCCTCACAAAAATTCTCTATAGACAAGCTATTAGCCATGGGGATTTTATCATGGTGATCAGGAAAAGAAACCCATTCTACTAAAACGAACCAGACTTCAAACGTTAAACCCACAAAACCCATTGCAAACTCGGAGATTTCAGACATGAATGGAGCCATTGAAGTTCCTCGACCAGTTGATATTACTGTTTTTGAATTTGGGTCTGCTTCTTCTTCTTCTTCTTCCGATAAGGTAACACTTACTGGATATTGTACTGTATCTGAAGAACTTGAACCTTGTCGTTGGGAAATCTTGCCTGGTACTGGTTTTGAAGCTCCTCAATTTCGGGTTGTTTTCTAATTAACTTTTTTGTTCAAATGATGAAAAACCCTTGCTTTTCGTTGTGTTTAATGGGTATCGAAATAGGGTTTTGCTTGATATGTCACGGGTGTTCAATCTTATTAGTGAATTAATATCAACTACATTGGGTTATTATAAGATTATAGTTTGATAGTAATAGTTTATTATGCTTTGTTATTGCTAATCATTAAGGCATAGTAGGAAACTCATCTTTTTGTTATTTGCATATTTCAATTTCTCAACCAATGGTGAAGCTTGGTTGAATGGTAACATGTATGTCTGTCTGTTTATCCATTAGAGAGGCCAGGGTTCGAATCTTATAGTGTCCAAAAGAAAAAAAATTAGCGAACTCGTGTAATTGTTTAACTTCCGTTAAACATATTTGCGAATGTTCAAGGCTGGAATTGTGTGTCGGTTGTGCTTTGCTATTATCTATCTAGGCGAAAGTGTGCAACTATAATGACTTGAGCTACATGAATTTGTCGAAGTATACTTTTTGCGGTATATTCCTTTGGGTAAAGTGACAAACTAAAAATGGTTCTCGCCGAAGCACTTAAATAAGCACCATTAAAACATAACTTGTTTTGAGGATTGCGAAACTCATGGTGTACCAATTGGAGTCTTAAAAGCAAATGTTTTGGAATTCGGGTAGTACGTCTGAGAATAGTCCCAAATGAGAAAAGGTACTCTCATAACCAAGGATATGATTTCTAGTGGTCCAAATATTCGAGTTATTGCCAATTGGTTTTGAGTTGGACAAACGCAGACTTAATAGTAAGATTATCTATCTTGTTAGAAAAAGGAGAATAACTTGTGTTGGCTTGGTTATTAATTTTTTTTTTGGCGGGGTATTCTGGTGAGGTGGAAGATCTTGTTTAGTTTTTTTTTAACCTAAGGGGTCTATAGTTCGAGGGACAAGTTTGGACCAAATTGTGTCGGAAGAAGTCTCCCCTTCACCTTTTCCTCTTTCTTTTTGTTTGCTCATCGATATTTCAAGTCAAGATGATTGGTTTTCTAATTTTGTGAATGACATTGTAATTCCTGCTTTGCTAGAGTTGGGAGTCCGGTAGGAATTCACCCATAGAGAATTCTGGGTAAAAAATGTTATACTTATAGATGAAATCTTGTTTGCCCAATTATACAATCTATACATCATACATTCATACTGTCCTCTAGTTGTTTGATTGGTTCATTGGTGTGGTAATGTAACTTTTGCTTTGGAGTTTAGACTATTTGTTACTTTGTTATTCTCTGAAAGCCCGTCGAGTGGTGAAACTTCGGGTATCCTATCTACTTCTTGTAAGGCCGTTAATATCTAATAAAAGATCGAGGATTCACTTCGTTTTCAGTACTATGTAGGACTTAATAACACGCTAAATTGCTAAGTAGTTGTTTTTTGTGATCCACCCGAGTAACTTGAGGGCCTGTTCCGCTGTTCGGAAAAGGGAGTAGCCCGATTAGGTCTAGTACCGAACCACTCGAGGACCGAGGTAGGTGTAATTTTGGAACTTTGAATTGTGGAGTTTAATTTGAAGAAGCTGATAGTTTTCGACGGGATTCAGCCAAAACTCGGACTAAAGTACTAAACTCAGCTGCAACTCGTTTGAGTTACTTGGCCCGGATCATGAGGCCGATCTTAGAGCTGATCCCCACCCTCAAGTACTTAGTCTGCTTCCTAGTGTGGTCAAGTGTCCACTTACCCAGAGTCAAGCACTGAACAACTTTTAGGATTTGGAATATGCTTTATGCTTGTGTTTACCACCATCTCTCTTAGACCCATACACCCTTGTGATATGTGTTGTTACCCCACCTCTTCTATGAAGGTAGATTTTTTACAGTAGCTGATTATCAGAAGTTATGTTGCACACTTGCCAGTTGCCAGCATATACGAAGATCCTTAAGTTGATCGAGAGCAAGTAGTTCTTTCTATATATATACATATATATAGCTCATATTCGATCCGAATGCAGTTTTATGTTGAATAATTTTCATAAAACATGTGATGCTTGTTGCCCTTTGCTGCAAATGTCACTATTTGGTGGTATGTCGAAGATGTGCAAATAACTTCACGTGAAGTTGTATATCTGGATTTTGATAGCCGTCGCGGCCCTTGGTGATGGAAAAAATTGTATGTACAGACGGACAACAGAGAGCACTCAGTTGTTATATGAGGGTTGAACCCATGCGAACCAGACAGCACCACCCATCTTTACATAGTTCACTTATAATTGGTGATTTATTCGATCTGATAGCTCCTGTAACCAAGTCGATATCATGTTGCTTCCACAGTTTGGTCCTATTATGTAATTTTAGTTTTATAAGTTTTAAAGCAGAACGCTATAGCATGCTGGTAGAAATGAGTTGTTCATGAAACTCTAAAAGCCATTCAATGAAGCATTCTAGTTTTGGATGTTAAGCCTTTGGTTTGTGTACTTGTGTATATGTATGTTACTACAGTATATATTTTCATTTATGTATCAGGATATCACAAACCGAAATACGTGTTCTTTTGATCGGGGCACATAATGGTTTGTAACTCAACTAGTAGATTTCCAAATCGCGAGGGACTTCGTAAACAGTTTCAAGCTCTGATAGGCAGGGAACAATAATTAATAATATCAATCCTCAAATATAATAATATGTGTATAGTCAACAATCAATCGCAAATGAAGTGACAAGTTTTGTCCAACCAATGAAATAGGGTTCAATACATTATATATGTGTGGTCCACAAATCTACCAACCACCACAATTGCCCTTGTGTGTGGGTCAGCTCGGTCCACTCTATATTAGGTCATCAAATGAACATACAGTCGATCAAACAAATATGTAGAGAATCAAAATAACCACTAAAATCACACATCTAGCACCATCACCCACAAGTTCAACAAATGTGTCTCTCGTATCAACACTAAATATGTAAATTATCCAGACCCGAGGTATACTTGTCTATTCAGGGCGTGTAATAAAGAATATGTCAATTCAACATCAGAAGATGTATGACCCTGGTTTGTTGATTTTTACGCATTATGACGCTTTGTGTACTATTACGTATTCATATAATGTTCTTTTTAAGGAACGATGAATATTCGTAATAATATCTACTTGGTGAAAAAGTACTTCGTTACCAAAAGGGACTTAGATGGTCAAATCTAACTTTTGATGGATATAAACGTCCAATCAAAATTACAATATGTCATACCGATACAGCTAACATTAACCCTAATAAATCAATAGTAATAATGAGAATTCTATGTAGTCCATTCACCTCTTAAAACATATTTGAAGTAATCAAATTTTCTTATTTTTTTTTGTACTGTGAGTGTGCTTCGAACCTGTGATCTTAAAAGTGGAAGACTAAACCTCCTATCAATCTTTTTTTTGAGAATTCATTTACGACCTATGTTAGTCGTTATAAGGCATTGATGCATCATGGAGATGTAATAATCACGATAACCGTCTAATTTAAACCGAGAATGAAAGAGACCTAAAGTCCGACAACAAAGAGGTCGAAAGCCCGACAAAGTATTATATTATTATAGCCTAAATTACATAGGATAAATTTTGATGGCAACTGCTTCCACCGAGACTCGATCCCACGACTTTATAAGCTTAAGAGAGGTGTCCAACCATTACATCAAAAAGTGATGGACTCATCCTACCAATCTTACCAAGGATGGTTGGCAATTTCTCACTTTTAGCAAGCTCAATGCGTCAAATATTACCTAATTGATTTCTTTAAAATAATGTCGGTTGCGGTAAACCGATTCCGATTTTTTTACTAACCTTACTTGCAACAACGTTCAACGACAAAAAAAAAAAACCCTTACTTACAACAAACAAATTGTGAAGATAAGAATTACTAAGACAGAGTTGACGTTCCGCGAAGGAAATCAATTTCTGTCTAAAAGCGCGTTATAAGTCAAAAATATTGTTTAATTTTAGTTAAGTAAACCCGACCTAACTATTTCGTTAATTCTAATATTTCCTCGTTAGAACCGAATGACCATTAAATATTATTACAAAAATTATGCCCCAGTTAAAAGTGGAAAAATAAACGCAACCTTTTAAAGTTGTACGGTAGTTAGAAGTTTCAGAAGTAATCTCATTATGACTCTTCTTAGACGTTGTTCGGTAAGTTCGTTAATATTTCTTAACTAAAACTGAACAACCGTTGAATAACGTTACAAAAATTTATGAACGGACTAAACCTGAAACCACAAACGCAAATTTTTAACTCATTTGCCAGTAGTCAGAAGTTTCTGAAGTAATCTCAATATGGCTCATATTAATTTATGAAACGTTATTAGGTAAGTTCGTTAAAAACTTGAGTCGTTAGGTACCGTTGTACAACATAATCTTTAACGGTAATTTATCTACAACGCATGAAGCATATGCCCTAATAACGTCATCTATTACTGCAACATTGAGAATACTAATCATAAATCATTACCCGACCATCTTACCGTTATGTAAACATATGCTATCCGATAAGTTCGTTAAAAACATGAGTCTTTAGATACCGCTAAAGAACATAATCTTTTGTAGTACTTCATCTACAACCTATAAAGCATATGTCCTAGTAACGTCTTCTATTACTTCAACATTGAGAGTACTCATTACTGATCCTCACCGGACCGTCTTACCGTTATTTAACCATAGACAAATTCAAAAAATACTAAATCTAAAAGATCTTATTTTTTCTTCATGATTGATATTAAATTGATAAATGGTAAATGTTTAGTCAATTACTATTTTTGTTGGTAAATATTTTCTTACATTTTTTTAAGTAAAAAAATAAATGGCTGACTAGGCAGGGAGTTTTTCTAAATTTGAAAGTAAAACGGCACCTTCTAGAAACAAGAAACCGTAACTCTTCATAGTGTTGGTCGCCCGACTGCTGCTATATATCACCACCAAAAGCCCTAGTTTTTCCTCAGGTCTTTTGAGTTTCTTCCCGGTTTTGATTTCTAGGGCAAAAAAACAATGGCACCGAAACGTTCTCCTCTCGAAGATCCTCCTGCTGCTGCTTCCGATGAGGAAATCGGATCTGAGGATTCCGAAGAATCGGAAGGAGAAGAGGAGGAAGAGGAAGTGAAGGGATCGGGTGAAAACGACTCTGAATCAGATGAATCTGATGAAATTCCCAAATCAGCTTCAAAAACTCAGAAACCCCCTTCTTCTGATGATGAAGGAGAGGAATCGGAGTCTGAGTCTGAGGAGGAAGAATTGCCCGAGAAATCAAAACCTTCTGAAGTTCGCCGAAACCCTAGCGGTAGCGGTAAGTCTGTTAAACCCCTTTCTGAAACTTCTAAACCTAAGAAAACTGTCACAAAACCAACCGCTGCAGCAGCGCCACCACCCAAATCCTCCTCTTCCGGTGCCGCTGCAAAACGCCCACTTGAGTCTGAGAAATCGGACAAAGATTCAAAGAGAAAGAAGAAGAAAGTGGGTGGTGGTGATGCTGATGACGATGAAGAAGGTGATCATCAGGAAGAAGTGAAGAACAACCCTTTTGCTAGGTTGTGGAGTGAAGATGATGAAATTGTCATCCTCAAACACATGAGTGACTGCAAAAAACAAGGTATTGATGCTTACTCTGATTTACCAGAATTTCTTGATTCTGTCAAGAAAAGTCTTCACTTTAATGTCAATGTAGCTCAATTATCAAACAAGGTCAAAAGGTTGAAGAAGAAATTTCAAAACAATTTCAAAAGGGGAAAATCAGGTGGAGATCCTGTATTTTCAAAACCCCATGACATTAGATGTTATGATCTAATGAAGGAAATTTGGGGTGAAGAAGAAGCTAAGAGTAAGAAAGCTTCTCAATCCAACAATGGTGGTGATGATTCAGCTTTATCTAATGGGAAAAGAATTAGGAAACCCAAATCCAGAGCTATCACCACCACCCCAAAAACTATCTCTCTCAATGATACCCCCATGAAGGATCTCCCTGAATCTGAAGCAAAGAACAAAACTTTGTACCCTTGTCTGACTGAATCCATGCAGATTGATAAGAACAAGAACTTACCCATGGTTGGAAACAGTCTATTCAAAGAGGGTTTGAGTTTGATTGGGGAATCGAAAGCTGAGGAGTTGGAACAGAAGTGGAGGAAGTTGCAGACTCAAGAGCTCGAGGTTTATTTGAAGCGGATCGAATTGGTGAGGGAGCAGACAATTGAGGTATTGAAAGCACTGAACTCAGCAGACTAAAGAGATGGAGGAGTAATTTGCATGCTTGGTTTTAGATTTGGGGATTAAGCAATTTTAGGGTTTTAATTTATGTTTTAAGTTATGTTTTAAGGTTAAAAAGTAGTCCTTTTTGAATTGGATGATGATGATGATGGATCTGCCATTATGTATCTGTTTGTGTGTTTTTCTTTGTTGAACCCCTAGTTTCCTAAATGATATTGAACTTGGTTATGATCTTTGGTGCTTGGTTTTATTCATTTTCTTCTTTGTTAATGGTTTTGATTATTGGTTTTTTACTTTCCTTGAAATTCTTCTAACCAGTAGAAAATATGGTTGTATAAAGTGAGCAAAATTTCATCTTCAAATTTGATGATTTTATTATGAGAAAATTAGGTTTAAGTCTTTACTTTGAGTGGAAAAGAATTAAGGCTTATGGTTTCTTCATTTAAGATGGAAGAGAAGTGTCTTTGGGGATCAATTTAAAAAGAGATTGCTTGTTAACCTGTTTTATCATGTTATATATACCTCATATGATCCAACAATATTAGGGTTGGGGCCCTCTACATGAACTTACACGGATAGATCTTAAGTTCTTTCGTCTTTTAATTAGTAATTTTTTTTCTAAATAATGATGTCGTTTTACGAATAGCAAGAAGTACATTTTAAGAATTTAGGGTTTTTTTTTACGCTATTTCAAATTTGAGAACTAGAGAAAGAGAACACGTCTAACATCTTCAAGTTTGATGAAGAGAAGTGTTCCAAAGATTATGTTCATCTCCAACTAGGGGGGGAGAAAGAAGAACTAAGGCTTATGGTTCTCTATTTCTTTTTAAAATGGAATAATCGGGTTTTTCTAGATTAATAAACACATTTTGAGTGAACAAAACCTGATTTTTTTCTCCCTCCCTCTATCTTTATACCTAATTCTCCATTATGTGGGCGAGTTATAAGTTTTTTCCATTTTTAACACGTAGTTTTAAGTTTTGCATGTTGTTCTTTACCAATGGGAAGAAGAAAATTTCATGAAATTTGGGTTTTTTGTTCTCTTGTATGTGCAATGAGGACTAGAGAGTACAAAAGATGAGCTTTTGGTGTTCTTACAAGTCTTGAAATTGAGTTTGTGTTAGAACTTATTTGTCCACCAATTTTTTCGAAAAATACTTGAAATATTTATTAGCATCTCCTTTGTATGCTATTCAATCTCTAAAAAGGTACTCTATTTAGAATTGTTTTTCCTTAACAACACTATTTCCACTCTCCAGTAGGACATTCTATATGGAACATATGAACCAAATCCTCACTTGAGCCGCTTCCTGGTAAGTCCCAGCCTATCCTCCAAAGCAACCCGTTGCATTCCCATACTTAGTTCACCTGCTAACAGAACATCCTTCCCATTGTTCGGACGATTTTTTATAATCCTAACATTTTAGGGAAAAAGTTAACATTTAGGTTAGGGTATATTCGAGGATCAATTAACGACATCGGATTGTTTTTTCTCTTCCCTTGATCGGGAATCCTTCACAGTCCAATCCATTAAGATTACGTTCTCGTAACATGAACATTATAGATAAGTCAAAGCTTCTTTGTACTTTTGAAAAGTACGTGATATGCTACTATTGTTCGTACTAATCGTAGTAAGTACGTGTTATGATAATTAGGTTTGTTTCGTTTCGTTTATGGTCATTCAGAGTTAGAATAAGAAAAAAGCTCTGCCTCTTAAATAGAACTGTAAAATTCAAATGAGGAAATATGTCAACAAAAATGAAAAGAAATTCCATCATTGCTTAGAGTTTGACGCTAAATCTCATTCATTCGATGTGGTGACGGCACAATTTATATTTTTGTTTCTAAATATTCCGAAATAGAATCTTCATACTTGATGAGAAAAATTCATGTTTATTATTTTAGAAGACCCTGATTTTATGGAGAAAGAACCGGGGCTTATGGTTTTGGGAAATTTAGTTAAAACTCCCTATGAAGTTTGGTTGGTGAAAAATAATCACTCAATTTTTTCTAGTCTTCAGCTTTTGAGGTTCTTTCGTAATTTGCAACAGCTCGCAAAAATTTGCAAGAGGTTTACAACAACTTACAAGAAGTTTGCAACAACTTGCAAGAGGTTTTGCAACATCTTGCAAGAGGTTTTGCGACAACTTGTGACGAAATATAGAGTTTTAACTAAACAAAATATTTCATCAAAAAAAAAAACTAAACAAAACAAAATTGTTTGAGTTTTTAACCAAACAAGTTGAGTTTTTCACCAAACAAAATATAATTTGTATTTTTAACTTTAAAAAGATTGAATTGGATTCCTCGCCTCATCTTACTGTATAGCTTTCCATTTCTACTTAAATTGGATTAAGACTTTGTGAGGATTTACTCTTCTCTATCATCGTCTATCATAAATCCTTCCAAACCCAATAAATGAGGGTTGGGTTCTCCTAACATGAACTTTACTGATATGCCATAAGCTCTTTCTATTTTTAGCAAGTAACATTTTACGAATGAATATCATTTTTACCGATAGTAAAAAGTACGTGTTAAAAAATTATGGGTTTTACGCTTGATAAAAAACTTTTGCATCTCAACTAAAAATATAAGAGCTTCAACGAAAAAGAAAAAAAAAACTAAAAATAGAACCGTTATATCCATAAGGAAAGATGCGAACAAAAAAAATGAAAGTGCTACAATTGCTTAATCTTGAATTTGAAGTCTTACTCAAAGGATTTTTTTTGTTGAAAGAAGTCTTTTTCGAAGCATTAGTAGTAGTACAATTCGTATATTTTTGCATGAAGTTACGACATCAACTTCTGAGTTGAATTCTGAATTTGATTCGAACTCCAAATTAAATTTATCTATACTTATGTAACATGAGTATTTGTTTGTGTATTTAACGAGTAAGTATTTATCTTCTTATAAGTAGCCGCACGAGGCTATTAACATTTATGATTTCTTACGCTTGTTAATATCGGCATACATTAATGTTTATAATTTTGTTCCTCTTTTAAATTGATCCAGAGTCTGAATATAGGATATTCTATTTGTCTGACTGTTTTTATATTTGTTTATTTCTTTATTAAACTTCAATAGTTACAAGAATTATCTTTAACTGGTGTAGAGTTTATGCATGTGTTTGACTTTCCACTGAGTTTATTTCATTAAAATTGAATAAACTGGACAGCATTTTTGATGTTTATTCAATTGTTATGGGGAATAAAAGGGAAAGAAAAAACTCCTTGAGTTTCTCTTGTGAGAGTTGAAAAAGGAATTTGGGGATTTTTTATTTCTCAAATAAATGGACTTTCTTCGATTAGATTTTGTACCCTCTTTTTTTTTTGTTGAAGATTTTTTGGTTAACAACAATTGGTTTTTGGGAAATTTTAAAGGGCCCCCCGTTTTTGTTAAAAGGCCCCTCCTTGTGAATTCGGTGCGAGTCTACCGAATTCTCAAGAGACTATTCGGTGCGAGCCCACCGAATTCACCAGAGCTTATTCGGTGCGAGCTCACCGAAATTCACTCCACTAGCCTATTTTTGTGAATTCGGTGGACTAGCACCGAATTCACGAGAGGGGTCCTTTTAACAAAAACGAGAGGCCCCTTTAAAACTTCCCTTGGTTTTTATATACATGAGTTTGTACCCTTTTGGTTAACAACAATTGGTTTTTATATACATGAGATGTTGCTAACTAGAAAATGTTGGGTTGTCTTTGAGATCGACATACCTCCAAAGGCTAGTGTGAGACCAAATGTGATGTCATGCATACTCCATCTCAAAGATCATAATTTTCCATGATTTGACTATATGTGGAAGTCTAATGAAGCCTTATTGGTTTGTTATGTTTTAGTGACTTTAAACCGTCTTCATATTGTCGTTTTTGTAGTTGGATTCGAGTTTTCACTCTATATTCTATGGTTTAGTCATTAAAATTCGAGTTTCTGTTCTAAGTCGAAACAAAATAATCTGTCTATTTTTCAAGTTACCACTCTTTTTGTTTCGTCGAACAAAGTTTTTCGTTGTATTCAAACCATAATCGACATTTCTCTAATTATTAGAGAGATCGATAACGTCGTTGCCTGACAGTCAACGTTCATTCAGACATAAAGTGGATTACCTCGAGGAGATAATAATTTATCCTTTCTTAAGACAATTTACACCCTTGTAACAACACCAATAGTTAGGTGCGTATCTCTCAGGATCCAACGAATTCCTTTCAGGGTTGTGATGGTATTTCACGACTCTCAAAGCGGACGAACTTCCGTAAGCAATATAAACTCTGTAACTTATTGTGACTTGGATTTCTTGACTTGATTTCTAATTAACTCTTGATTGCTGACTTGGTTTCGTGATAACTCCTAACTTTGGTTTATGTAGGCACTATATGATGCTCCCAACTCCAACTTCTAGATTCAATAGAATTATCATCAGATACACTAGAAATACTCCTTCGATATAACGCTCTTGATTTTCATCTTCTAAATTAAGGTTTATATTCCAGACAGACATGGAATGCTTAATATTTAAGAAGAGAAGCAAAGATTGAAAAGAATCCTTCCCCGTTCTCATTAAGGTTATATTCCAAACATACAGGAACCTTTCACCGTTGAATCATATTCCTGACGGATAGGAATATAGAGCTTTTAGTGTTGAATGTACATGAGAAAACAAAATGGAATTTGGACTTGTTTTGGGTTCAATTTATATGAATTGAATAGGTACCTTTATTAGAGACACATCTCTTCAAAAAGAAGTTGGTTATAATTTGATCTTGGTCGGCAACTTCCTAGAGTGTCGGATCTTGCTCAAAATCACAGAGGGAATGTGATCCCTCAGATCAATTTCGAAATCAGACCGACAGATAAAACGATTGGGCGTTGTATGGAGACCATTGAGGTCTCACACATCCACCCGAAACAGAATGATCTAAGACTGTTGGATTGGGCGCAATCAGGGCCTTCTAAAAGATGCCTGAAGTAAGAAAGTGGGCGGTTCGATCGAGCGCATTAGACGCGCACAATTTTATGATTGCCCACCTCAAACAGATTTTTTCTCTTTGCTGGTTTAGTCCCTAACATAACTGAAACTCGTCCGAACTTCAAACGTGAAAATCTTATTCATCTTGGAGGGCGATTTTGGCTCTAAATTGAAGAGTTTGACGTGACGAACACCATGGAACACTCCATTGCTTAGTTTGACGAGTCAAAATCTAGCTAAAATTTGCACTGATTTCAACACATATGTTGTAGTCTTTTGACAACATTGTCCTATACAAAATCGGTGATGATTTAGGTTTTTCTCATCGTATCCTTCTCATATTTTTATCAGTAAATTCCTTTTCTTTATCTCATTTTGCAAAATGGGGGTTGTGTTAGGCTAGATTGGTTGATATAAGTTTTGGAGATGGATCTTATGTTCTAATGTCTTCATGGTTTATGTCGAGAATATCTTTTTCTGTTTGGAAGTCGACTACGATCTACGTATGTCGTTACATTTGGCCCTTCATACATCCAATTCTTACCTCCAATTAGTTATAGATCTTGGGGAGATTTGCTGTTTGGACCCCCTTTCTTATAATTGACTTGCTGTTTAGACTCCCTTTTCCCAGAGTTGCATTTTGGACTCCCTTTTCTTCAAAAAATGTTAATTATAACATTTCCAAACCCACAAAACAATGGAAATACTATTTTACCCTTCTTCTTCTTATTATTGACATTTTTAACAAGCTAAGGAAAAAAAGAAAAAAATGAAAGAAAGACAACCAGGTTAAAAAATTCTCCATTTTTACCACCCACCCAAATTCAATCACACATGTCTTTTTTCTCTCTCTAGCCTTCTTTTCTTACTTTACTCCCCTCCCCTCCTTTGATGCCATTAATTGGTTTCTTCTTATTTCAACAAAAAAAAAAAAAATTGGTTTCTTCTTGAAAAAAAACAGAGAAAGAGGGGTTTATGGAGTAATGGAGATGACCGTTAGTGGTGACACCAGTCATGCTTGCGTTGCTTGCAAATAGTTTATGGAGTAATGGAGATGACTGTTAATGGTGACACCAGCCATGCTTGCGCTGCTTGCAAATACTAGAAAAGGAATGTTCCGATATTGTCTTCTTGCTCTTGTTTCCCTTCTGATCATTAGTTATGGCTCAATCAACCCCCCACCCCCTATTCAATCCATGGAAAAGATTCACTTTATGTTTTCATTCTTTTTTATTCTTAATTTGTTGAATAGATAAAAGAAGAATTAAGTGCTGATGTTGTTATTGTCAAAGATCTTATCATCATCATCTGTGAGAAAATTATTTCTAATCGGGCCTTCTTCTAAATTGTCTTCTCATTTTAATTTTCCTCTAAGTTCGGTGAACCCTAACCAGCGTAATTTCATCCTAAATTCGATTACCAACCGTCGTCGTCGCAGTCTCTACTACTACTCTTTTACAGTCATGGATGTTAGCACCTGGACTACGGTCACGAGATCATCCTATCACTGTTCTTCTTGATTACAAAACCTTTTCGTCTATAATATCAGGTTTACTCGTGAAGTTGTTTCAGGTGCTTCTAAATTCCGATTCATTTTGTGTCAATTGATTATGTTATTGCTAGAATTTTGTCAGATTGAATTATTCATCTTTGAAATCTTGATTTTGATTTGCTTAGTGCTCGTTGAGATTGATTTTGAACTAATTTGTGTATGTTCTTTTTGTAATGTTAACAAGATCTAGTTTGTTTAATGGTAGAAGATTGTTTTTAGTGTTTAATTGATGTTGATTTTGAAGTCATTTATATATAGAAGCAAATGAGAGAGATGAGTTAAAGAGACAAGAAGAAGATGACTTAAATAAACTAGGGGTCCAAAGTGCAATATTGATTATATAAGGGTAAACTTGTAATTATTTAAAGTATAATTTTAGAGATGGAATATTCTCGGGTGATTCCGTTAAAAGGGAGTCCAAAATGCAACTATGGAAAAAGGGAGCCCAGACAGCAAGTCAATTAGTCCAAACAGCAAATCTCCCTAGATCTTGGGCAAATTTAAGTGAGGTGGCAGCATGACGTGGCAGTCTCGCCGACGAGGCAACTATGGTTTGCGCCTTTGCGGGAAAACATGGGCAAGTTCATGAGTTGACGGTCAGGATCATCTATCAGGTGTCTTTCACGTGATCTTGATTCATTCGAGGTAAGGGTAGTCCCGTCATTATAGTAACAAGCAAATAATTGCAAGCTAAAAACAGGCGGGAAATAGGTTGGAGGGCAGTTCCGTCCTCCTGAACAAAACCTAAACCACGAAACTTAGAACCTTCATCTAACCGTTCAAACAAATTTAATTCAACGGACATAGATCTCGATCCATGTCCTTAATTTCTATTGGCTCATTATTATCAACCACAAGTATAAATACAAGACAAGATTTATTCAGCCCTCAGTCTCTCTTTTTCTCTCTCGCTCTTTATATCTCTCTAGTTTCTCTCTCTCTACTTTCTCTCTCTTCAATCTTCGAAAATGGCCGGAAGGGGAAAATCGATTGGGTCAGGTGCCGTGAAGAAAGGATCCTCTCGTAGTAGCAAAGCCGGTCTTCAATTTCCGGTGGGTAGAATCGCTCGATTTCTCAAAGCCGGCAAGTACGCTGAACGAGTCGGTGCCGGTGCTCCAGTCTATCTCGCTGCTGTTCTTGAATACCTTGCCGCAGAGGTAAATTAGGGTTTTCTTCGTGTTTTCTATTTAGGGTTTTGAATACCCTTGTTTTAATAAGGATTTAGGTTCTAATTAGGGGTTTGAATAGTCTTGTTTTAACTTTAGAGATTGAGGTTCTAATTAGGGTTTTTTCGTGTTTTCTATTTGGGGGTTTTGAATACCCTTGTTTTAATAAGGATTGAGGTTCTAATTAGGGTTTTGAATGTTCTTGTTATAATTTTAGGGATTGAGGTTCTAATTAGGGTTTTTCTGAATGTGTTTGATTTTTTAGGTTTTGGAATTGGCTGGAAACGCAGCAAGAGATAATAAGAAAACAAGAATTGTTCCAAGGCATATACAATTGGCTGTGAGGAATGACGAAGAATTGAGTAAATTACTTGGTGCAGTGACGATTGCTAATGGTGGAGTTATGCCTAATATTCATAGTCTTTTGTTGCCAAAGAAGACTGGATCTTCAAAATCTGCTGCTGGTGCTGATGATGAATAGTTATTAGGGTTTCAATTGATTTGTCTTTTTTCTCTTATCTTTTTTTTTTTCTAGGGTTTATACTGTTTTGGTAGTAAATTTCCTACATTTCAGGTTTTAGTTGTTTTAGGGTTTTAAGTTTCTTTGAAATGTAGTTATGTTGATCGACTAATGAAATATAAAAGGGTTTTGTGAATGAGATCAAAGTTTGGTTCTTTAATTGGTTTAGTTATTGCAAAATGTCTAATCTTGGTAGTAAATATAAATAAGGTTTCACTTCACCAAATCTTGATTTGATGATATAAACTATAGGTTGTGACTAGAGACATTCATGGATGAGATAATCCAATACAGAGGGATAGAGATAGCCCTAGATAGAGAGATAGGTACAGATGATTGGGCTAGGATCTCATTAGACAGGTACAAATGAGTACCAATTGGAGGTGAATGAATCCCTGGCCAGACAAGATTCAGAGAGAATATCCTTTAATGGTCCGATATAGTATCTTTATCTTTTCTGATGTTGTATCTCCGGTTTGCTGGTTCCAATCTAGCTGAGGCTAGAGAGGCTTTTCTCCGGCAGGGGATGGGGGAAGAGGAGCCCTTAATTAGAAACCACAATTGAAAAGTTAGTATTCTAAACTTCAAACAATTGTGATTTTTTACTTGTTATAGAGAACATTTCTTCCTTTCACTTTCACCATCCCTAACATCTCATTCACCATCTTCATCTCTAGATCTTCTCTCTTATTCAGACAAAAATCACTAGAACCCACTTTAGTTTTTATCTAAATCAGTGATTTCTTAGTTAAAGTAATGAAATATATGACTGATATGTTTCATTTGAGTGATGAACCGTTTAAATTAGAGATGTTTGGGAAATATTCACAAAGTTGTGTTGGTTGGGAACCCGCTGAGGCTTTCATGTGATGCTTGGTGAAACTCCGGACAAGTGTTTCTTTCCAAATCCTAATATCGGCTTTCCTAGAGAGAAGATGGTGAAAGAGACCGGGAAGAAGATGGGGAAGGAGATGGTGGTGGAAGGAAAAAAAAGAAAAAAAGAGGTTGGCAAAAGAAAATTAATTTACTAGTTATAAAGGTCGTTGGCAGATGATCGAATAAGTGTTTCTCAATAATTGTTTCCGCCCAAGAGTAAGTGTTTGTCAATAATTGTTTCTGCCCAAGAAGATTGAGGGAAAAGACAGGAGGAGAAATTTTGATAAAACTGAATCAACGTCAAAGTTGACCAAAAAAACATTGTCTCGGGGATCATCTTGGTATGTTGTGAAAATATGAGAGCAAATGTTTCAGTTGGCACAAATAGGGGACTGAATAGAATTTACGTTCACTTTATGGTGTGTTTGGTTGCAGGATTCCTAAGTAGGATTCCAATCAAAAGTGGAATTTGGTAGGAATCATGAATCCTTGGTCTGTTTGGCTACCAAGAATCCTAGGACTCTTGAATCCTAAGGATTCCTAATTCCAAAATTTGTATTGGACCAAAATCCCACCCTACCCCCTAGGATTTGCTAGGATTTTGGATTAATGAACCTAAATTTCAAACTTAAAATCAACAAAAAAATATTTCCTTTTACAAAATCATTATTTTTTTTCAAAATTATTATTTTTTTCAAAAATCATATTTTTTCTAAAGACGTTTACAAATACTCAAATAATAATAAATCATAGGATTCTTAATTGCCAAACAAGCCAAAATATATTACTTGGATTCATGAATCCGTGGAATCATGAATTCCAAGGACTCATGAATCCGCGGATTCATGATTCCGCCATCCAAACACACCATTAGTTTTTTTTTGGAATAACCTTCTCTTCTCTTTAGTTATGCACGAAAAGTGGGGTTGAATAATTTTTTTTTTTGAGAAAAGTAATCCTACATTAAAATAATCAGTTACAAAGTTCTAATCTATTTGTTACATGTCTAAAAAAAAAAAAAATCTTTTTTATTTCAATATCATTTGCAAGTGAAGTTTCCTATAGTTTAGACATTCTTGAAGCTCATTTACATAAAACTCTCTAAAACTAAAACTTGAAATTTCACATGTTACGAAAGAAAATATTATAACCTCGCCGAAATTTTCAACGGAGATCAACAAAATGAAGAGTAAAGAAGAATAGGTTTTACGTGTTGCATTGGGTTCGAAGTCATACTTATTTGTTATGAGTATTTTTTTTATTCATATAATTATATTTTTCAAATGTTCAGTTAAATTGTGTTCATAGATTTATTTACTTACATCTATTATTATTAATATTCTTAATAGTATTATGTAATTATTCATGCATTAATATTTTTACTTAATGTATTTTTGTCATGATAATATTTTCTTCTGATAAACTGTTTAGATATTTTACTAATATATCGTATATAAAAAAAATCGGTTCTTACACCATACGAAGGGCCCCATTTAAAAGTTCGCACCGGACCCTCAAAATCTCAGCCACGTCACTGCCAATAATATCTACACAAAACTACATTTCATTAGCAAGATTAGATTTATGCATTTCAACAGAAATAAGATTAGATTTATATAATTACTAAACAAGAAATTAGATTTATACACACGGTCTGATTAGAAAGTTCACGAAAGACCCTAAAATTTTACCTCAGTAAATTTTTTGAAATTTGAGGAGATGTTGCATTACAAGCTACTCCATCTTGCGTTTAACAGAGGGAATTGATAATCACCTTGAATCTTACCAACTCGGTTGAGTATTTGAGTTTTTTTTGGAGAGAGAGGTAGATAGCAGTCTGTTAGGATTCTACTGAGAGAGAGAGAGATGGCAAGATTAGTTAGGTGTGGGTTTATTTTTTCTCATATAATCTGAACGGCTAGAGGATTAATATTGTAGATCATTTTTCAGCAGGGACTTAACCGTAAACACGGTATAATCGTGGACCAAAGTGTAAAGTTTAAATAATACTTTACATCCACGTGGGAGATTTGCTATTTGCACCCCCTTTCGTATAATTGACTTGCTGTTTGGACTCCCTTTTTCAAGAAAAAATTTGATGTAACAATACAAGAGAGAAAAATACTATTTTACCCTCTAGTTAACCTCACCTAACCTAAGTAGGCAACCCACAAGTACTCATGGCAATTATTAATTAATTTTAATTACCTCTACTAATATTAAAAACCAATTCAAATGATCTTGAGAACAAGAGAAACACAAAAAAAATTCAAATATGAGTACTTATGAGTTAAATAAATTAAAGGGTCTAAAGTACAATATTGAGTTGCCCGAATCTGTCCGTACCTGCCCGACTGAAAGAGCTTAAGCGGACGACACAGGCATAGGTCCTTACCCGGTGGTCCGACCGAGTCTGCCCATTTATATAGTCTGCCTGACCGAACACGTCTGTTTATCCTACCCGTTATACCCGCCCGTCTATATGATTGATTTTAAGCCTTTAGATTTGTAGCGTTAGCTACAACCGTTAGATTTTAAGAGTAAAAATTTATGAGTTATTTTGCGAAAGGGTCGTACATAAGTATCGGGTTTTGCGAAAGTGTCGTGACCGTTTATTATTTTGCAAAGGGGTCGTGGACTAGGATTGACTAGTTAAGTTTTAACGCCGTTAAGCTTTAACACCGTTAATTCTATCTACATTACATAAAAATTTATGGTTATATTTAAGTAAACTTTATACAATTTTGACACTAATTCGCAAAAGTAACAAGTAACAAATTAAGACATTCACTATTATTTTTCTAGATTTCTTAGGTAACTTCAAATTTCTTCTAAATTATTAGATCAAACAAAGTGATCCCATTAAAATAGTTGATAAATTGGTCATTTTAGTGCACTAATGTTGTGCCACTACAATGCATTGTAGTCACTTCCAGTGCAATCATCTAAAGGGTTAAACAAGTTCTATCAATCGGCAACGCCTCTTCATTGTCCGGTGAAAATCAAAAGTCAGAAGAAATAAAAAGGGAAGAAAATGAACTGAATAAGTTATTTTTTTATAAAACAAATGTGAGATTAGGCAAGTTTTATCAATAGATTTTAGCCATCTATGTGGAGCAATAACGTCCATCGGATTACTTGAGGTAACACCGTTACATTTACATAACGGCGTTAACTTTTCATCTAATGTGAAGTTAAATCTAACATTTATTTAACGGTCAATCTTAATCCACGACCCTTCACAAAATAATAAACAGTCATGTCCCTTTTCTTCATCTTGTCATCGCCTCTTTACTTCTCCAGTCTCGCTCCTCCAAATTCTCTAAATCTCATCAATAACCCAAGAAACCACAATATACCGATCGTAATCCATGAGAAGAAGAAAAAAACCGATCGTAATCTATGAGAAATCTCAACAATTATCTTTTAATTTTGAATTCATTTACTTTTTGTAATTTTAAAGCGGGAGTTTAGAAAGTTATATTTAACTACTAAACCGACTTAATTTCGAATAAAAAAATCTTTATTTGTTCATTAGTGACCGGTGCCCGAGTGACCGTTACCCGGTTTGCCCGATTATCAAAACGGTCACGGACGGGCACTTTGTTGGAGAAAAATCCGAAATGTCCGTTCGTTTTGTCCAGATGCCCGAGTGGACACTTAGGACTTGTGCCCGTTCCACCCGGACCAGTTAAGTTAGTGTCCGATTCCCGCCCGTCCGGACCGATTCCCACCCCTAGCCATAGGTAAAAATGAAAAGGGAGAAATTTTGGGATGGAAATCGACTAGGTCTTTGGCAGTGTCTCCATTACACAGTGAAATGAGAGGCTTTGCACTAGGGTTTGAACTGAGCAGAGAGATGGGCTCAGCCACTTATATCATAGAAGGAGCTTCCAAATCTATGGTCGAAATGCTTTCAGATGATGAAGCGACCCCTTCGTGGCGATTATATAGGGATATAAAAGCGTTAAGTGGAAGCTTGTCGCAACACGGTAGAATTACTTTTTTGTCCCCGTATTTGCAATATGGAGGCTCATCAGCTTCAACACCTTAGACATAGGCTAGTTGCTTATTAGTCCTTTCAGTTAACTTACGCTTGTTGTATCCGTTTGTTTACGTTTGCTACCTATAACTCTGTAAGGATACTTGTGGTCGTTTATTTATGAAAGCTTTACTTCAAAAAAGAAATGCAAAACTTAGTCTTCGAAATTTGAAGGCCACATAAGATTTTTTTGGATTTTAGGGTTTATACTGTTTTGGTAGTAAATTTCCCACATTTCAGGTTTTAGTTGTTTAGGGTTTTAAGTTTAGGGTTATTTAAATGTAGCTATGTTGATTGATTAATGAAATATAAAAGGGTTTTGTGAATGAGATCAAAGTTGGTTTCTTTAATTGGTTGTGTTATTGCAAAATGTCTAATCTTGGTAGTAAGTATAAGGTTTCACCAAATCTTGATTTGATGATATCAACTATAGGGTGTGACGAGTGATGTTCATAGATGACATAGATAAAGAGAGAGATAACCCTGGAGAGACAGGTACAAATGATGGGCTAGGATCACATTAGACACGTAAAAATGCCGGTACCTGCAGGTGAATGAATTCGTAAACGTACTGTGGCGAGACAGGATTCAGATAGAAAAAGTCAGCACCCGGTCGGGATTCACCCTGGAGAGTGGCTGCCCATAGCTGTTGTTGTACCTATATAACGGTTTGCTGGTTACACTCTCGGCTGCCAATCACCTTTCTTGAGTACCTTCGGTGGAGGCTAAAGAGGCACTCTTCCGGCAGGGGAGGGGGAAGGGGAGCCATTAGTGAGATATCACAATGGAATTGGATGAATTAGATTTCTATCTAGATGTGAAGGGTACCTTTAAAACTGATATTTTCAGCATCGCTTTTACCTCTTCGAATGCCTCAGGATGACCTCTGTGATCGGAGTCCTTCGTGCATCTGAGCCACTGGGGCTTTCCGGCTAATGTGCACGTGCTATCTCGTCTTATTAATCTTATTTGTGCATTGATTGACTATTCATGTTAAACGTCTATTCAATAAATTTGTGGTATAACCAAGTTACCAAGGCGGAACCAGGATCCATACCTAACCTTGGCTAGCATGTGAATGAAAAATTAGGGACCAAAATAATGGGGAAGGAGGAATTCCAACTCACAACCTAATACGTGCGCATCCAAGGCGAATACCAACTGACCCCCATTACTTTCTTAGTTAAATATTACCTTCTAATGTAGTTATTTAAGAACGAACCCTAGTTGTTTCATCCACAACACTACCTCCTAATACAAATATTCGAAACCTAACCCTAGCTGCAGCCAGGGCTAGTCTCCATTTAGGTCCACCCTAACATGACAACAAGTCCATTATGTGTCAAGACAACAAGACAACACAACCATTCTTAAGCTATATATGTGGCTTATAAACTAGATACTAGATTAGATGTGACATACTGTTGGAATTGTACATATTAGGCCCATCAGTAGAATACAAGCTCAAAGTTCACACAGTCTGCCCTTGGTCACTCTGCTCATTGACATGTCCAAGCACAACCCTATAGGCTCGTGTTAGGTTGTGTAAGGTCTAGACCCAACTCTTACGCGACCATCATAATGAACCATTTACCCCAACACAAAATTGAAATCTATATTTCAAATATATATATAATGTTTTGTTGACAATATAATATTTTCACACTTAGTAATTTTCATACACTCACATATGTACATATATAGAAATTATAAAACTTTTTGAAATCTGAAAATTAGGTGGATCACTCAACAAAAACATGTATATTGTTTTTAAAACAACAAAAAACACATAGGATGTTTGTTATCCAATTTAAAATCTCACATTTGTCTAGCATTTTAAAATAACCCTCTAAAGTTATATTTCCGTTAGCAAGGGCGGAGCCAGGATATAAAGTTACCCCGGACTAACTTAAAAGTAGTTAGAGAGCAAATATTTCATTTCTAACTTATATGCACTTAGAAGTAGTATTTAAAAAGCAATTTTTCGTCGAATATGTAGAATTTCGTTAATAGAAACATAAAGAACTTAAGATGAATTAACCATAAAAATTTATAATGTATGTGATCATTGGTAATTTGGAGACAAAGAAATAACTAAAACGTAACTTGGATGAACCAATAAAAAGGGGTAAAACTTGATTTTAGCACAAAAAATGGTCAAAAAGGAATTGAGTTCATAAGTAGGGGGCATTACTTGGGACTTTAAGAGAAAATACATATAAATAAGGACCAATAGAGAGCTATTTAACAAAAAGAAATTAAAATTGAAAACATGGTATATAAGAGGTTTGAACCCATGACCTTTTTCTTTTTTGAAACCCTCGAAATCATATTTCATTCATAAGTGATACAATCACAAATTACAGGGGTATAATTTTATTCCTCTCGGCCAGAAACTTGAGAGTTACATTCATAAGTAAGTTCGCAGAACTTTGAATGTAAAGTGACTTTGAATGTTAAGGGCCTCATGTATTGAGAGAAATTGGTGGACTAGACACTGGCGAAAAAGGAAGATGAAAAGATCCTAAAGATCAAAGATGAAAGGACCCTAAAGGTAAACAAAATATGATAACACGATAATAAAAAAAATACTAATTAACATCCCCACCGCTGTCACCTTAAATCTCCACTGTTGCCGGAAAACCACTATTGTTGCCAGGAAACCGTTGCCGGAAATCGTAGTCATCAATCCTTCTTCATCATGAAGTCATGAGATGAACCAATAACGATTAAATCTGACTTAAATTGGCAAACAAACACTTAATAAATTGATAATCAATAAGCAACTTTGAAAATGAAATTTGAATCCTCAATGTAACACCATACAAATCGAACCAAGTTCTGATATGTAATCGAACCCATGACCTATTGGGTGGTAGAGTATGCACACAACCATCTGGCTATATATCTCCCTTACCATGTTAACTCTTTCCCTTTACCAAATTAATAACACCCTGACTACACCCTCTTTCTGTATAAATAAACTACTCCAATTAAACTATTGATCATCATTAGCAGTACTGTCTCAGTAGCAAGAACACCAAGATAATTAGGGCAATCTCAACTCCCTAGTTGCTTTTCCATATTCATACCACATTCTGAATATGATGGAAAAAGGTGATAATACCTAGATTTCGTTTTATCCACCTTTCTCTCTTTCTTCCATTCTTTCTCTCTCTAGCTAATGAATCTTTTTGATTTGCAGGTTGTGAAGACAATGTGTTATCTCAAACGACTGAATCTGAATCAAAAAAGGAGGTAACTTTAATTTTGATTTAGTTGTCTTTCTTGCATTTGTTATTGTTTGTGTTTTTTTGATCATTTATCTGAAATCACTTTATTTCACAATCAGGGGACTAAAGAAGTTCATCAAGAACAAATTCAAAAGAATCAATCTGAATCTAATAATAAAGAGGTAACTTTAATTTTGATTTTGTTGTCTTTCTTGTATTTGTTGTTTTGTGTTTTTTTGATCATTTATCTGAAATCACTTTATTTCACAATCAGAGGACTAAAGAAGTTCATCAAGAACAAATTCAAAAGAATCAATCTGAATCTAATAATAAAGAGGTAACTTTAATTTTGATTTTGTTGTCTTTCTTGTATTTGTTGTTTTGTGTTTTTTTGATCATTTATCTGAAATCACTTTATTTCACAATCAGGGGACTAAAGAAGTTCATCAAGAACAAATTCAAAAGAATCAATCTGAATCTAATAATAAAGAGGTAACTTTAATTTCGATTTTGTTGTGTTTCTTGCATTTGTTATTGTTTGTGTTTTTTTAATCATTTATCTGAAATCACTTTATTTCACAATCAGGGGACTAAAGAAGTTCATCAAGAACAAATTCAAAAGAATCAATCTGAATCTAATAATAAATAGGTAACTTTAATTTTGATTTTGTTGTCTTTCTTTTATTTGTTATTTTGTGGTTTTTTGATCATTTATCTGAAATCACTTTATTTCACAATCAGGGGACTAAAGAAGTTCATCAAGAACAAATTCAAAAGAATCAATCTGAATCTAATAATAAAGAGGTAATTTTAATTTTGATTTTGTTGTCTTTCTTGCATTTGTTATTGTTTGTGTTTTTTTTGATCATTTATCTGAAATCACCTTGTTTCACAATCAGGGGACTAAAGAAGTTCATCAAGAACGAATTCAAAAGAATCAATCTGAATCTAATAATAAAGAGGTAACTTTAATTTTGATTTTGTTGTCTTTCTTGCATTTGTTATTGTTTGTGTTTTTTGATCATTTATCTGAAATCACTTTATTTCACAATCAGGGGACTAAAGAAGTTCATCAAGAACAAATTCAAAAGAATCAATCTGAATCTAATAATAAAGAGGTAACTTTAATTTTGAGTCTTTTGTCTTTCTTTCATTTGTTATAGTTTCTGTTTTTTTGATTATCTGTTTGAAATAATTTGATTTCAAAAACAGGGGATGAATTCCCAAGAACAAATAATTTTGTTATAGTTTCTGTTTTTTTGATTATTTGTTTGAAATAATTTGATTTCAGAAACAAGGTGAATTTCTATCTTCATCTTTTCCTCATGTTTTCTTCCTAATAATATATGGGAATTTCTTATCTGAGTATCCTTTAGAATAAGTTGATTTTTTTTTTGGTTTGCTAATTGTTGTTCAATAGAATCAATGACTATGAAATTGTGAAAATGGGTTATTTTCATGCATAGAATTAATGACTATGAAATTGTGAAAATGGGTTATTTTGCAATAGAATCAATGACTATGAAATTGTGAAAATGGGTTATTTTCATAAGATTGATTTTGTTTGTGGTTTACCAATTGTTGTTCAATTGAATCAATGACTATGATGACTATGAAATTGTGAAAATGGGTTATTTTGCCATAGAATCAATGACTATGAAATTGTTAAAATGGGTTATTTTCATAAGATTGATTTTGTTTGTAGTTTACTAATTATTTTCCTAATGGCCCCTAACTTTGTGATCAGCTTCCCGCCAGGCCCCCTACTTTACGAGAAATACCCATATGGCTTCCTTCCGTTATAACACCGTTACTCTATCTCCTCCATCTCTTTTTCTCTCTCTGCCATGTCACGCCACATCATCTGTTACGCCACCTCATCACCTTCTCCGACAGAGGGTGTCGGCCGGCCAAATTTCCGGTCGGCGACCTTCAAACTAAATATTTTTTTTCTCTTCTTCTTCTTCCCCTCTCTCTCTCCTGTTTTCTCTCTCCTATTTTCTCTCTTCTTCTTCTTCTTCTTCTTCTTCTTCTTCTTCCTCTCTCTCTCTCTAAAATGGCCGGTGAAGGGGGAACCCTTCGCCGGCCGTCGGTCTGGGAAACCAGACCGACGAGGTCTGGTTATCCCAGACCTTCAGATCTGGGAGTTCTCAGATCTGAAGGTATGGGGAAACCAGGCCTTCGTCGGTCTGGTTTCCCAGACCGACGGCCGGCGAAGGGTTCCCCCCTTCGCCGACCATTTTAGAGAGAGAGAGAGTGAGAAGAAAGGGGAAGAGAGAGAGAGAGAGAGAGAGAGGAAGAAGAAGAGAGAAAAAACAGGAGAGAGAGGAAGTAGAAGAGAACAAAAAAATTTATTTTAGTTTGAAGGTCGCCGGCCGGAAATTTCCGGCCGGCGACCTCTGCAGGAGAAGGTGATGAGGTGGCGTAACAGATGATGTGGCGTGACATGGCAGAGAGAGAAAAAGAGATGGAGGAGAGAGAGTAACGATGTTATAACAGAAGGGGGCCATATGGGTATTTCTCGTAAAGTAGGGGGTCAGGCGGCAAGCTGGTCACAAAGTTGGGGCCATTAGGGAAATAACTCTTAAAAGTATTTGTACAGAGAGGGTCATGATCCTGTTTGAGTAGAAATAGCGAGAGATAGAGGGTTTTACATAGCTGAAGGTGATGAGGTGGCGTAACAGATGATGTGGCGTGACATGACAGAGAGAGAAAAAGAGATGGAGGAGAGAGAGTAACGATGTTATAACGGAAGGGGGCCATATGGGTATTTCTCGTAAAGTAGGGGGTCAGGCGGGAAGCTGGTCACAAAGTTGGGGGCCATTAGGGAAATAACCCTTAATAGTATTTGTACAGAGAGGGTCATGATCCTGTTTGAGTTAGAAATAGCGAGAGATAGAGGGTTTTACATAGCTGGAGAGAGAGAGAGAGAGAGAGAGAGAGAGAGGATTCAATTACTGTTTGAGTTAGAAATGTATTTGTACAGAGAGGGTCATGATCCTGTTTGAGTTAGAAATAGCGAGAGATAGAGGGTTTTACATAGCTGAAGGTGATGAGGTGGCGTAACAGATGATGTGGCGTGACATGGCAGAGAGAGAAAAAGAGATGGAGGAGAGAGAGTAACGATGTTATAACGGAAGAGGCCATATGAGTATTTCTCGTAAAGTAGGGGGTCAGGCGGGAAGCTGGTCACAAAGTTGGGGGCCATTAGGGAAATAACCCTTAATAGTATTTGTACAGAGAGGGTCATGATCCTGTTTGAGAGAGAGAGAGAGAGAGAGAGAGAGAGAGAGAGAGAGAGAGAGAGAGAGAGAGAGAGAGAGAGAGAGAGAGAGAGAGAGAGAGAGAGAGAGAGAGAGAGAGAGAGAGAGAGAGAGAGAGAGAGAGGAATTAGAGAGAGAGGATTCAATTACTGTTTGTTATTTTAAAGACGCCCCTCTTAATGTGTAAATGGTGTTTTCAGCATCAGGGACTACTGGATGGAGAAGAGGAAGAATTAAGTAAAGAAGATGAAGATAAGTTTTTCAAGGTGTTGGGTTCTCATTTTCGCACCATGGAAGGGAATGTAACAACAATGTCCATGGTCAAGGATCTCGAGGCCCAAATCTATACCTACATCGGCGAAAAAGTACTCCGAAAGTCAGATGTTGATCCAAGTCAAGGACATCTGTCCCATTTCAACAAAAAAAAAGGACATCTGTCCCTACCAAGAGACCTAAAAACTAAAATGAAGGCTTTCTTGACGAAAGAAGAGGGAAATATGCTAAAAGACGGGAATATCGAAGCCACCATAGTCGATGGACGAGGCGGTCAATGGCAAGTCAACCTCACATTTTGGGTATCACTACAAATATATGCACTTATTAGCGGGTGGAAGGAAGTAGTCGAAGATTTGAGGCTGAAAATTGGTGACCGAGTTAGATTATGGTGCTTCAGAAGACAAAATGAAACCCATCTCTACTTCGCAATCAATTCGGATTATTTCGATCGTCTTCAATAATACTTTTGTTTTTCTCAATTGAAATTCCAATACATTAGTTTTCGTAAATGTGAAATTTTGAATAAGGATCAAAGAGAAAAACAAGTTCATTTTTTGTTTGAGTGGACTTACCAATCATACAACTAGTGAAGAACCAAGTCTCAAACAACCCATCTTAATATATATTTACAAGCGTCCCAAATAACGAACATCAACGACGATTTCTTAAGCGTCGGACCTGAAATTAAATTATCAAATTTCTTTTTTGCTGCGGCAAGAATTTTACAAAACCGTCCCAAATAACGAACATCAACGACGGTTTTAGCCGTCGAACCCAACTTCGGTGATAGTATACCCGACGGTGATTCTGACGACGGGTTTGGTATTGTCGTTGAAAACTAATAGCGACGGTGATAATACATTAGCGACGGTTCTCTGCTGTTGGTAAAACTCATTTTCGTGTAAGATTCAAATTTAGGAAATGGTAAGCTTCAAAGTTAGGACTCCACGGTCAAAAGACATACATATGACTCCACCAAAGTGAATTTCACTGCACCTGATATGTCAATGACCTCAAAAGATCTAGTTAACAAAGAACACCCTTTATTTGGAGACCATAAAATAACATTAGTTTAATTTTGTACTTGAAGGAAGGCCATACCTACATAATTTCATAGAAGCAATTAAAAACTTAAAAAGCATGTCGTCTAAAAACTAAACTTTGACAGATTGTACGGGAAAAAGACTCTCCACAAAACTTATTACTGGAGAGAAATCATGCTCAGATGTTGTTTTCCTTAAGTTTTTCTTGTTTCGGTCATAAAGATAATACATACATTCTCCGGTTTCCAATGGTGTGTGTCCTATGAGGATTAGGTTTGTCCCTATAACACCTTCAAATCGAACGTCATTTGGATTCGCGCTCAAGTCCAATTGAATAGTTTCTTCAATCCAATTACTATTATTAGTTTTCTCCTTGCTATCTTCATGTAGTATCCACATCTTGAAAGTGATTTTACTTGTAGTAGCATCGCCGCATATATTCTCTACTAGAGATACACATTCATCTATCACAATTAAATGACAACTACCCATAGCTTTCACAACACTAGGGATTGAGATGGTTGTTCTAAACTTTTCACTTCTAACATCAAATGCCACCAACAGGCCATAATGATCACGTTCCTTCCAAAAAATGGAACCATTTGCATAAACACAATCGTCGTAAATTGAATAAGGTAGAATCTCATGAGTCGTTCTCCAAGATTCGTCTTCCCCTATTGAAAATACCTCGCAAAAATTTCTCTCAACCACAATACCTTTATTTTTCTTATATGATCGCCATAGGCAAATAACCTTATGTACTTTAGAGATCGGATCAAATCCCAATCCATAACTAAAGAGAAAAGGCTCACCAAACTTATCTTCACCGCCATATAATTCAACTTCTGTTCTTTCAGTCTCCAATTTTCTCCTCTCTTGTTTTATTTCCAATCAGTCTCTTCTCGAGTGCTAACATTAAAAACAATAAAAGAAGATCTGCAGTTGTCAATAGAACAAAGCAAACCATTTACCAGTCTCATCGGACTTTGGCAAAATATTGGCAATAATACATTACGAAAATGGCTCGTGTATTCACCGTGTAGATCCAATGAAGTTAAAAAGGTATAAGTATTAGCGTTTGTATCTTCGTGAGGGTCAAGTATTATGAGTGTTTTGTTACTTTTCGAACGGGTAAGATGATGTATATAATGAAAGTGTTTATCATACTTAATTAGGTATTGGAAATGTTTGCATATAGACTTGAATCGCAAAAGTGACTTAACTGGAATTCTGCTAAGTATCTCAATCACTAACATATCAAAATCAATAATTGTAATTTTGCTCCTAGCACGATCAACATGTATTAACTTCATCTTCTTATTCATCATCACCTTCATATTTTTTGAGTTTTCCTTGGGCGAGTCGTGGGTATTTAGTTTGAGAACGAACCCTATATATGGGTATTTATATAGAGATAGAGAAGATTTTGACTCTCTAAAATATAGGATATATTCCTACAGTGGAACCCTATATATGGGTATTTATTTATATTTATATTTATATTTATATATAGAAAAAGAGAGATCAATCCAACATTGGTTGATGTTCCTGAAAGCATATATTGGTTGATGTTCCTGAAAGCATATATTGGTTGATTTTGACTCACTAAGATTTATTTATATTGGTTGATGTTCCTGAAAGCATTGTAAGTCAGTTGGAGACAGATCAATCCAACATTCCTCTGATTTTTGAGAGTTAATAAAGTTAGGCTGAGCCTAGTTTCATCAAAAAAAAAAAAAAAATATAGAAAAAGAGAGGATTTTGACTCCCTAGAATATAGGATATATTCCTCATCTAAAAAACGCCTTCCCTTTAACTTCTAAATTCTCCTCTTTCTATTCTCTCTCTTTAGTTTAGATTGCTTTTTTTTTTTTATCTCCCCAACCCGGCCCAATCCGTTAGGCAGCAATCAAATTTGAAGGGCCTAAACATATAAATTATTTAAGGTTCATTCTATTTGGCCAAATTTGTGAACAACTGTGACCAAATTACATGGTTGGATATGTGTGTGGATATTGCTGGTAATGTCTTTTGTATGTAAGTGAGCGTATGAAAATAGACCCACATGGAAGAAGGGCTATCTAGCAAGCAATAATATAATGTTTAGGTATTCTGACTCATTGTTAATTGGTTTTGAGTTGGATGACCACAAACTTAACACCAACCCCAAGACCATGAAGATTAACAGAATCAAAAAGTTCACCTCATCTAGTAGAAATAGAAACCTACCAAAATTAGGAAGGAAATCCACCAAAATTTAATCAAATATCGTTGTATAAATTAAGAAACAATAAATACATCAACATCTATAATTAGTTTTTCTAATCTGATACAGGGTTTGTTCAATCGAGCAACCATGTCTCTCTGACAAAACGTGTTTGTTAAAAGCAACATATATAACTGTTTTTGTTTTGTTAATGTTTTTGTTAAAAACAAAAGAAAAAATGCAGAACATATTTCTTTCTTCATAAGACAAAAAAGAAAGTGCATTAGCCAAATTATTATTTGTTCGTTAATGGGATGTCAAATACATAAAATAATATCAATATCATTTTAATTTAAAAAATATTTTACACGTTGATCTGGACGGGAAATCGATCTAGTTGTTGTTGATGATATATATGTTTAATTTTTATTGTTAAAGTTGTTGTGGTAACAAAATATTCCTAGATGTTTTTTTTGTTGAACTTACCTTACATTAATTCGAATAAACGTTATTACAATATTTATCAACTAAAATACAAGGAACATTTTTTCACTTTTTGCTTCTATTCTTCTTTCTTGCCCATTTTGCTAACTTGTCTGCTTGCGAGTTGATTTCTCTTCTGGTGTATTTGAATTGAACTGTTTCGAATGCTCTTCTGGTTTCTCGAATTCTTCGAATATGGATCAACGATTACCAATGCACCGTATGCCTTTTATTATGGATATACTTGATGAGATTCATGTTGTCGCTTTCTGTAATTATTGACTTGTAATTTTATTCTTTCGCCCATTCCATGCCATGTAAGATAGCCATAACTTCACTATTTCTCGCCCTCGAGGATTTCACTTGAGCTTCTATAAATTTGGATTCCGCATTATGTGCTATTAAGCTAATTTCAGTATTGGATATTACATTAATAAAGGATGCATCAACATTTATCTTAATGGAAGGGTTTTTTGGTGGTTGCCATTTTCCATGGGGTTTTTGTTTATTTTCCTCCGGTTTTTTGTTAGATTTTGCAAACGTTTTGATCATTCTAATGATTTTATTAAGATCATTTATCTCATGCTGGAAACAGTGGTCACATCTCACTTTCCATAATATCCAAAGAATGCTCACAAAATGAATATCATCACTAGTGTAACATTGTTGGGTATTGCCATGCCACGAGAAGATCCAATCTGAAATTGATATGATGTTCTCAGATATAATATTAACATTGAACCAAACATTTTTTTGCCATTGCACAGTGTAACAATGCATGCTCAATAGTTTTAATATTCATGCAATTTGGGCAAGTGATGTTATTGTCAACGTATTTTCCTATTCTATCCCTCACCGGGAGAGCTTTAGTACAGATTTTCCAAATGAATAATTTTATTCGCGGAATAGTTGGAAGATACTAGATGAAATTCTAATTAGGCGAATTAGGAGTGTGGGTGATATTGTTAGTGTTCAGATGTTCGTACATATATTTAACTATGAAGTTTTCCGATTTGGTTAGCCTCCATTTGAGTTGATCTTTACCCTCGCTATTCACAGGCATAGCCTTGATCAGATTTTGAATCGGGACATCAAAATTGGCGTGGAGAACCTCATTGTTCCAGTTGTTATCCGTAATGAGTTGGGCCACCTTTGTCAGACTAGAATGATTATTGTTCGAAACAACTCCACTATATTCAGGGATCCAATTATCATCCCAAATGTTGATATCCTTACCAGAGTGCACTTCCCATGTGGCAAGATCATCAATGAGATCGTAGTGCTTTCTGATCGTTTTCCAACTCCAAGAATGATGAGGTTTCGCTGGACCAGGTTTAACGGTGTGAGGGAAGTATTTAGCTTTGAAGAGTTTATCCCACAGAGCTTCTGGTTCAGTTTTGAGCCTCCAGGCAAGTTTAGAGAGCAATGTTGTGTTGTCCAGCTCTGGCAAGTGGATCCCTAGGCCTCCGAGATTCTTCGGCAGGTAGATATATGACCAGACTTAGGTGCATATACCTTTCGACTTACCCCACCAGAAAGTACTTTGAACGGACTTGATGCGTTTGCTCACTCCTTTAGGGATAGCGAAGCACTTCATCTGGTATCGGGGTACGACTGCAGCAATGGCCGAGATGACCACTGTGCGTCCAGCTTGGGAGAGAAAGGAGTGATTTCATTTATTGAGCTTATTCGTGATGTGATCGAGAATATCATTGAAAAGTTTGGTTTTTTGAGCTCCAATAAATAGTTGAGCACCTAGGTATTTCTCATAAGTGGAAGCATATTTGACTTTGAGGGTACGCATGATAAGGCGTTTGAATTTAGGATGAGAATTCTTGGAGTAGAATATATTGGATTTGGTATAGTTAATCATTTGCCCCGAGGTCTCACAGAATTCTTTGAGGATATTCTTAAGATTGTGAATGTTATCGATAGTGTTCCGGTCGAGGATAATGCAGTCGTCGGCAAAGAGAAGATGCTCAAGATCAGAGTTGTTGGTAGGAAATCCCAAGAATCTGTTGTGAATATTATTTAACATCAGCTTACGGTTAAGGCCTTCCATGACAATCGTGAAGAGAAAAGGGGAGAGTGGATCGCCTTGTCTTATACCTCTAGAGGGGTAGAAAACATCATCCGACCAACCATTAACAAGAACTGACATCGAGGAAGAAGAGATGTACGTATGAATCATCTTAATCCAATGCTCGTCATAGCCAAAACGTCTCATGATGTCAGTAAGAAACTTCCATTCAATTCTGTCAAAAGCCTTTGACATGTCTAACTTAAGACCAAAGTATCCCACCGCTTCTTTCATCTTCTTAAAAGTGTGGATGATGTCTTGACCCATGATGATGTTGTCGGTTATTTGTCTACCAGGGACATGAGCTGCTTGGAACAGAGTGATGATTGGGTTCAAAGTAAGTTTAAGTTTTTCAGCCAACAGCTGGTGATGATTTTATAGGTAGTGTTGTGAAGGTTGATGGGCCACCAGTCAATAGGGGTTTGAGGAATGGGGGTTTTAGGGATTAGAGAAATGTGTGTATGATTAATCTCAAGGGGGAGGCTGTCTTGGAGAAGTTTTGAACCAGATCGTAGATATCAGCACTAATCGTTTCCCAGTTTGATTGGAAGAAAAAAGGGGGGTAGCCATCCGGACCCGAGGCTGCCTCCTTCTTAAGACTATGGATAACTTGATCTGTTTCTTCCTTACTAGGGATGGCCAGCAGATCGTGATTTTACTCATAAGTAATCACAACGGTGAAAAAGCTTCATTTGTTACCAATCATTCGACCTTTAATTCCTGAAGAATTATTTGGAGCTCTTGAACTTGGGTTGTGACTAGTTTAGAGTCAACCATTTTAAAGTCCAGAAACCTTCCAATGATAAATTTCTTCACTCCTGCAGTTTCGGCTTTATATTTATTGTGTAGTGTGTTCCATAATTCTTTTGCATTATCAATCACACAATACACATTATAAAGGCCATCATCCAACGAATTCAGAATATAATTTTTACATAAAAAATTACTATGCTTCCACGCCTCTACGACCGAAGTATGTCGGATAACTCTGTCTTCTCGAAGGACCGGGTGGTCTTCATTAAGATATTTTACAAACTCTAGAGTGGTTAGATAAAACATCATCTTCTGCGCCCATCGCTTAAAATCGATGCCCTTAAATTTCTCCGCTTTTTCGACATGGGCAGGATCAACACCTTTCATTATGGCTTCACCAGTTGTTGCCATCTCTATTTCTGTCTGACACAGAAAATTAGTTCAGTATACCGAAGTAAACAATCGTCTTAAGATTGTTGGTTTCGGTGTACCGATTCAACGAGTTGACTCAGCGAGTCTATAACCGAATCACTGGTGAAACTGGTTACTACTTTGATTTTATTTGTAACTCAATCAAAAACACTTTCTTTCCAAATTAATGAAGAAAAACTAAGGAATAGAACAACTCAAATCTTTCGTATTTCTAATCGATAATGCCTGTTATTCAGAACAGATGATTCGTAGTCGAATCTCACTATCGATTTAATATTGAAAAGAGGAATTGTATTCCTTCTGTGTTTAATGATTTATTACTTAAAAATCAACACACTTCTGATTTAAAAAAATTAGAATGTCTTTGATTAAGAAATCAGATAGACTAAAAAGAAAAAGAAAAATCGGAGGATTAGAATAAGATCGAGGCGAGGTATTCCTCTTTCCTTAAGACAATTAACGCCCCGTATAGTACCAAACAGTTACCGGCGTTTGTCTCCCAGGATACAACGATTACCTTTCGATTCAATGGTACTTCGAATCAGAAAGCAGTCGAACTTGAAAGTATACTAACCTTTGACTTAATGCGAATGGACCGGACTTCCTTGTTATGAAACTCCTTGAATACTCTATCAAATGATCTTCTTAAACTCTCTAAAAGGAACTTCTAATAATGCTTGATGATCTGGAAAAAACGGAATGAAATTTGGAGTTCATTTGGGTCCTATAAATAGGTTTCGAATAGACACCTTTATTAGAGACGCTTCTGTTGGGTTTAGGGACGCATCTGTTGAGTAAGTAAAGTGACGGGTCACTTATTTAGCAACAGACATGTCGGCTGGGATTAGAGTCGTCAGATCGCGCTCAAAATCTTGGGAGGAACACCCTCCGTTAGATCTAGGGACCTATACCGAAACTAGCCCGCAATCTAAAGGAGATGAGTCGTTGGATTGAGGTTCAGGAGCTGTCCCACTCCGTGCCCGACAAGGGTTTAACCAGATCCGTTGGATCTTGCGCATTTGCGCGGAGCGAACGCCTGCCATCAGATCTGGACGTGTTCGCTTTGCGTAAATGGTCCCCAAATCAACTTTTCCTTATTGCGACTTAGTCCCTAAATCAACCAAACATCGATCAAACTTCAGACTTGAATATCTCATTCATCCGGAATCGGATTTGAGTGATTCTTGGCTCTAAACTTAAGAGCTCGACGAGACGAACGTAATGGTGTGCTTCGTTTCTGAGTTTGACGACTTGAACTGATCCAAAATCGACTCCGACTCCAACAATGGTAAGCTTCAAATTTAGGACTCTATGGTCAAAAGAAATACATATGAGTCCACATGAGAATGGGGGCCAAATAGACTATTCATCTCCACCTGATATGTCTCAAGAGTGTGTAATGACCACAAAAAATCTTGAATATGATTTTACTTGTAGTAGAATCAACTAAAAACTTAAAAAGCATAAAATAACATTAGTTTTTTTTAACTAGAAGGAAAGCCATACCTACATAATTTCATAGAAGCAATTGAGAACTTAAAAAACATGCCTTCTTAAAACTAAACTTTGATAGATTGTACACGAAAAAGACTCTCCACAAAACTTATTACTGGAGAGAAATCATCAGCCAATCTTAGTTTCCTTAAGTTTTTCTTCTTTCGGTCGTAAAGATAACACATACATTGGTCGGTTCCCCATTGTCTATGTCCTATGAGGATTAGGTCTGTCCCTATAATGCCTTCAAATCGTAAGTTATTTGGATGCGCTCTCAAGTCAAGTTGAATAGTTTCTTCGATCCAATTACTATTATTAGTTTTCTCCTTGCTATCTTCACGTAGTATCCACATCTTGAATATGACTTTATTTGTAGTAGCATTACCGCATATATTCTCTACTAAACACACACATTCATCTATCTCAATTAAATGACAACTACCCGTAGCTTTCACAGAATTAGGGATTGAGATTGTCGTTCTAAACGTTTCACTTCTAACATCAAATGCCACCAACCGGTCGTAATGAGTACGAGTCTTCCAAAAAATGGAACCATTTGCATGAACACAATCCCCGTAAATTGAATAAGGTATAATGTCACGAGTCATTCTCGAAGATTTGTCTTCCCCTATTGAAAATACCGTGCAAAAATTTCTAAAAATATTATTTTTCATGTAAGAACACCATATGCAAATAACTTTATGTACTTTAGAGATAGGATCAAATCCCAATCCATAACTAAGGAGAAAAAGCTCACCATATAATTCAACTTCTGTTCTTTCAATCTCCCATTTTCTCCTCTCTGGTTTTATTTTCAGTCGAATTTCTTCTCGAGTGTTAACATTAAAAACAATGAAAGAAGATCGGCACTTGTCAATAGAACAAAGCAAACCATTTACCAGTCTCATCGATTTTTTGCAAAATACCGGCAATAATACATTACGAACATGACTCGTGTATTCACCATGTAGATCCAAGGAAGATGCAAAGATATAAATATTAGCGTTTATATCTTCGTTAGGGTCTAGTATAGCGAGTTTTTTGTTATTTTTCGACCGGGTAAAATGTATATAATGTAAGTATTTATCATACTTAATTAGGTATTGGAAACGTTTGCATATAGACTTGAATCGCATAAGTGACTTTACTGGAATTCTGCTAAGAATTTCGATCACTAACATATCAATACTAGTAATTTTGCTCCTAACAGGATCAACATGTATCAACTTCGTCTTCGTCTTCTTCATCATCATCTTATTTTTTTGAGTTTTCTTTCCTTGGGCCAGTCGTTGGTATATAGTTTGAGAAGGAACCCTATATATGGGTGTCTATTTATACAGAGAAAGAGACGATTTTGACTGGCCTAGAATATATCCCTCGTCTTTCTAGATTTTTATCTCCTGGATTCGGAGAATAGTTAGTGTCTATCCTATGGGTACTTCTATAGGCGCCCCCAATCCGTTAGAGGGCAATCAAATTTGAAGGGCCTAAAAATATAAATTATTTTTCGATTTATTCTATTTGGTCCCAATTTATGACAAACTAATACACTTGCTCCCATTTTTTCCCAATCAACATAAAATGGTGTAGCTTTGGATTTTTTTGGTCATCCAACAATATTCTTTCCCTAAGGGCCATATTCGACGAAACTGCTAAAAAGTTGTTGTTAATGTCGATGAGAGAATAAGAAGAAGAAGAAGATAAGATAACATTGTTGAGATTTTGAAGTTAGGGCTTCAATAGATTTTATCAGGCTTTAATAGATTTCATAAAATTGTTGTTGAGGCTTCAACCTAATCCCCATTCTTATAAAATTCAACACTTTCCCTTACAATTTTGTTTTCTTTATGTTCTTTATTAAAGAAAAATGAAGAAGAAATTCTTCTTTCTTCATACCCAACAAACTATTTAACAGATTCACCATTACTTTTTCAAGAAAATCCCAGTTTTCTATTTATGTTTCTATCCTCCAATAATTGTGTCAGAAAAGATAAACTCTTTGAAACAAAACCTTTCTTTTTCTGAAAGGTGAGAAATAAGTTTTCTCATCTAAAAGGTGAGAAAAAAATTAGATAATTTCCACACCTTTTTTTCCCAAGAAATCGATTTTGTATCCAAAAGGCCAATCAAATAGGGAAAATTGATTTTCCTACGCAACAAACGGACCCTCAAATGTAAAAAATTGAAAGGTAGTTTAAGACGGTGAAAGTAGTTAATCTCACCCACAATTTTCTTCTACACATATGTGAGACAGATTAGATGTTTTTGAGACAACAGTTAAGATTTATAGATGAGGATTGAACGCCCGAGATTTATAGATGGAAGTTATGACATGACAAAAAACTTATGTCATTTGTTATATGTATATTTTACTGGAATAGTCTAAAAACCGGCCCAGAGTTAGCTATTCAAACAACTTCCAAGTGCAAATTCCTCTTAAAATGTCCACTAGCATTATGAGTTAGTCATTTAAATGAGTTAGATGGAAGAATATAAAGTATAAACCAACCAATTTTATTCAAAATGACACCTATCTCTTTCAAAATTGGCAAATAAACTACAAAACTAAGAAGAACCCAAAACAAATTCAAACACCTATTTTTCTAAGGTTCATATAAAGACTAGATAAGATAAATAACTTATGGTATCTGAGTCAAAATCAAAGGTTGGATAAGCTGCCACAATTCAACAACCTTTTTGTGTGTATATAAATTTATGAACAAGAAGCTGCCTAAAAGGGATATACTACTCGTATAGAAAAAGAGAGCTTAAGATGCCGCCAGTGTTGGTGTCAGATTCCGGCGACAATAATCTTACATCTTCACTACTTCCGGTGAATACCCATACCCATGATACCGGAGATGATGACAACAAGATGGGTATCGACGAGATGTTACAGAATTATTCCGGCGAGTTTGGGTCATGGCAATTGAAACACTTTGTGTTAACAAGCTTGGCTTGGGCATTAGAAGCTTTTCATACTATGGTTATGATCTTCGCCGATCGAAAACCGGATTGGAGATGTACTGGTAATGCTGATAATTCAGGTTGTTCATCAATTGCTGGTGGTTCTGTTTGTGGGTTTGAATCCGGGTCATGGGAATGGGTTGGAGGACCCGGAAGTTCAACTATTTCAGAGTGGGGACTTATTTGTGACGATAAGTATAAAGTTGGGTTGGTTCAAGCTTTTTTCTTCACTGGTTGTATGATTGGTAAGTTCTCTCTAAGTCTCAAACAAAACTAATTTAATCCTATAATTGATTTTGATAGGTAAGGTTTATAAGGGTAAATTTGTCATCTTCATACACCTTCCTATTCAGAGTTGAAATCTATCTCACAGAGGTGGTTGATGTCACTCGATCGCCGGTGGTCTAAAATGACTGATTCAGATTGATTTTAGGTCTATTAAATTCAAAAATATGACAAATTTTATTATTTGAAATTTTAAAATGACTATTGTGTTCGTGACAAAAATAAATTGTAATGTGTTTGTGACAAAAAATAAATTGTAAAATTCAGACAATCATAAAACACAAAAAATTATGGTGAAATAATGTATATGATGATGATTTATAGTCCTATATTCACGCCTAATTGATTATCTCATAGTTATTGAGAACTAATCAAATCAGAAGCCACTACTTAGAAGAAAACAAGTCTTGTGAAATTTTGAACCTCGTGTTGTATTCTCAAGAAAGTTGCGTTGAAATAGACACCTAATCATTCAAATCCACTGCTTTCTCCATAATTCTATATGTATCTGTGAAATTCGAGAAATGACATGTTTGTTTTTTGTATTAGCAAAATAGATATCTTATCTTACTTTTTCTAAAAGAAAGAAAAATAGCAAAAACAGGACATATGAGAGAGCCAAGGGAAGAAAACATCTTTTAGTGACTTGATATAATGGATTCATGATGCTCCTTTTGGCTTTTTGCTTGAATAGATAGGTACCAACAAATACTTTAAATAACTGATTTTTCTATCTATTTTGGTGGCTTTCTCATTATATAGTCTTGGCCAACATAAATAAATGATATTAGGTTGTGTTTGTCACTCTGTGTGTTAAGTATAAATTTGAGTTGTGTACTTCCAATTTATGGTAAGACATCAAAAGATCCAAATAGATGTTTTTTTCATGACGAAAAACTAGCAAATAAGAAAAACATTAATGAAAATAAACAATCACAAATAGTATAGGAAATTTACGTGATTCAATTGGTAAAATCTAGCGACGGAATGTCAGAATTATAAGCGTTTTTTGGAGCCCATCGTAAAACATTGTTTTCGTATTAATGTTATACTGGATTACGACTTCTTAACTGAATTTTCAAATTTTCAGGTGCGGGAATATTCGGTCATCTATCAGATTCATCCCTAGGAAGGAAAGGATCTTTAACGGTTGTTTGTTTTCTAAATGCCATTTTTGGGTTCTTAACGGCTTTTTCACCTTCCTTTTGGATTTACACTTCACTCCGATTTCTTACTGGTTTCAGTACGGGTGGTGTCGGGCTCTGTGCTTTTGTACTCTCTACCGAACCCATTGGTCCCAATTGGCGAGGTTCTGTCGGAATGTCGACTTTCTATTTCTTCTCAGGTGGAATTGCTATTCTCTCTGGCATTGCTTACATTTTTCGGTCGTGGCGGTCACTCTACATTGCTTCTTCCATCCCTTCAATACTTTACCTCGTCTTTGTTATTCCCTTCCTCTCTGAATCCCCTCGATGGTATCTTGTTCGAGGAAAAGTCGATAATGCAATGAAAATTATGCGAGAAATAGCTCAAGGTAATGGAAAACAATTTCCTATGGGAGTTCAACTTGTACTTGATGATGATAATAGTAAGAAATCATCAAATGAAGTAGAAATTTCTAATGAAGAAGCTAATAGGGTTTCAGGTACCCTCATTGATGTTATGTTAATGCCTATGACCCGTGTTCGATTAGTACTAACTGTACTAATCAATTTCTTGTGTTCGGTTGTATATTACGGGCTAAGTTTGAACGTTGTGAACTTAAAAACAAATCTTTACATCAATGTCCTTCTGAATGCGGTAGCTGAGATGCCAGCCTTCGCGTTAACAGCAATTCTACTCAACAAATACGGGCGGAAGCCGTTGGCAATGGGAACAATGTGGTTCAGTGGAGTATTTTGTTTGGCCGGAAGTTTTGTACCAAACATTGGAATATGGAAGATTGTGAGAATGGTGTGTGGAATTATAGGGATATTTGGAATGGCAGGAACTTATAATTTGTTGTTTATTTATACGGCCGAACTTTTCCCAACAGTTGTTAGAAACGCAGCATTAGGATGTGCAACCCAAGCGGCACAAATGGGAGCAATTCTGTCACCTTTCGTGGTAGTTATGGGTGGTGGATTACCATTTGCAGTGTTTGGAATATGCGGTATTATTGGTGGAATTCTTGCATTTTATCTGCCGGAGACACTTAATCGGCCGTTGTATGATACTATGGCTGGAATGCAAGATGGAGAGAAAGAGAGATTGGTTGTTTAGTGGAGATTGATAATTTCACTTCAGACTGTTTGTAACTTTTGTGATTAATTTCGACAAGAAATTATACGAAAAGAGGAAGATTTTGGAACCTACTCACTAGAAAAGTATGAATATTTAGAAGCTAAATTGTTAGCATTTGCTTCTTACTACTGTCAATGAAAATGTGACTAAAAGGTATAAAGTTTAGTGAAATTATATGTATCCAATATCATTATAGTTTCAAAAAGCCACCAAAGCAATGTGTCGCAGGCAAAACATTTTTTGCAAAGCTCACTCAGGCAGCTACACTCACTACTAGTAGTCTAGTACACGACTCATTTTTAAAAAAAAATGCAGTTAACGTCCGATACAGCCAGCGAAGACATATGAGTTCACCATTTTCGTAAAACTGTCTGCCTAAAAACCTCTCGTGAACAAAATACTCAAAATTTTATGTACAGTTACCAGGCACACTCACTGAGTATTCTCACTCACAACTTACTCACTTAGTCCTACTTTTACCTTCATACCCTCACATTTCAAATACACACGCTATTCATCTTCTCCTCCACCTCCGTCCACCACCATATATTCTCAATTTTCTTTCTCTGAATGTCTCCTTACCTGAGAAGTGGATTTTATTTCCTTCTCAGACAAGGAGGTTCCGGCGAGGGAAACCCTTATATATGCCCGAGTTGAGAGAGAGTAGGAGAGAAACATATTTGTAGTGGCCGAAAACTTCACTGAAAAAAGATTTGGTGAATTAACCAAGTCAAATGAGATGTGAGTGTCGCGACTGGAAATTGTAAGTCTATATAAAATCTCCGGTAAATAAAACTTAAAAGCCCTTTTTAGTAGACTAGGAAGTTTTATAGGCCTTTCACTACCAAATTTGGTTGAGAAAAAAAAAGGATTAATGGGGTGAGAGAGGCTCGAACTCTCGACCTCAGGATCACTCGTATAGCTATGAGACCTACGCGCTAGCCAACTGCGCCACCACCCCTTGGGTGTTAGGTGTAAATATCTTACCGTATTTGTAATTAATATATTCTATTTAGTTCGTACTCGTAACTTCATCTTAGTTCGATTTGAAGTAGAAGATCAAGATGCATTTCTTTTTTCAATTTCAAATATGATGTATGACTCGTCTAAATAGTTGATATTTTTTTGTCCATTTCATTCGGGACGAACCATGTGAGTTAGATTTAGACACCTAGAAGAGAAAAGCAAACACAACCTATAGGCTATAGAAGTGTTTGGTTGTTTCTTTGTTGTAAACAGTACAGTAATTGGTTCTTGTTCCATTAGTTCTTGTTGATTGGGTTCTAGGTATGGAACCTGAACTAAGAACTACTAGAATGGTTTAATGTTTGGTAGGTCCATTTAATTCAGCAACCCCATAAAATCAAAATGAAGGACTAAAAAAAATCTCAATTTGGTGCAGAATGGGTCCAATATTTGTCTAAATATTTATAGATGGGGACAAAAACATCATCAAGATTGAACTCTAAAGTACCTTCATATCCCACTTGCTTAAAAGAAAAAAGTATAAGGAAGGACAATTCAACAAAACCAAAGATCATATGGGAAAACAAGATTTAGCATTGGGGACTAATGAGGTAAAAAGAGAAAGTGATGAAAAAGGAGAGGGAGGGAGGGAGTAGTTTCATACTTTTCCTCATTCCCCATCCTAACTCTTGGAGTATGTTAGGCAAGTTGAATACGACTACCACGAATAGCAGACCAAAATGGTATTTTGAGCGTGAGAAATGAATCATAATCATATTCAACCCCACGACATAGTACCAAAATTCCTTCTCAATCCTATGTGAAGCACAAACCAAGCTAAAATTGCACAAAAACTACATTCTTATTTCTAGTCAAACAAAACATTTTATAAAACTACCATTTAAAATCACTTTACGGATTTACATTTCCCGGTATTCGGTTTCATTTTGTTCCGAAAACTAGCTACTTAGGATAAACAAGAGCACAAACAAAAGTTGACCTCATTCACTTGTCATGTTACTCATCTAAGAATATTGCCTTATTAAAAATGTCTTGTATAGATTTAACAATTCAGTCTTTTGTGTTCTTTTCTCTTTGTTCTTTCAAGTTGTCTTCTTCTTCTTCTTAGTCTACTAACCCTTGATTTAGGGTAATAAGGTTAGTTTGTGAAAATCTTGATATGGGTTTTTCTCAATTTATTTGTTTATGAATTAAATCATGTTTTCTTACTTGGGTTTGCTTTATTTATCTGATTCATCAACTATAATCCTCTCAATTATGAATTCTCTGTACTAGTAGTTCAACTAGCTAAGTTCTACCTTATTAACTTTCTTACTCATTTTTGCCATGATTGAGTAGTAAATATTCACCAACCTTCTCTTGTTTGTACTCTCTCTATTCATCACAGTTTTCTAGTTCAGTATTCTCATTAATGTCACCTCTCTACTCTCTTCTACCTCTCTCTATACCCACAAAAGGTACAACTAATGAGCTGTTTGTAGGGCTTCAAACTCCTCCTCTTTTCTCCATTCTCTCATTTATTATTGTTTCTTATGGGGATCAAATTGTTACACCTTTCTATGTTCATCTCCTGAAAAAGACTTGAAGTTTCTCTCACAATCACTTCATTAATGTCATACCAACTTCTCTTTCCCTTGATGAATTTACACATTTTCTCACTCTTAATATCTCTAGTTTTACCTACCACCATCTTCTTCCAAGGATTTGTACTCATTCTCTTATATGAGTATTTGTTAGTTTTCAAAAATATAATGATCTTAACTTCATTCTGTTTTTGCTTTGATCTGTATAGAGACTTCTTTCGACTTTCTCGAGTATAATAAACAAACAAGATCGAAAACCTTTAAGGCGATATTTAAAGTCTTCCCGAGTGGAGAAAAGGGTTTTGAGCTCATGAGCTCATGGCAAGGTTTTGACATAACAATGGCAGAATTCAAGTAACTTTATCGAACATTTCGATCCTAAATTCCGTTACCCACTTCATGGAAATGGCTAAGAATGTACCTGAAAGAAGAGATTTGATTGAACAAAGAGACAAATCATTTGAAGAGATTGATTATTGGAGTTGGTATGAACTTGTGGAAGCTTTAAAAGAGCAAGCTTTATCCCTAGACACAACTTCTTTGGTTCCACTCGAAAAATGCTTAGATTTGCTAGTACTAAAGTTGGTTTCAGCAAGTGATGAGAGTTCATCTTTTTCATCTTCTTCCTCAGATGGTTCAGGCGTTCGATTTTCTTTCGAATCAAGAAGCACTGAAAGTGGGAAAAGCAACAATTCTAAACATAATTGGTGGTTTGAAGATCTTGTGACCTTGAACTTGAATTTGATTGAGAAGGTGATTACAGCTCTACTCTCCCGAAAATTCGATCAAGTAACTATAGGTAGATTCCTCTTTTATTACCAAAAATCAAGATCTTTAGGTGCTAATCTTGATAAGAAGCTCAAAATCATGGAGACTATTATCCATCTCCTTTGTTTGCTCGATTCGAGCTCTGTTTCTTGCAAAATCTCATTTGAGATTCTTCGATTAGCAAGAAATCTGAACATAAGTAAATCTAACAGGAACAAGTTAGAGGATATGATTGGTTTGAAGCTAGATGAAGCAACTCTAGATAATCTACTTATTCCGCCACCGTCTGGAAGCAATTCTTTTTACGATGTGAATTTAGTTTTAAGGTTCTTGAAATCATTTCTTCTTGGTATTGATTCTTGGGTATCGATCACTCGAATGAAGAAAGTTGCACATCTAATAGAATTATATATCTCAGAAGTAGCTCCTGATCCATCTTTGAAACCTTCAGAGTTCATAGCTCTAGCCAAGTCTGTGCCGGACTCTAGAAGAGACTCTTACGATGGGATTTATCGAGCCATCGACATATATCTTAAGGTATATCGTGTACTACGTTTAGAATTTCCGATTTTATTTTGTTTGATGTTAAAACTTTGAACTTGGAATTTGAATAGGTTCATGAAGCATTACCCGAAGAGGAAAAGATGAAGATATGCAGTATATTGAACTATAAGAAGCTTTCATCTGAAACCTGCAAACACCTGTCCCAAAACTCGAAATTTCCATCAAGAACAAGAGCTCAAGCTATTGTTTCTCTAGAACCCAAGCTCAATAACTTGCTCGAAGAGACAAATCATCGAAAACCCTCGTGTAATTCGCGGTTTAGTTGCTCTGAGATAGGAAATAAGGAGAAGATAGAGAATGGCAAAGAACAAGTTGTGATTTCTTCAAGAAAAGTTGGCTCCTCAACAGATGATGACAAGCTTAGAGAACAATTACAAGAAATTAAAAGGAAGATCGAAGAAGTAGAGAAGGTTTGTAGAAAAATTCAGACCCAGGTGACTACAGAAATTAAACCTAGAGTATCATGTAGCAGTGATGGTAATAGATCCCTACCCAAACTATGTTCTTGATGAAACTTGATGAAATTGTTTCTTCTTAATTTTAATCCTCATTCTTGATTAGGAGTTCATTTGATTTTCTCTGTGATATGTAATTTCTGGTATTAAGTATATAATATGAAAATGGGCAAGTGGAATTTGTAGTTCTTGATTCTTTGGTGAAAAAGTTGATTTCTTTTGACAGATCCATTAAGGAATGACCCATTTTGATCAAATGACCTTCCGTATAGATTGGGGAACCAGAGTGCACAAAATCATGCCACACCATTGAAGTCTAAGGGAAACCGAGTGCAGCAACAACACTAAACTCATTAAGCAAAAAAACATTATCGAAATAAATCTCATATATTAATACATTGCTTAATTTTCGACAAGTCCAAGTATGAAATGAGTTCCAAATATTATTTGTTAACACAAATCAATTGCATACATTAAGAAGTTTTAAATTGCTCTCTTAACATATACCATCTCCTAGAATCAACTAGTAATAGCCATAAATAGTGTAATTCAAAAACAGCCAGTCTTCCATTTGATCTATGACCCCCAAACAGAACACTAACAATCGGGAAAGCTCTTCCGACAAAATAGAGAATCAAGATATAGATATTACTACTGAAACAAGACCTTTCAGTATGACTGGTATGTGCCAATGCCATAGCCGCCATTGTTCTGAGGAGGTGGTTGTGGTGTCCTGGGTTTTGCATACTCTGCGAAAATGACCCAGCCATCAAGAAACTGCAATGGAACAATAGAGTAAAATCATCAGTGGAGCTGAAAATGAAACAGTTACGATATGATAAAGAACTTCATATGTGGAAGTACGAGTTCAAGACAATAGCCTAGCTGACGATCACAAATAATGTTTAAGGCATTGGGCCAGGGAAAAATAGAATAAACTCTTGTATATAATGCAAAATAACTTTGGATATAGACGATTTTGATCTTTCCGAGGTGAACCTTATGGTTCTTGGAAATTGAGGGAGACCTTGTTTAATTCCTTATGTGGGCGAACATCCACAAAGTATATTTAGAACTTGTTTTCACTAAATCAACAATATTAAACGAAAGCGAGTCAGCAACCATCTGAGAACATTTCTGTTTTAACTTCTTAGGAATTGGGAGTATTATAAATATACTATTACAACTCCTATGAGGTATGGAAAACCCTGAAAGTAAATTTAAGCTTGAACCTTACCTTGCCATCCATGCCCTCGATACCTTTTGCAGCTTCTTCTAGAGTAGCATATCTTACGAAACCAAATCCCTTTGAATATCCTGAAGCTCGGTCTGTCACAACTCTAGCTGAAAACGACAAATTAGGTCAATGGATTAGTTTAGAATTGAAACTATTTCCATGTACTTTCTAAGAATAGAATTACATACCATGAAGAACTTCGCCAAATTTCGCAAAGGCATCTCGAAGCCCCTCAGTCGTGGTACGTTTGCTTAGTCCTAAAACATACCAATTAGAGTGAGAAAATGGATCAAATAGGAACTCGAAGTGTCACGGAAAACATCGATCAAACTCAGAAAGTCTAAGGTCATGTTTGGCAAGCGGGAATGGAATGCTATTTCCTAGAACATCAATCGCATAATGTGATTTCTAGTAATCCAACATAAAACTGTTTTAAAAGGTGTGAAACCTTTCTAAAAAACCTAAAATATGAACAATTTAAGCTCAAAGGTGAAAACCCTTCAAAAACCCAAATTTAGATTGAGAAGATTTCTATCTTTCTACTTGTATACCTAGAAATGAGAACAAATAAATCAAGCAAAATTGGCATCACTAAAAAGACTCTTGAATAAGAAAAAGTCGTAATTTTTCGATCAAGGTCTTTGTAACAATACTGATACCATTGAAAACCCTAAAAAAAGAAATGAAGAAGATGATTGATTGATTGAAGATATATACCAGAAACGAAGAGGTTAGTAGAAGGTTCGGCGGTTGTAGGAGGTGTAGCTCCAGCAGGTGGTGGGGGAGGATTGAAAGAAGAAAAGGTGGAGAAAACTCTTCTGCTTAACATTCCACGCTGTGCCGCCATCATCGTTGCTGCTGCTGCTCTCACCGCCATTACTTCTCTACCTCTTTCTTCTTTCTCTCTCTCTCTAAAATCTATGCTTAAACCCCAAACTAGTCTTGAGACATCAAAAGGGGTATATTTTTATAGAGGAAGGCTCTAGATAGACTTCAATAAAATTTGGACAATTTTGGAACCAAAACCAAGAACTAGCCTTCCAATGTTAAGTACCAAGTTATAGGTGGGTGCTTGTGGGGAAACATGTTCGGTTGGCCTAAGTTTTGAAATATTTTTGTGTGGAAAATTCAGGATGGGTTCACTACGGCTTCTTATCATCCCATTGGTAAGAGGGGAGAGAGAAACATGGGTGAACGGTGTTGGTGGTGGGTTGCAGATGCTGGTGGTAGGAGAAAGGGAAGAAATTCTTTTCTGAAAGATCGTCACGACGTTGACAATGACTATTTATAGGCAACTCTTGTGGGCTTGAAGATAAGTAGTGGTTAGGACATCCTAGACATTCCACCTAAAATCTTACATGCTCCGAAGACTTTTCTTTTAGTTGTTTTATAATCGCACTCTTTTAGTTGGGTGGGGTATACAACTTTGGTCGATCAGTTACCATCATCTCTGACCAACAACACTAATTTTCTCTTTTTCTTCTTTCTATTCTCCTCTCTTTCCTGGCGAAAGAAATATCCATTGCAAAAACCCTCTGTACGCCCTTCCCAGACAAGGAAATACGAAGAATAAAAGGTAAAAACAAAAATGTTTTAGGTATGAAACATTGGATTGTCTTCTATTCAATTTGGGTCAAACTAGATTGCCTCAATTGATCCCAAGCTAACCTCAACAAAAGCTGTTATGTTTGTCTGCCCCAAATCACTCACCAAATTTGTTGTATGCAATCCCAAATTGGGGAAGAAAAAGGTGCTGAAATTATTTTTTCCCTTCAAAAGGACGACTGTTCTTGAGAGCCACACACTTACAATCTGCACCTTTGGATGATGAAAATTTGTGACCAAGAAGATACTACATTACATCACCTTCAAAGTCAATTATGACATTAAAAGTTAAGAAATATAAATCAGATAGATTTCAAAATTACCCAAACAAACAATGTTTTTTACTACCATCAACAAAATCTTTGAAACTACAAAACTATAGGATCTCATTGTAACAGATGACGAAACTTTACCCATTGTGAGGATAAAAAGGGAACACCATAAATGACTCCTAACAAACAACAAATGTCTGCTAAATGAAAATGAAGACAAAACAACAAAAGACATCATAATTTCCGACTAAATTAAGCCTAGTCTGCTTTAGAAGCAGAGGCAGCAGCTTGACCACGAAGACGACCAGTTCTTCTAGCAGCAATGAGACCAACTTTTTGACCGGGAGGTGCGTCACGACGAACGGTACTGGCGTGACCAATATGTTGGTGGTTACCACCACCATGGGGATGCTCCACTGGATTCATAGCAACACCACGAACCTTAGGCCAGCAGTTTCTCTTTACTCGGTACTTGTGGTATGCATTTCCAGCTTTCAGCATAGGCTTCTCAGTCCTACCACCACCAGCAACTTGGCCAACCATGGCTCTGCACCCACTTGGAACAATCTTCTTTGATCCTGATGGTAGCTTGATCCTGATAGCATATTGAAAGATTAGGAAGTGACGGCCTATCTTAAGTAAGCTAATAATGATATAAACGAAAAACTAAAAGTTGACTACGATTAATACAACATTCTACGAACTCAGACATTTTAAAACTTGTTATAGGAAATCTTTAAGAACAATGTATACATTTTTTAGGTTAACATACATGATACAAATAAGATTCTAACGATTAAATATTAGTAGAGGTTCTAATTTGAAACCCTATTGGCAACTACTGAATCATTTTAAAACATAAGCTGATAGACAAACCACCCTGATAGAAAAACTCGACACATACACAAAACAACTCCATATCCATAAAACTTACAATCTTCAACATTTTAAATATTCACCTAATCGAACATCTAGATAGCATAAGTACCCAAAACGAGGGGTCCAGTCGACAGTACACAAGGGGACAGGGTGATATCACGCGAATTTCCAAATATACTAGTATTTTAAGTGAAATGCACATATTTGAAATCTGATTTTTTTTTTTCTTACTTTGACAAATAAAGCATCAGTTACTCAAGAAACAGCATATCACATCAAAGATTTCTGTCAGGTAAAACGAACTCGCTACCTGTTTGTTAAGGAAATCGAATACGACAATGCTACTTGGCCCGACAAAAAGTTGCCCGAATGCGAGACAAGGCCAAATTTGCACATGAAGTCATCTGAATGACATCAATTTGGCCTTGAAGAGCCATTTGGGCCACTTTTTATCGGTCCAAATAGCATTTTCCAATCGAATACCTTCTTCAATCTGCTTATTGTCTCTATTTAATCCCATGAGCAATTTAACTCAAATGAATATAAATGGAGAAAAGGGATTTTCAATCTAGCATTCTGGATAACAAAAGAAATTCAATTGTTCTAGTAAAACTAACAAAAGCAATCATCAATCTCTGCAAGTATCAATCTAAAACACAAATCCAGCATTACCCACATTTCCAATCAAGATCAAATCAAAACCCATTAATGTCAATGATTGAAATAAGCTAAAATGATAAGGAGAAATTACCTAGAGGTACCATTATCAGGGTTGTGACTGATAACAATAGCATAATCACCAGAAGCCCTAGCAAGAACACCTCGATCACCAACATGATGTTCAACGTTACAAACAACAGCTCCTTCAGGGATAGATCTCAAAGGAAGAACATTTCCCACCATTAAATTAGCTTTCTTCCCACAATACAAAAACTGACCAGTATACATACCCTCCGCCGCAACGAAAAGTTCCTTCTGGTGTTTGTACCGGAAGGGATGACGGAAAGTGACCTTGGCGAGAGGTGCACCACGACCTGGATCATGGATGATATCAGTGACAACACCTTTCAGATACCCATTTCGTTCACCGAAGTCGAGACTTCTGAATCTGGCCGGACCTTTCCGGTGATGAGTGTGGGATTTGAATACTGACCCAGCTCCCTTACGTTGAGCACGGATAACTCTTCCCATCTCGACTGGTTTTTTTTTTCCTAGGCTAGGGTTTTGGGAAGAGAGGGGAGGTGAGAATGAGAAGAAGTTAAATGGTGAGGAAATGAAAATTAGGGTTTTAGAGGGAATGAGGACGCCCTAGAACTTGGGCTAGGTTTGTTTTGGGCAATGGCTTGGCCCATGTGTTCATAAGTGAGAGACTGAGAGCAGATAATAGTGGGGCTTATAGAGGCCCACTTCAAGAATTGGATTGTCAAAACCAAATTCTTATGACAGTATTGAGAAATTCTATAAACAACCCGAAGCGATAATGTAGACGCGTTTGTTATCGGAAAACAGATAAAAACAAATATTCAACGATCGGACTCCAGTCAATTCAAACTTCTAGTCAAATTTCAGATCGAGTTTGAAAAAAGAAACAAAACACTTTCTAAATGAGTGGTGTTGCATTCAAAATCTTATGTTTTGTTGTGCAAGATGCATACAAGCTAAATTGACATATTCTTAAAAAGAAAGATTGAAGATTTTGTCTAACCCAGTGGAGCCACAGAGAGCCACACTCACAAGAAGGGTGGGGGATAAAATGGTTTGGATTATCTTAATATGGGGATGATATCCCTCTATATCTCTATCATAATCTCCATTTCCAAAATGACCATTTTACTAGTCTTCCCCTAGAAAGTTGTTAACTATGCACAATCCATATATGTGCAAGAAAATAGACATCCTCATATGTAATAAACCAACACGTCTACTGATTTACTTTTATCGTCCAAACCAACACTTTCGTCCATGACAAAAACATATACATAAAAAGAAAGAATACAAACTAAACGCAATGTTTTAAGCATCAATCTATCATATTTTATGTTTTTATAAAGCACAACGTTCTGCTTCACACAGATTCTCCAAATATTTCTAACTTCCTATCAACTTGCAATTTTCACCTTCAACATTACTAATTAGCTCGACTATTAAGCAACACTTCATACTCATAATTATGTTCATTAACATCGGGAACAGTGAAAGAACTACAAATCTTGCCAAAACTTGACTGAAAATCTGAAGTGGATGGTGAGATTTCGAGTAAATTTCGACCCAAAGAAACATTTGTTACTATTCTTTTTCTCAAGTGTGTGTTTTCATATGGCCGCGGCTTTGGGGAATAAAGAAAATTCTCCAGGGAATAAATTCTCGAGGGAATCCAGATTTTTTTGAAAGTTCTCTGGGGAATAAATTTTTAAGGGGAATACAGAATTTTGATCTCCTCCATCTCATTTGTTCTCTCTGCCACTTCATCTTCTCCGGCGACCTTCAAACATAAAAAAAAAAAAAAAAAAATTATTTTCTTTCTCTTCTCTCTTTCTAAAAAAAAATGTAACTTTTTTTCTTTCCTCTCTCTCTCTAGAACACAGATCTAGAGAGAGAGAGTGGAGACCTCCATTGGAGATCCGAACAGATCTTCAATGGGTCTGTTCGGACCTCCAATGGAGGTCTACGAACAGATTTTCAGTTAAAAAGCTGAACTCTTCATTTATCTTCTCCATTATTCCGACCTTGTATAAATCTGAGGGTTTTCAAAAACCCTAGGTTTCCAAGTTAAAGATCATTTACCCTCTGATCGATCTGAATCTCTAGATCTCTCTATTTATCTCCCTAATCTTCCAATTTGATTGAAGATCTCTCTCTCTGTCTCTCATTCGATTTATCAACGCCACTTTAAATCTAAAGAAAATTTTCAGCTGCATTTGAAGGTTCATGAAGTTACTTGGAAGAAATTGGGGAAGGAGTTTCAGGAAGGAAGGAGTGAATCGAAGCTAGCAAGAAATTCAAAGAAACAACACAACTCGATTTCTTAATCTCTTATACTTCAATAGTCAAATCCAACTTAAGGTTAGTAATTTTTTTTTTCATAAAAACTCGATTTGATTGATTCAAATCACAGTTTGAAGTTGTTATTTGTTTTAGGGTTTTGGTTGTATTATTAGTTTGATGAAGATCATCTTATTTTTGGTTTTATTAGTTCGATTAATTGATGGAGTTGATGCAATTACCCGAAACTAATAGATTAGTAAAAGTGTGCAATAAACAATGACAAGTAGAAAGAGAATATATGTGAGATCTTGTTTCAGTTGGTTTCTTCCAACTCCAAGAAACAAGATTTTCATTTTGAAGAGATGGCGTTTTATTTTGGTGTAAAAAAATTACATTTTCTTAGAGAGAGAGAAAATAATTTTTTTATATGTTTGAAGGTCGCCGGCCGGATGATGTGATGACATGAAGATGAGGTGGGTAGAGAGAGATGATGAGATGGAAGAGCCTTCTAAAATTAGAAGCCCCTTAGCAATAAAAAAGAAACACAAAAGTCAATCTTATTTGACTAATTTTAAGAAAAGTCTTTATTCCCCGGAGAATTTTCTTTATTCCCCAAAGTCGCGGCCTTTCATATTTAAGTTTGTATTACTGTTAACGAAGTGTTAAAGTTAGCTAGAAGAGTTCCTAGAGAGCCAAACTTGAAGTTGCCCAAAATAGAGGGCCAAACAAGTGAATTTGTCACAAATTGAGGATGAAATAGGAATAAGCCCTAAACTTGACAGATGAAGGTGTAAACTTGGCGGGTGAATGAGGTGGAACTATATATAGACACCACCCGCCCAACGTTTACAATTCCACTCAGTCGTTTAAAATTCTTTCTGCTTATCCTACGCCATTTACCTTTTATCCTTCACCACCACCACCTTCCCCAAATGTCAATTTCCACCATTAACGTGTACCCAAAGCAAAGATTTTCATAAAAAATCAAATCAAACCCAGGTTGAAGATACTTAAAGGGTCGCCATTTCTTCCATTTTTTTCCAACTTCACAGCCAATTCATCCCCCTTTTTCTTCTTCTTCTAGTTCACCTACTCAAAAAAAAAAAAAAAAACTTGACTTTTATCTCTGAATATGAACAATCTTTATTCTGGAATGAGAATCAATCTATTCTTGTTTTTAATTTTTGGGTTTTTCTCGAAATTCAATTGTCTGAGCAGAGTTGATTTTCCTGATGGATTTGTCTTTGGAACTGCATCTTCAGCTTATCAGGTTTCAGTTCTTTAATAAATTTAATTTGTACAACATTTTAACTTATTAATAAACAGATTGATTTAATCACTATACTGACTGATGAATATAGTTTGAAGGAGCAGCTAGTGAAGGGAATAAAGGAGCTAGTATATGGGACACTTTCACCCGAAGACGTCCCGGTAAGAACAGTGAATGTCCATGTGGTAGTAGCCTAGTAGTATTAGTAGTACAATATTGCTTGTCAGTTCAGTAAGTGTCGAGGTCTTTTGGGTAGGCTCCGTGGAGCAGTGTCTAGAAATAAAACTTTGTACCCACTGGGCTCGGGCCTGAGTGGCAAAACAAGGACTATATTGGTAAATGTTGGAACTTGGGTAGTCTCAATGGTATCAGAGCAGAGGACGGGTTGTCTCCAACGGTGGGGATGTGATAGTTGGACATCGCTTAGGGGAGCTCCCAGGGCTATAATTGCTAGCGCAAGCTTAGTATAGTAAGTGCTGAGACCTTTAGGTGGACTCATAGAGCCTTCACCTAGGAAACACATCATGTACGCATTGGGTATGGGCCGGGTTTGCAAAAGCAAAGACAATTTCGCTCAATGAGCTTCCCGTGCAAGCTCAAACTTAGTGAGTGCTAAGGCTTTCGGGTTGGCCAGTTGGTTCATGGAGCCTTTGCCACGAATAAAACCATGGGCCCGTTGTGCATGGGCTTGGATGACAAAAGTGGAGAAAATTTCAGTGACCGTTGGGGCTTGGGTCATCCCAAGGTAACCCTTTTTGAAAATGGGTATGTGTTTTAAGTTAACATGCAATGTCTTTTTTAACAGGAAGAATCATGGATTTCAGCAATGCCGATACAACAGTTGATCAGTACCATCGGTTTAAGGTAAATATGATTAGAGATTTATAAGGTTTCAATCTTGAATTCATGGTGAAATGAAAAAGAACAAGACATATTAACAAAAATCATAATCAGACCAAATTAGAGATTATAGAATACTGCATATACTAAAACTATATAATTTTGTTAAGAACTTAAGAGAGAAAAGATCGAAAGAGAAGAACTTAACCTTTTCTTACGAGACATCTGGATTTGAAAAATATTTACAGGATGATGTCGACTTGATGAAGGACTTGGGAATGGATGCTTATAGGTTCTCGATATCATGGCCGCGGATCTTCCCTAGTAAGATTTGCATAATCACCTTGTTTTCTTTATCTTCGGTGGTACGTAGTATTTGTGTTTATGAATTCTTTAAATATCACTAGCCTGAGTCCGACTTGTCTGAATATGAGTAGTTCCGAGTCTAACTTGTTTCAGGCAGGGGCACAATAGTTATGCAGCAAATGAGCTTCTAACTCAAATGGTCATAAAGTTATCCCGATACAACAAATTCTAAAATCTTACTCGAGTCAAATCAGATCTCGAGGCAGATTTTAGATCTGACTTTTGAAAAATAAAAACCACCACCTTCATCTTCTTTAGCCTAACACTAACTGTTTTCTTTGTGTCTCAATTTGAACAGATGGGACTGGAGAACTGAATCAAGAAGGAATAGATTACTACAACAATCTCATTGATGCTCTACTTGAAAAAGGTTTAGTTCATAACCTGATTTAGCAATAACTTTAAATTACTTGGCGATTTTAAGCGATTGTTTATCCGTACCAGGAATTGAACCATACCCAACTCTTTATCACTGGGATCTTCCACAAGCACTTGAAGATAAATATGATGGATGGTTGAGCAATAAGATAATGTAAGAAAATTGAAGTAATATTTTGATTCTTTCGATTAAAATCTTTGCTAAAAACCCTTCCTTTACTTCAGAGAAGACTTCAACAGTTATGCTTATACTTGCTTCAAAGCTTTTGGCGATAGAGTTAAGTACTGGATCACCTTCAATGAGCCTCATGGGTTTGCCATTCAAGGTTATAACAATGGCATTCAAGCTCCAGGGAGGTGCTCCATTATCGGTCATTTGTTATGTAAAAAGGGAAAATCGTCAACTGAACCATATGTTGTTGCTCACAATATCTTGTTATCTCATGCCAAAGCATACCATACTTACCAACACTATTTCAAGGTAATTTGGCAAGCAACCTCACGACTCAGTGATAGTTACTATTTGAACTTTGTGCATAAAAAATAAACTATTTGAAATCGTTCTTACTTGATCTTTCAGAAAAGCCAGAAAGGCAAAATTGGAATAGCTCTTGATTGCAAATGGTATGAACCGATAACTGATGCTGATGAAGATAAAGATGCCTCGAACAGAGCGTTAGATTTCGTGCTTGGATGGTAATCTTTCACATATAAACATCGTAGGTGGTGTTTGTTTTCTATTACTGTCTTAATTTGACTCCTCTGAGTCCGACTCGTCGTTGTGAAGGGCATAATAGTCATTTTAGGTTATTTCAGACAATGTAAACCTATGTTATGTCTAACTCAAATGTACCAAAAATTAGCCTCCACCAGCCATTCATCAAAGTCAAACGTACAACTCAGATAAAAAAAACCAACGTTATGACATCTGATCAAACCAACATTATGAAATCTGAAATTGAAAGAAGGAAAAGAAAACCACCTTATATTTCTATACTCCTAGGTTGTAAAGATAGCGGTACTAAGATGCACTACTAATCAGTATATAATACAAACACTCGAATCAGGTTCTTTGATCCACTTTTTTTCGGCGAATATCCACTTTCAATGCAGAATCTTGTAGGTGACAGATTGCCTAAGATCACAACTGAGATGTCCAAGTTACTTCGAGGATCATATGATTTTCTTGGGATAAATCATTATACTGCACTATATGCAAGAAATGATCGAATACGAATCAAGAAACTAGTGCTGCAAGATGCTTCATCTGATTCCGCAGTTATCACATCGCGTAAGTAGCCGAAAGCACTTTCCGTATTATACTTATCGGCACGTTGAATAATGAGTTTAGTACTTACATTGGTTGCTCAATGACTTAACTCTAGCTTATCGGCATGGAATAGAAATCGGAGAAAAAGTATGTTTCTGCTCCCACTGATTCTTTTGAGTTGCATACTTCAAATTGAATACTACTTACGGTTTTACTCGTCTTCAGGCTGCCTCCGGCTGGTTGCATATAGTTCCATGGGGTATCCGCAAATTGGCAAGTTACGTGAAGGAGAAGTACGGGAATCCACCGGTTGTTATCACTGAAAACGGTGAGGAATCGTCTCTTCGTGATCAAACTTAAGACATTCTTTTATACGATAATTTACGTTCAGCGGTGCAGGTATGGATGAGCTCAATAGTCCTTTTATGTCCTTAGACAATGCATTACAAGACAATAAGAGGATAAACTTCCATAGGGATTATCTTTCGAACTTATCGGCCGCTATAAGGTATATCTAAACCCATTCGTGGGGCTTATGTTTTCCTTCCTAGAAGATAGAGGTTTATTTCATTTTTGTTTTTCAGATCTGAAATCTGACAGGGGTCTGACTGAGTCTATTTAGTCTAAATTGGGAGTAAATAAGCTTCACCAGAACAAATTTTTGGTGATCGGTCAAAGACGAATCAGATTGAGAAATTGAAAACGGAATACCCGGGCCTTTTAGTTTCTGGCATGGACTGACTGGACCGAAGTTCAAGGTACTCGTGTCCGGCCGACCTAGCCCAATTCCAACCCTGCCCTGAGGTTCCTAGGCAGTGGAAAACCAAGGATAAGTTTATCATGGAATTTTATACTCTCTAGACCTACTAATGTGGTATTACATTAATACAGGGAAGATGGTTGCAACATACAAGGTTATTTTGTATGGTCTTTACTTGACAATTGGGAATGGAACTCAGGCTACACCGTTCGATTTGGTCTCTACTATGTGGATTATCGAAACAACTTGACAAGGATTCCGAAGGCTTCGGTTAAGTGGTTCAGAGACTTTCTCAAGTCGAACTCGAAAACCAAATTCAGAAACTTTATCTGATTCTAGTTTAATATCAATTCGTTTACACATAAACCATGAAAAAACATGGTTGAATTTGTAAAGCTTCTATTTATGCACGGTTTAGAAGCGTTTAAACGTAAACAAGTTTCTAACCAGTCTGTTTATCTCTCTATATTATCCGAAGCTGAAGGAACAGAATGTAAAGAACCAACACACAGCTAACGGTCCAAAGAAGGTTGGGGTACTTATTGTCCATTTTATGCGACTGAGACTTGTGAAAACTAACTCGTCTCACTCTCTAAATCATCTCGACATGAATTTGTAATTTTATGACAATTATTTTTTAAACAAATGCTAGTATAATTTTAATGTTTGGTTCATGAATAAATTTAAAAGGTAGGAACACATGAAATAAATTAGAAGTAATTTAGCTAACAGTTAAAAGGTAATTCAGTCAACAATCAAAAGGTAATTTAGTTAACAATTAAAATGTGAGTAGAGTGGGATTCATACGTTGCTCTCTTACATATTAACTTAGCTAAAAATCAGCTAAACTGTAACCCATTAATGCCAATAACACTGCCCAAGTACACGAAAAATCCAGACAGGGCCACAGCCCGATCTACTCTCCAGATCGGTCCGCCCATGTGGAGGGCTAGTTGTAAAGTTCGATTTTCCTTCTCACAAGACCTTTGTGTGTGCCTCACACACAAGAGATTGATTTGAGTATGGGACTATTAACCTCGTTATGTAATTTCGTAAGTTACATTTTCTACACCACCTTTTGGTGTAGTAGATGGATAGTCATTCCACATCACGGACGCTCCAAATTCGATGTCATGGAATTGCAAATCCAAGATTCATTGCATTTGAAGTATAACTAATGTTATTTTTAGTTAGACTCTAGGCTCTTTAAGAATTAGGATGGGTTTTAGGCTCTTTAGGTGGTCTTCTAAGAGCTTAAGTTATGGTACTCATCCAATTCATGAATTATGGCGTCTCTTCATTATGTATGGATGATGTTGCCTAATAATGATTTTTTAGTGGATTTCAGAGAAAAAAAAAATCTAAAAACGTCCCATATTATACTTGTTGACCTACACTTCTGGAACTTCTGAAAAAGAAAACCTGCCCGTTCCTCAAGGTTTAGATCCCCTCCGAGTTTAGTGTTTGAAACAGAGTTCAAAGGATAAGTCATGGTAATTGCAATCTGCGAAGATTATATCCTATACAGTTAGTGGTGTTTAAAAGATCGGGTCAGTATGAGTTGGCCACGGGCCGACCTGGCCCTACAGAAAACAAGTCAGGTTGATCCTGGTTCTTCCCAGTTCCGGTTCATGCCAATGTTTTCAGTCCGACGGGCCAAGCCCGACAAAAGCCCAGATTCAACCCCAGATTCAACCCATTTTTTTCCTTCCTTCCCTTTTTCAAAATCCCGTACATTTCGAAAAAAACTAATCTAATACCTCTTTTTTAAGCAAGAGGAATGTTTAAGTTTACAAACGATTGAGTAAAGATTTCTTTACAAAAGATCTTTCCAACAATGTCATTTCTAAAATAATTTTTGAGTTTATAGACCAAAAATAGGGTCCTAATAGGAGATATAGTCCTCTATAATCCTAAAAAGGATTTCAAAACCTAAATAATAATTTAAATGGATATCTAGTCCTTTTGGTCTCATCTAGAGAGAAAACACAAATCCATATAATACATATTAAAGATTTAATACCTATATTAACCTTCTTTAATATCAAACGTGATTTACATTCTAAACTGTTAAAGATATTTTTTCCATTTTTATCTCAACTTTCTCTCTCCAATCACGTTTGAATTGTAACTAGTTACCTACTATGTTGATAATATTCCGTAACTGAAATCCGGTAACTTTCCATCTCTCTCTCTAAAAACGAAATCTAACATAAATTAAACTCACCACCAGCTGTTAAAAATTCCATTGTTTAATATTCAATCAAGAGCTTTCATCAAAACCTCCATTGTTATTTAGGTTTTATACTGTTTATCTCTTTATTCTAGCCATTGTTATTCAGGTTTAAAATCTTATCTTTATTGCTTTATAGGTTAAAGATTCATATAGAATCGTTGAAAACATCAAATATTGATTTAGGTCTTTCTTTTCTTGTTTTCCATTTCAATAACTTTGAATCTGTTTTGCTGTAATCTTAACTACCTTCGAATGGAAGATTTATATTTTCTCTCTCTAAAACTTTCATAACTCTTTAAGATCTTTGATGTTTATTTTTTATTTAATGATTTGTTCAATGTTAGTATGTTATTTTTCCTTCCAATGTTCATTGTATATTTCTTCAGATCTACGTTAAATCCTCTTCTTTTTTTGTTTTTTTGCAGATCAGAATCATTTGTCCGTACAGTTCTTGATCTTTGTGATTATCCACACTTATTCCTATAACAGAATATAAAGTACAGGTACTTTACGATAACTTTCCATGTTTTCTGATAAAATTTGCTAATAATATCTTGATGTTTATCCTTTCTGATTCTTGTAACAGAATAAAAATTCCAGTTACGTTACGATAAATTACCATACTTTCTGATACAATCTGCATACATTTCACGTAAGATGATAGTATTAATGATCAAAGGTTCGTAAAGTATGAAAAATTTATCCAACATTACACGTCCTTTTTTTACCAGAACAGTGGCCATGACAAGCATATAAAACTTCTCTTAACCTAATAAACAATTGTACTTTTCCATACATTATACATAATTTATTGATCTGTACCTGTTATTTATGATCCATCTCATTTGTTTTTTATTAAATGTTTCATTATTAATGTATGTAAATTTGATTATAATTTTTTTTAACTAATACATATGTTTTTTTTTCTTGTAGTAAACCAGCACTGATGGAATTTCTTACAGAATCATCACATAAACTATAGAAGTATAAATTACGATGAAGAAGATTATTTCTATGATCCTGTTTGGACAACGGAGTCTTACGTGAAGACTTACAAGGAACATATAAACCCTGCCCCTAACTTCGATGAACCATGTACATTTAATGAAGAGTCAAAAACACTACCATGTTTGATTCGCCGTAAACCTGGAAGACCAAAGACAGTAAGGATCGAGAGCTCGGGCAACATTTTGACGGAGTTTGTTTTTAAGTTACCTAGTCTACTATGTTCTTTTCATTTACAATAAAACACAGATTACTGTTCAATAAAATTTCCTTTCAGTCGTACAAAGGTTGTGTTATTTACTATACAGTATATATAATTTATGATAAATCACATACTTTATAACAAAAAACATGATTTCAGATTTACATTTCCTAACAAGTTACTATAATTTATGGTACATAATGGATAATCTATGTATTCAATGGTACATAATGGATTCAATGGTACATAATGGATTCAATGGTACATTTCCTAACATGACATAAAAAACAAGTAATTTATGTCAGAAAATAATCTAAGTATTCAATGGTACATAATGGATGACACACACGCATATGATAAATTACGTTGTATACATGACAAATGATGGTTTCCTCGTTATAAATAACACATAATTTACGAACTTGTTTCATAATTTGTATTCGATGTGTGTTTATGTATGAGTAAAAAATGAAAGTTAAGTGAGAGAAAGTTGATATATATGTTTTGAATATTAACCCCCAAATCATGCTAATTGATCTCAGAAAATATACTCTTTCCAAATCTGAAAATTAAGTGAGAGAAAGTGATATATAGATTTGGTTTCCAAATCTGAAAGGATGAGAGAGAAAATCTGTTTTGGAAAATATCCGTTTTCCAAATCTGTTTTGAAAAATCTGTTTTGGAAAATATCCTTGATCCGTTACTTCCTATTAAATCTTTTTCAGTTTGTAACCTAAATATCTCCCCCAAATCACGCCCCCTGGTTTGGGAAACTTTCCGGATTCATTCCGAAATTTAACAACCCCGGATTTTTTAGACGAGGGACATGGAGGGTATTTATCAATAAAGTATGAGTTATTTATGCCCTTATTGTAAAAGGACTAAATGTCCATATTTTGGGAAGATTGGTCTATATACCTATTATGAAAATGATTTTGGTCTATATACCCATGGACTCTTTCTAAAATTATTTTCATAAATTATTCCCTAAATTTATTTATAAATCGTGTTTTATTAATTATCCTCAAAATCATGCCTTATTAATTTTTCCCAAAAAGTCATTTTTAAATTATTTTCAAAAAATCTTTCTTATGTAAATCATATCCTATTGATTACTAAAATCATTCCCAGTTTTTTTTCAATAATCCTAAACTCATTAAAGTAAATAATGTCTACCTCCATTTCTTATTCTCATAAAACCATTCCCAAAAAATCATTCAAGAAAATCATTTCTTAACTATGGATTTATGTTTTTTTCAATTTATATTTTGTTATTTTAGAATTTTTGAAAAAGTAAAAAAAAAAAAAACACACACAGGCTGACACAACATGACCTTTTGAACACCACTATATCTCGTCATAAACCTGACTAAAGTGCGTACTCTGACATAATTTTAGAAAGAAAAAAAGTTCTACTTTCTATAAATTTGTCTATCCACATACTCGGACCAGCATTCAGGAGGGCGTATCTATAGGCACCTCCGGAAACTGCTGTATGAGCTCTTTGTATGTAGGCGCCTCCCAAAACTGATATAGGGGTCTCCCGAGTACCTTCCCTTTTCACGTTATTTTCTTCTCCGTTTGTTCTTTTATGTCTTCAAAGATCTTTTTCTTGCTTCGTTTTTTTTTCTACATAAAACAAAATCCAGATCAAAATAATATAATCCTATAAATGAATCACAAAAACCAGAAAAAAGAACCCTAACCTTAGAAAGGTAAATGAAAAGTCAAAGGAGAATGAGAAAGATAGATCTCAAATGAGGAAAAAAACGTAACCTAAAACAAAACCTAAGAAGATTACATTGATTCGAGAGAAATGGATCTCAAATGAAAGAAGAACTCTAGGAGATAGCTTGGACCGAGGGCTCCGAGTGACCCGTTCTGAGATAATGCTTTGGCCTCCGACTGGTCAATCTAAGTAGGGGGGCCTTATAGATGTTGGGAATTGACTACGATCAAATGAGAGGGCCTATAGCAATTTTAGGAGGCCCCTTTAGACGCACTCCAACAACATATATTTTTTAAGAAATTGGCTACGAAAGTCACTACAAATACAGTATATTTATACATTAATAAGACGTGACAAGCACAACAACCGTCGAATTTAAATCAAATTTGATAAACTATAGATTTTACTTCTACTGAAATCGAACATGAGATCTCTAGAATTTTAGAATACATGCACTACCAACTAGGGAGTCATAGTCAACAATTGGTTGCCCAAGTGATCCAATGTGTTGACATATACTCCAAAGGTCTCTGGAGGTCCCGATTTCGATCCCCCAGAGAAGGTTGAATCTCTGAATTATTGAACTTGAAATGGCATAAATAATGTTGTTGGGTTTAGGTCATAGTTTAGTTGGGCTATAGGCCATAATTTAGTTGGGCTATAGGCCCGTTCTTTGTAAGCGTTTGTATTCGGCAATCGTGCTTATCACATCTTTGATGTATCATCAAATTATCTACGCCAATGTAATGACTATCGAAGATGGTAGTCAATTTCCAAAATAAAACTAGGGAGCCATAATTGTTGCCCCAAATGGGTATTTTAGCAGGAACACAATCATTTTTTATTGCATTCTCTCTGGGAACAAACATAATCTAATCTTTGACCGATTAGATTTTGCATTTTTCCTCTAAACTCGAACAATTCGGTTCAGTCCACAGTTTTGTATTTCTTTTTGTTAAGATCCTCTCTCTCTCTCTCTCTCTCTCTCTCTCTCTCTCTCTCCCAACCACACTACAAATTAAACTCGTAAGGGTTTATAATTAAATCAAACCGTAACTTTTAACTACCCATTTTATTTGATTATGAAACGAGGATACGAATCTGCTTCAACTAATCTCTCTCCTTCTCATTCCAGACAAAGATTAGATCCTATTGGTAATTCTGAAATAAACCCTAATTACCCTTTTATCAAAATTATAACTTCTACCCCTTAATGGGTTCTTTTATTTGTTGGTTAACTCGTTTGAATATTGTCGAAAGTTGGATTTATCTAGGGTTTCGTTTTACTTCTTAATTAGGTGTTTCACAGTTTCTTGAAGAAGATGAAAGCACAAAAAATTTGGCTCGGAAAGTTGCTGACCATTATAGTGCTAGGTCGAATCAGACTCTGGAACAGCGAGAAGCAAGTCCAATCATTCATTTGAAGAAATTGAATAATTGGGTATTTTTTGTTCTTCAATGTGTTTGATGAAAGTTTCAACCTTTTTCACTAATAACTGTGAAGCTCCAATAAAGATTACCTTTTTCTATGTCTTATTTCGTTTCCCTACAAATTTGATTGAAAATGTGTAGGCATTGCTTACTGAATTCTGAAAAATCAAGCTGAATGATGGGATAAGAGAAGTAGGTCAGATAGATGAATTGGGATTCATTAAATGGCACTTAAAGATTTGCTACCTGAAAAAAACCCATAGAGTAAACAAACTTGTGATGGTACATTGATAGAAATTGGTTCGGACTCCGTCGTGCAACAAATTTGCACACTGATTCATCGAGGAGAGTCGCATGCATAAAAGCTTGCCCTTTCTGATGCCAAAAAAAATTGATCTTTGACATATTTATAGGGGAAGTTAGGGATCTGTAGAACCATGTGCTGAAGATATGCCTTTTACATTGGATTGGATGCATAACTTTTGTTGCCCTTGCTGTGTGGGTTCTCATAGAGGAAGGGTTATACCCATAAATGACAGAAAATGATAGAGGTTGGACATATATTCGTCCGTTATTTGTTGTCGACAGTTTAATATCAATACACGGCCATATTTTCACCCCTAAGTCCTTAATGCGTTAAAAGCACAGGTGTTACAGCAGTGGGTGGCTGCTTTTACCGTCTTAAACTGTATCCTGATTGCCGTACTATCTGCGTCTTTATTGAAAATATTATCTAACAAAGATGAACCATTTTACTTTTTGTAGTGCTTCTAGTTTTGAACTGATATTTAGTTATTGGCTGCTCTTGTTTTCAGATAAAGAGTGTTTTAATTCAGCTCTATGCTCGTCGTGGAGATGTTGTTCTAGATCTTGCCTGTGGCAAGGTATATGTGGGTCATGGATTATTTCAAAACCTTGGATCAATTAATGGTTTTCTTCAATGTGATGTAACCCCAGGATATATTGTTCTCTTTGTATAGGGTGGTGATTTAATCAAATGGGACAAGGCTAATGTTGGATATTATGTTGGTATTGATATTGCAGAGGGCTCGGTAATTGTCTTCATTATTCTTTTACAAAATAACTGTTTTAGTATGATCTCGTACGGTGTTAGTTTTATTATGCATAGTGTTTCTTTTGTACAAAATGCTTCTGCATATAGGAAGTGCAAAGACTTAGTTGTTTTTTTCCGTGTCCAGTGCTCACTTAGTCACTTATGGCTTTGTTTCAGATTAATGTATTGAATGTGACATGAGATAGGATCTCAATTTTTTTTCCAGTACAAACTCATGACGAGTAAAATTTTACTCTTTTCAGTATTATGCCAATGCTATATCTACTACTAGATGATTTTGGGACATAACCTTTTGTTCATTGTCTATAACAATGCCAGATAGAAGACTGTAGAACTCGCTACAATGGGGATGATCATCAACGCCGTAACAAGTTATCATTCCCAGCACGTCTTTTGTGTGGAGATTGCTTTGAGGTAGAAATTCTGAAATGTAGAATAAAGCATTTATAAAAAATGTAGAATCATAAAATTTCATCTGATGATGGTTACTGTTGTACCAAGCGGTGATTGAACTCAATCTTCTTGAATTTACTTCCCTACGCTTGTTCACATATTTATATCTTCCTTTATTCTGGTAAGTTTGCAATATTGACTTGATTTCTCCTTGTGATTGGATATTAGGTTAGCTTGGATAAAGTTTTGAAGGATGACGGACCGTTTGATCTTTGCAGCTGTCAGGTGAATTATTTATTACTTAATAGTGGCAATGGTTAGTGTCTCTTGATCTAAATATCATGGAATTCAATTAACTGTTAAAGTTACCCGTTTAAGCGACTGCGAGATATTACGCTTACGGAAATACTGAGATAGTAATATGTTATTGTTGGTAGCTGAAAGTAAAAATATTATTACCTTCGGAAGCAGTAATAAGTCTTTACTTCCTAAACTCAATGAAGCTTCATTATGTCTCCAAAGTCCGTACGATTATTTAATTTATAGGGTTTACCCTTTGTTCCTTTTCTTGTGAATAATTATGTTTTTACTGGCGAGTGCGTTGTTTATACGAACTAACCTAACTCTGACCTATTTATTGTGTATGGATTGGACGTTGATTGTCATAGAACCTAGACAAACATGGTAATAGCATTCCATCTTTAGGAGGATTCCAACTTTAAACCAAGGAGTACGAAAAAGTTAAAATAGGAACTAACTAGATGCCACATTAAGGTGATCTGAAGTTCTGACTGTAGATAAAAATGAATTGTGTCCAAGATTCCCGATAGTAGATAAGAAGTTAATCATGTCCAAGATTCCCTCAATAATTCCTTTTTTTTTTTGTGAGATTGCACATTTTTTCAATTGGATATTGATTGAAGAGTTCACCTGAAGAGGTTCAATTGTCATTTTTTCGGGTTGTTCAAAATTTGCTAGATACTTTAAAAAAATTATATGTAGATATAGTGGATGAACTGGCACATAACATGTTGCAGTTTGCCATGCACTACTCTTGGTCTACTGAGGCACGTGCACGACGAGCGTTGGCCAATGTATCTGCTTTGCTTCGTCCAGGAGGGACCTTCATTGGAACGATGCCAGATGCTAATGTTATAATAAAAAAGCTTAGAGAAGGTACTGAGCCTGTGATGTACTTATACTTTGTTGTTTATAATAAGCCTGTTTACTGGTATAGACTCTATATATGCTCCCATAGTTTTCTTTTTAATTTAAACGGTGGGATGTTGTACTCAGAACTTCTTTCTTTTCTTGGTAAAAAGGGAAAAAAAAACTTTCCATTGACTTGTCCATCATAGTTGATAGTTACAATCCTTAGGTCCTCGCATCTAATCCTTTAAGAAACTGCCAACACTTTGCTTTTAATTACAGCTCGGAGCAGATCTGAGTACTTCAAACATGATTCCAGTTTCCTCTTAATAACTTTCTGGATACTTCATTGTTTCATTAATGTTGGTAGTTGGACTATACTTGAGTATGTCTAAAAAGTGGTACCCATGGAACCAGTATCTGTTAGTGTTACAGACTTACAGTAGAAATGTATTATGAACTTCCTTTCCGTTCAATCCGTTATTACTAGTTTCTTTTCTCTTTCTCTTGTTCTCGAGTAAGAAGCTTGCTGGGTATGAAGTACCATTTTGAAATACTTAACAGTAAATTTCTTTTATATTAAGCAGCTGAAGGACTGACTTTTGGGAACAGTGTGTACTGGATCCGCTTTGATGATGAACATGCTCATAAGGTGGAATATTTTTAAGTGTCACTACTTAGATGTTCACATAGTTATGTGCATATGCTAGTTACTAATTACAATGCCTTTTTCTCGTGTACAGAAGTTTAAATCATCTAGCCCTTTCGGTATCAAGTACAAGTTTCATTTGGAGGTAAAGTCTATTTATAAACTATATGGCTATTTGGGTCGTCAATATTTAGTAAATATCAGGTTCTGAAAGCGAAAAATCTTTTTGGGTTCTGATATATTCTATAAATGAATCAATGGGTTGTCAATTGACCCGTTATTACCACAAGGTATCTAAACTGCGATGGTAGATTCAAAAGACAGAAGATTATTTTACAGCTTCCACTTAGTTTGATGTGAACCATTACACAAATTAATGATTAACGTTTATTCTTGTGTTTGTTGTCACAATGCAGGATGCTGTTGATTGTCCTGAATGGATTGTTCCCTTCCATGTTTTCAAATCCATGGCAGAAGAGGTCTCATTTTCTTGCTTGATCATATTCTATGTCGCCGTTGTTATTTCAGGAAAACATATTATTGTTGTTTCTATTACTCTCGTAACGGGCCAAAGGGGGCCATATAATGGGGCTCTGGGCACGCTACAATACTAAAACGAATTTCTAGTCTACCCATTTAATAGAGACATTTAATATCCCACTTCTCTTGGAGGAGTGTTCGGAGACCAGGTGTGTGCAAACTCAGCAGCCTTCATTGGGCTTAGGTGTGAGTGCCAAAATCAGGGACAATATCGATGATAAGTGTTGGGTGGGTCGTTTCAATACTTAAACCTCTCAAGTAGCTAGCGACATGTATAAAATCTCATCGTGTATTCCCCATTTTTTGCTTTGCAGTATGATTTGGAGCTTGTTTTTGTGAAGAACTCTCATGAATTTGTAGATCAGTACTTAAAAAGGCCAGATTTTGCTGAGCTCATGCGGAGGCTTGGTGCCTTGGGTGACGGAAACAACGACCAATGTGAGTAATACTGCGAAGTTAGCATATCTTCATTTGTTTCATTCGATAAATAGACTAAATCTTCTTATGTATGTAGCAACACTATCACCTGATGAATGGGAAGTAGCTTATCTATATCTATCATTTGTCTTGAAGAAGGTAAAAACCCATCTCATACTTTAATTCTCATCACTGAAAACGTCGTTTTTTTCTATATGAACACAATTCATACCACTAATTCAATATGTGGAGGAAAAGAGAGAGAAGAAAGAAAGATAAAAAAGAAAATAGTGGAGTTGCTTTTGTATCTCCTTCGTCAGATATGTTTGTCAACTAAATAGAAACTCGACACCACTTGTTATATTTGATGTTTGAGCTAAAGCTTTGCTTGCACATTGTCAGAGAGGCGAACCAGATCAAAGTCGAAGGAAAGGCAATAAACCGAAACAAGGACCAATATCGAAGGATGACATTACATACGTCAATAACGAAAGCTGACTGTCATAACCGATGATCCTTAATCTCCCGTTCGGACACTTTATCGACGCCCGGAGCATTGTTGAGTCATAGCTGCCAAGTACACAGGCACCAAGTACTTAGCTGCCGGAGATTTGACATTTTACGACGATAAGATAAATCACAACGTGAATTATACAAATATATTTGTGAAGAAAGAAGAAACAAAATGAGTTATTGGCCATTTATATTTCAGTTCACAAATAACCACAAGTACTGTAATCTTAGCCAGATTTTTGCCCTTTTGTCAGTGGAAGAGAAGAACAGAATATGTCTCCCATTAACTTGTAACTGTATTTTTCTGTGATCTTCATTAATAGTGTTAAACTGGGAAGTTTTCATGAGAAGTTAAGATGGGTGAAGTTGTACTTCCAAAATTTTCTTCTGCTGTCTTTGTGGAATTTTATAAGTTGTTTGTGCCACTTCTTGTTAAGTTTAGGTTTTGGTAAATCGGTATTGATCATCAAGTAGAGTTAATTGGACATGTATGAATTTGACTCGATATCTCAGTTGACTCAAGTCTGGTGGTTTCAGAATATATATTTATGTCTGACTCGTCTAAATGAACGTATCATGTTGATTTTTGGATCCACGTGAATCAATTCAGATAATGAAAATACAAAACGAAAAACATCTTTCATTGAATTCGGGCATATTTCAGGATCGGCTCTTCTGCAGGAACAACTGGTTTTTTTTTTAATGTAAACGGTTTGATTCCTGGGAGTTAGGGTTTTAATATACTAATAGTTGTTGATAAGAAGCATCCCAGGTTCTAAGGGAAGGGAACAGTACGGAGTGCGGCCTAGTACTTGATATTGATTTTTTTTTCTATAGTTGCAGCTATAAAATATGATTAGAATATTTATTACAGCGACGATAGGATGCCCGAAAAATCTAGCGAAAATCTATCGTAGATACCTAGATTCGCCGAACAATAATAGAGAGCAAGACAAGGGATGAAATATGGCCGTCCACATAGGATCTGACCCGTGTTTTTGGACATTCAATGAGCCGAACACGAGCCTATATACGAAATCTAAAACAGCATCACCAACATAACAGGTTTTAGCTAGATTTCCCTGATTCGAATTCAACATATTTTACACGAAGAAGATGCTGCTTAACATGTTTTATTCACGAAGGGTGGGAGGAAATCTCCTTCTACGCAGCAAACACCAAGTCAAGATGATAGCTCGCTAAATTGGTGGCGAACGAAAAAACTCAACTTGATTAGGTGATATCCTGTGACCCGTGTTACTTCGGCAGAGAAATGGAATAAAACGAAAAACGATATCACTTGTTGTAGAAATGATAAAAACGAGAAACATTATCAAAAGAAACGGCACAGACTCGTCGGTAGGTGGTGTGATAACCCAATATTAACCTAGATTTCTTGGCATGACGCAACCTGCAGAAATTGAATGGTGAAGGAAGTTTCATGGGAAGAACCTATTTCACCTACTATGACTTTGAAATGAACATCTCAACAGCAATCTTCTTGCCTTGTTGACCAAAACCTGCCCTAATCAAAGCTTGTGTTCTAACATTTTCCTAACAACTAGATTAGGACAAATATATATTTATATATATAGCAATCTTCTTGCCTTTTTGACTAAAACCTGTACTAATCAAAGTTTTACCTTTTCTTCTAAACCTAGGACAATCTTTGCCTGTAATTTCGAAGAAAAACTTCACACACGAACCAAGAATACTACGATTACTTTTCATATCTTCATGATCAATAAACTAAATAGGCAAGACTAAGACTAGTTTATGACTAATTGAATAGGACTAATACTATTACTTGATCATTAACCATCGACGTTATCACCAAAAACCGAAATAAGATACGAGTATATCAAAACTATACTATATATAGTCATGAAACATGTATATGAATCATAACCATCAATTTTCGATATTGAAATTGGCAAGAGATGTCAAATTTGAAGTTAAAGAGCTACCCACTTAGTCAAATGTGATTATATGCAACACCTATCTAAAAGATTCAACAACAAAGTAAACTATGCTTTCGAAGAACATATATGAAGATGTTTTCGAAGAACATAACTATGCTTAAGAAAATTTGATTTGAAAATTTTCATATAAACAACAAAAACAAGAAGATTTGTTCTTTTTTATTCTTATAAAATCTACATGATAATAATTCATTAAACCCATTAAACATCTAACCTTGTTCTTCTATTTACATGAACTATTCAAACAGATGACAAAATTATTGAACAGAACAAAACAAGAACTTGAACTCACCTCTAAGAACAGAAGAGAATCTTACCCAAAGTTGATTCCTTTTCTTTCTCTCTCTAAATCCCCATTTTCAAGATCAATTTTTGGATAAGCACCTTCTAAGAGTTTGAATCAAATTTGAAGCATTTCTACTGATTTTTTCATTATCATCTTCAATCAATCTTGAACAAATTTCAATAACCCCTTTTCTCTTAACTTCTAAACTTATATCTTCACTATGAGAACAAAGTGAATTTAAAGTAGCTAGGGCACAAATTATACATCTTGAACTTCCTTGTTGAAGAACATGAATCAAAACCCTAACACACCCATCAATTTTCCCCATTTCTTCTCTTCCTTCTTTGCATTTTGCTAACAAACCCAGAACTTCAAATGCTCTTTCTAATCCAGAAGTAGCCATTTCAATCAAAATTGGAACCACCCCACAATCAACAGCTCTCTTCTTATTATCAGGAAATGAACAAAGAACATAAAGAGCAGTTGCTGCTTCTTTTCTCTCTCTACCTTTTCCCTCTTTGAGAAGAAAAACCAGAGTATTAATGGCGTATGGGTAAGCACCAATTGTTCCTTTATTAACTTCCACCATAGCCAAACTTGTTAACATAGTAGCAGCATAAGCTCTAGAATTTGGTTTCCCAAATCTCAAAACACTAATAACTCTACCAATTGCTCCTTCTGCAACCAAACCCACTTTGTTATCATCATCTAAACTAAGATTTAACAGAAGAAGAAGAGCAGATTCTTGAAGTTTTGAATCGTCAGAGGCAACAAAATTAAGAATCGTTGAAACAGCACCTGACTCAGTTACCCTTTGACGGAAAAAGGGGTTTGATTTACAGAGACGATTGAGTTGATCAAGTGAGTTAATTTTTGAATGAATATGAGAAGAAGAAGAAGTAAGATTGAAAATTAGGGTCTGGGGATCTGGTTGAGTTTGCAAATTTGAAGATGAAGTAAGGGTAAAATTGGAAATAAGACTTCTAAGAGCATGGTTAGGGATGAGAGATGGGTTTTGAGGAAGAAGTTGTTTAGTGATTGGACAAGTTCGATTGCCGGAATTTAACCACCGTTCGATTGATGAACGATCAAATGTGTGGCCGGATGATAGTATCACTGGGTCTTTCATTATCTCTAATGAAATCGGACACTTGAAATCGTCCGGAAACTCGTTCGCCATTTCTCCACCCCTCTTGATTTCTTCTCTTCCTCAAAATCTTAGAGAGAGAAAGAGAAATTTGATTCTGGGTTTTTACTGAGGGAGTAAACAGAGGATTCTAATCTTCTCTCTCTAAACTCTTTCTCTCTCTAAAATCTCTCTCTTTCTCTCTCTAAAAAGATGATATGAGGTTGAGGAACTTGGCGTGATAGATTAGTAAAGGTAATTGAAGTTACATAAATACCCTTAAAGTTTGACTTGAATGATTGGAATGTTCTTCTTGCTTTTTCTTTAGATATAGGAAAAAGGGTATTGCTTTGAAGGGTATTTTAGTCATTGTGCTGGATTTGTCGGTGGTTTTTCGCCGGAATTTAAATTTGCGCACGCGCCTGAACGCGTGAGGACTTTTAATGGGTGCCTATTTAAATTTTAGGGTTTGTTTGGTATATATTCTTTCTCATTTTAACTAAGGAATATTATTAGAATTAATTTTTGAATATTTACTTGTTCAATAGAATGGAAATAATTTTATAATTATTATTAATAATATATTCTTTAGAATAACAAAATTAATCTAGAAGGATGGCGATCTTAATAATAATGTATATTCTTATTTCAGCTTGGATAATCTTGAACTTTTTATCTGAATGATATTTTATCTTTTATGAGGTTTATATTTTGAGAAATAAAATATAAACCTCAAAATATGAGGTTTACATTTTGAGAAATAAAATTTTGCAGATATTGCCATTCTATGTTACAATCTAAGAAGTTTATTGTGGTATTTTCATATAAATTTTTTTCAATATTTCCTATTTAAGATATCATAGTTAAATATTAGGAGAATACTACTAATCAAGAAAAGCATTTACTTTTCGACAAAAAAAAAAAACATTTACTTCACTTTTGATATGATCATTGCAATTTTATTGGAATTACATTTTTGTAGACGTGAACCATTCTTTAGAAAATCAAATTTAGGTATTGTTACAATTTCATAAATTTATTGTCACGAGTCTACTTTGAGGAAATGCGAACAATTCGGTAGACAAGACAAATTTGTAGACAAAGAATGTAATATCACGTGGTAAATTCTCATCAAAATTTTAAGTAGCAAATTCATGCAACAAAAACAGTTTAATTGGGTTTAAATTGAATACTACGTAGGTCTTAGTCTCGTGGGTTGCTAGCTATACTATATGGTCATTTCAACAAAAAGAAAAGATTGATATACTTTTTTTTTTTTTTGTTGAGCAAAGATTGATATACTTGCACCATCCAATGTCACTATACTACATTAGGGTTAATTTGAGAGAAGCAGACAAACTCATAAGATCTAAATAAAAAAGAAGAAAAGGTAAAAATGACAATGTAATCTATCATGCCACTATATTAGACACAATATAAAGTTGTGAGGTCCTGAAACACCAAAGCATTCATGATTCATATCGATAACAATCAACTCTATTAAAAGGCAAAAATTTTGGATTTTTTAACTTTCTATAAACTCTAATATATAAATTTTTATCTGTTTATTTTCAATTATTTCAGTTATAAATCTTACATATAATATTTCATTTTCGGTCCCAGAGATTGAAAGGGACGGATAAAGATGAAGATAAGATGGATGATTCATGTGAGAACAATGGTAGAAGATAACAAACTTCTATAGGTTACAAAAATTAATGAGTCGAAAGAGCTAATTATAGACCTTATTTTTGTCATTGTCGATAACAAAATTTACGTACAAGTGATATAAATGTATCCTACAACTCCGGATTTAGTGAACTTGTTGGTTGGTAGAACTTGTCCATCCATATTGTACATTTCTTTTCGTTTGTCAAATTGAAAATGTCTAGCTATTGTCACAAATACTATAACCATGTAAGAAACATTTTTAGCAAAAGAGGGAAAAAATGGAATTTGGAGAAGGATTAAGAGGGTTGTCTTGTCATTTGTATTATACAACAATTTTACGGTGGTGTTAATCCAACATGCTATCTACGTCATCAAGAATCTTGACCCATAGAAAATATTACTGTTTAGGAGAAGAACTCAGGCTAACCTAGGGGTGGGAATTCTACCCGAAATCCCGATACCCGTCACGTTTACCCGCGCCCGACAATGTCCATGGACGCCCGCGCCCGAAGATGGGTACTACCCGCCCAGCCCGATGATTTTTCGTGGGCGGGCTCGGGTGAAAAGCTCTGCCCGCCACCCCGCCCATACCCGAGCCCGATATGCTCACCCGACGGGTGCTTATAGATGCCAATCACTTTGAGTGTCGATTATACTTCACTATAAAGCCCAAAGTAGATTTAAGGTTTCTCCCAGGATATATAAACTACATATTGAAGCAACCCTAATAGTTTACCACATTGAATCTGAAAAATTCGGTAGCATAGAGAGAGAGAAAAAGAATCTACGTTGTTTCTCTAGCCGTTTCTCTCTTATTTACTAGACCTTCTTGTGCCAACCTTCTTCTCTATTAAATAAGTTATTGGGATCATCTTCCATCTCTATGTAGTGGTCAAATTTTAAGATTATTTTGATATGAAGGAAGAACAAAGAAGAACTAATGAAACATACAAAGACAAGAAAAAAAGTGGAAGACAACCAAGTCTCATGTTTGCATATATAGATCTATATCAGTTGTTGATTTCTTATGTTACGGAATCTGAGTATTTCTTTCATTCTTGATTTATAAGTTTTGTAAAGTTTTGGTATCAATTTGTTTAAAGAAGCTTATTTGAACAATATCAAATTTCTAGAGTTTTCTGATCTGGTAAAAAAATATCAGATAAAGAAACCCGATGTCCGATTTGCCCGAAGCCCGACTTGCCCGATGCTTTAGTGGGCATGGGCGGGCTTTGATCATAGGAGATTTCAGAAAAGCCCGCCCGAATCCGCCCGAGAACCCGAGTGGGCAGAGGAGAAACTTACCCGACCGGCCCGAGCCCGACTCAGAATTACCCGCGGGTGCCCATACCCGCCCGATTCCCACCCCTAACCTAACATGCTATCTCCGTCATCAAGAATCTAGACCTATAGAAAATATTATTGCTTAGGAGAAGAACTCATAACAACTATTTGAAATGGCCAAAGATGACTAATTTACCGATTACGAAACAGTTAAGTAGTTTTTATATTTTATTTCTTAATTTTTCTAGGTTTATAGTCTGCGACCTTTTCAATAGTTCATATTCTATAAGTATGTGAACGTCGATATCTCTAATATTTTATCTAATTATTTGATGAGACTTCATAAATTAAGGGGATGGGATGGTTGGATTATTTTGTAGGTCAATTTACCCAAATTTTATATATAACAATAGAAATGGGAGAAAATATTATTTCGTGGTTGTCAACTACTTTCACTTGCCGACCCAACATAATAAGTAATTTCTTGATTTTGTTGATTGGATAAATGAAAAACACCCTTTTGAATCATAACCAAGAAGGTAAAAATTTCTTGGTAGGTAATACAAACAAAAATTCTTCTATTTGGCATTATTTTATATGGTTGATGGTTACTCAATTTACTCCCAACACTAGTACTAGAGAGTACATACATTATGGCATGATACTTTAACATAACTCAAGGGTGATATTGTGAAAAATAACTAACATTTCATTCATACATTTAACACGTTTTCAGTTATCGGCTTGAAAGACGTCACAAATTGAGCGGTGATATTGTGTCTGACTATTTTCAGAGATGAATCCTGGTCTAGGAATGTACTCGAGCACGATTTAGAGAAAAAAGTGGAGTTTTCTCTAAATCGTGCCCGACCATAAACCGAGTTGGAATTCTACCAAGATAATGTCGCTCGAACAATCATTTTTGGAATTTTGATGTGTTAAGCTTAGCCTTTACCTTTTAGAATTGAGGATTTTGATTGGTTATGGTTTAGGTAAGTTCTATAGACACTCTTTCAACAGAACAAAAGAAGTTCTATAGACACTGTCAGCATCAATTTTAGTCAATGAGATATAGAGCACAGAATAGTCTGTGAGCTCAATCCTATTCCACCCATAGTTTAAAGTACAAGTTCATGGAAGTTTTGTAGGCACTTCCATTTTGCTCTTACCAAGGTCTTTCTCTAGGCAACCACCATATAATCAGATTTCTCTGGGCACTCTCTCCTCCCTTATCATCCACCATTCATATGATTAGGGATGTCAACGGGGCGGGTTTGGGACGGTTCACCCCCTTGCCAACTCCATCCCGTTAGTAAACGGATTTTACCATTACCGTACCAATAATTAATCGGGGTAGATATCCAATTACCATACCCGCCCCACTTTTAAAATTTCTAAACCATTACCGCCCCGCCCCGTTTAATATGAAATGAGTCGAGTCGGGTGGGGTCGGGTTCAAACGCAAAATATCCACAAAAATTATTTTAGTTTGAAATAACATAACAATTGTTAAGAATATTTTACTGTATAAGACTTTGAGTTTATCGTAAACACTACAACTACTTAAATAATATAGAACATAAAATAGCTAAATTGATAATATAAAATTAAAGTTTTAGAAACATAACCCTAAATAAAACGTATATTTAATATATGACATGCTAATCGGTTCGGAGCGGGGTTTACTATCTAATCCCAAACCCGCCCCGAACCTGATTATTTTTTGTAACTTCATATCAAACCCCGAACCGTTTAACAAACGGGTCGGTAAAACCCGTCCCATTAGGGGCGGGTTTGGAAAAAAACCCGCCGGTTCGGACCAAATTGCCAGACCTACATATGATAAAAGGATGGGTTTTTAGACCTTACCCTCTCAACACTAATTGTTAATTGAATTTATAATTTACCTTCTTAATAATTGAGAACTGAATTTAACCTCTTCGACTAACTATTTTAGCAAAATACCAGGAACATATTTGCGTAAAAGAATTAGAATCATAGATTAAATAATCCAGGGACAAAATAAATCTCTATGAATCATATTCTTAACTAAAACAACTACTAAAGTAAAGTGTTACAATTAGCAAAAATCACATTATCCGATCATTATTCTTAATATCAGTATTCAGTAGTCACGTTATTTTTTTACAAGTCAAACATTGTCTTAATGTTCTTAACAAAAATAATAAGTATAAGTAAATTCAATTACCAATTATTAAGGAAGGAGGGGAAAAGTCAAAAAACCTCAAAAACATTTTTTCAAATTTTACTTTCATATATTCCATCTCAACACAAAGGGGAAAATTTTACATCAACTAAGGTCTTACTCTTGGCAACCCCCAAATAATCATTTATGTTTTCATTTTGTGTTATTTAGCAGAAAGTTTAAGTAGGCACAAAAGCATTGGGAAGGAATGATCATGATCCCATAACTCCTTTGTTTTCCCTCGTTTAGCAATTCACTCACTTAGAGGCTAGAGCATGAGAATTGGAAAAGGTCGGTTGGAGTATTGTAACAGAGAACGACCAAAACTACCCGCCTAGTCCTACCTAATGATATTACTATATGTGAGAGCATCTCCAACGACCCTTCGTAACGCCATTATTTGGTGTTATGGAGAGTATTGAGCACCCAACCGATTTCGAAAACACCAAAAAGGTGTGATGGTGGAGGTCATTGCTACAAATTAATGTTTGCTCTTCCTTCTTCACTTTTCAGTCCTTTTCGTCGACATAATTTCATTTTTGATCATCTAAGTTTGAAATCCAAATTGAATCCTTCTGTTAATTAAATAAATATTATTATTTTATTAATTCACATATAAACCAATCAAATAATTTAAATTAGATTAATTTTTGTGGTTTATAATTTTATTTCATTTCAAAATATGAATTAAGAACGATAAAAATAAAAGTGGTGTGATGAATAGTTATTTGGTGGGAATTTTAGAATTTTATTTTTGAGTTCAAAAATTTGAAAACACCAAATAATTTGGCCGATATTTCTTTTTAGTGTTTTTTTTTTTGTGCCAACCACTAGGAATTCTTGGACTGTCATATCCACACAATACCTGCCCTGGCCCGAGGCAGTTGTGAAGCTCATGTTTTGGCTAGTGGATTAAGAAGTTACTAACCAAAATCCAGGAAGTGTGAATGAAGTAAAGGAACAAAAATTAAATCATTGACTTTCCTCAAATCTTATCATGGATGGTATTCTTGGAGTTTGAACAGAGTTGATTTGGTCATCCATTGGGTGAGTCAAAACAGAGTTGGGAACTAAAAAAATGTTGGATTTTGAATGGACCACTTCCTTTTCCTTTTTAAGGAAACACTTGGGGCTGACCTATCCTTTTGTCTAACTATATTCTAGTACACAAAATAAATTCCTATTATAAATACATTAATCCATTCAATAAAGAATATGTATATATCGTCACTGAGGGTGGGAAGTATAGCAAAGTCACGACTAACATGTTAGAGAAAAAAAAAAAAGCGAATCTTGTTACGCAGTACACGAGACAACCACAAAAAAGAATACGAAAGAAGAAAAACAGAGAAATATTAAAAACGTAAGGGTGATTTGGAGACGTAACCAGACGGAAGATAGACTATATGATTAGACCAAGGGGCCGAATTAGAAATTAGACAAACTTAGAGGCCAAACAGGAATTTGCCTAAAAAATGAATTAATACAATAAAACAGAGGAACCATCCAAAGTGTGGCAGAGAGAATCAACAAGAAAGTGATTAGGTTCCTTGATGAGTTGAACCAAGTCTTTAATTTCCAAAATTTAGGGTTCCAATTCTACCCTCAGATGAATTTCTGAGAAACCCACAAGAAGTTGCACTATTGCCTAAGCAAATGTCTGTATTTTGATTGGCATCATCTAACCCATACCCTTTCTTCTCTGTTTGTCTCTTTCCTTGAAACTCTCTTTATTTAAACTCCTTGTCTCTCCATTCACATCAACCCATCTCATATAATCTCTCTCTCTCTCTCTCTCTCTCTAGTGTCTCTCTCTAGAAGTTAAAGATGGGTGGAAGAAAGAGTGTTGATTTTGAGGATTTCTTGCCTATAATGGCTAATAAATTGGGTGGGGAAGGTTTAATAGGGGAGTTATGTAATGGGTTTGAATTATTAATGGATAGTGAAAAGGGATTGATTACTTTAGAGAGTTTGAAGAAGAATTCAGGTTTATTGGGATTAGAAGGATTGAATGATGAAGAATTAATGAGTATGATTGAAGAAGGTGATATGGATGGTGATGGTGTTCTTAATCAGATGGAATTTTGTGTTTTGATGTTTAGGTTAAGTCCTGATTTAATGGAAGAATCTGAGGCATTGCTAGATGAAGCCCTGCAACAGGAATTCAAAAGCTGATCAATTGCACAAACTATACTAACCAACTAATGGTAGACCTTCTAGAGAACAAGAAAAGTTATTCTTACTCTATGCAGAAATCTTATGTGGCTTGTGGTGATTCGCTGTTTAGTTGGATCAAAATCGTTAAAAATACGAACCACACCAATCCATATGTGATCTACTTCAAGACTATCTAGTTTTTCTTGTTCCCTAGCATTTTTCATATTAGGCTCTCTCGCTCTCCTTTGTTAGGAAGGAAAATGCTCTCTTGTTCATCACTTCATTGATGTAACTTGAAAGGAAAATGAAGAAATGAGAATAATCTGATTAAGTTTCTCATTCATGAAAATAGGACCTGATTCAAGCTTTCATATATGAATAAACGCCTTGTATACGACATATATATGTATATAAACGACATATATATGTACATATACATATAGACGCACATACTACTAAAACCCTCTTTTCTAGACATACTACCATAGATATATCACATATACTCAAAGCCCCTCGGCCAAATTTTCTTTCGTTAAAAAAGTTAAGAGTTTCACGAATTCGCTTAGATTTGTGTGAGCAAAGTTTTTACTTAGTTTATACAGATTAGTAGAGGTTTGCAAGGATTTGAAATCAAAACAGAAGTCTAAAAACATCTTGAACATGGAGCAAAAACCTAAACAACATGCCAATACTTTCTTTTTAATCAAGTTCACCACAGGATTCCAACCTTCACAAAGAGAATGCAGTTCCATGACCATATAATTCTATCTTTTTATGACACTGTTATTCCTATATGCAACTACAGGCAGACAACAGGAGAGAGCTAGAGAGAGAGAGCTAGAGAGAGAGAGAGAGAGAGAGAGAGAGAGAGAGAGAGAGATAGAGAGAGAGAGAGAGAGATAGAGAGAGAGAGAGAGAGAGAGAGAGAGAGAGAGAGAGAGAGAGAGAGAGAGAGAGAGAGAGAGAGAGAGAGAGAGAGAGAGAGAGAGAGTAGGACTTCTGAATTCACGGCATCAGTCGACTGAGCGCGAAACCTCCTTCAGTTCTCAAACATCTTTCCCGACCATTGACCTAAACATGTTCTCCGTTTTCTGCAATAGCCATGAGAAACCGGTCTAACATCAGAAATAAAGCAGCAAATGGGAGCTCAAGATGGAAAGTGAAAGTTCAACTGGTTGGTTTATAGGAGTATTTGCTGCAATTTCTGAACTACAAAATATTCATGTGAACTATGTATAAAATAGTTCATATGAAAACTTAATAGACACATTGTTCAGAGGAAAACACTTGCACAAAATAGTTCACATAGAAGAACTTCATGGACACCATAAAAGCATAATCGGGTCATGAATGTCTGCAAAACTTCAGACTATTTAAAACTGCAATCTGTAAGGCTTATTTGAGGAAAAAATAGAAAGGAAATAACACAATGGGAAGGTTAAGTTATTGATTTCAACATAATGGAGTGTCATGCAGAATCAAGAGAGATAAATACGAGTATGGATAAAAATACAAATGCGAATACGAAAACAAATATGAGTACGAACATGTACGACAAGAACTTCGTAAATTAGCTGATGCAAAAACACCTAAACAAGTTTCCTTCGTTCAACATGCGACCAACGACCTACAATCTTCTGTGAAGACACAAGGTTGGAATACGTTCGCGTATAAATAAGTTTCGGTTCAAGAAGGAGATAAATCAATTTCATGCACCAGCAAAGATCAGAAGGCACGTAAGTTTAAAAAATGATAGACAGAGGCTACAAAACAGATCTTTTAATACGTAAGTTTAAAAGAATTTTACCATATATCGAACTAAAAGTTGAAAGCCGAGTATTTCACGTAAAACTATATGTTCATGTCCTCAATAATGAATTGCAATTTACAGATCTTTTAATACGTAACTCAAATTGAAGACAAGGTTACGTGACAAAGGACTCAAAAGGCAAGAAAAATATTACTCAGATAAAGAATAACTTTACGACGTTGGAGCTTAAGCTACCTAACAGTTAAACCTACCAAAGGTGAGCAATAAGAAAGATAAAGAAGGATGAAAGTAAGTGAGAATATATACTTGAACAATGATTTCTTCATGTATAAGGAAAACAAAGGATCAGATTCATATGAATGAAAAGTGAAATAGTTAATAGCCTAATAATGGATCAACTGATACATTTAGAAAAAAAATGTTCTTCAAGGTTTAACTCCTAAAAAGGAAGAATTGGTATCGAATTTTATGCGAACAACAAGAACGAGCATGCTGGAACAACAATTAACGATAACTAGAAGTCGATTCTGTGAGGAAGAAGTATAAGATCAGTAAATCTAAATCCAAATTTAAGCGGACTTATTTAGCATTACAAGTATATCCGAGTGTTTGCTCTTGTCCTACTCGTAATGTGTGACTCGTCTGAATGACCGATTAGGGTCGATTCTAGATCTATCAGAGTTAGACGAAACAGACTCAAACAACGAGAAAAACAAATACCAAACCTAGATGGAAAATTGAACCCTAGATCAATCAATCAATCAATCAATCATAAACCAAATTCAAACCTTTATGTTCATCAGAGGGATTGAAGGAGGCATGGTCCTTCTCCTCCAGCACTGGATTCAGCTCCACTTCATTTCCCTTCACTCCTTTCTCAGCTTCTCCTCCACTACCACCACCATCTTTCTCCTCAGGAAATCTAACAACAATCACAGGACAAACACAATGATGTACACAATAATCACTAACACTACCAAGTCTACTTTTACAATTCTTCTTTGATGCACCAAACCCTCGACTACCCATAATTAGGGCACTCAATCCAAGCCTTTCAACTTCCAAACAAACCCTTTCTTTCATATCATGATCTTTAACAATATGAATCTTAAAAGGAATTGAATTTTCAATTAAGGGTTGAGATAAATCAGTAGCCTTTGTTGTTGTAAAACTATCAAAATCAACTTCAAGTTTTTGTTGAGATTCTTCATCTGTTTCAATTGAAAGATCAATTGAACCCCAATCAGCACCATAAAGAACACTTGTTGGTCGTACATGGAGGAGAATCACGGCGTCTCCGGGACGGAGATAGTTTTGTACGGCCCATTTGACGGCATACGCACTTTCATCACTGAGATCAACAGCGATTCCGATCTTACGCTGAGCTCCGGCTGTCGGAGTATTAGTAAATGAGAAAAAACGAGGTGAAGATGTTTGAATCGTATGTGGAGATGTACGATTTGATTCCGATTGAGCTTGTTGCGGAAGCATGATCGAAATACCAAAAAACCTAATTTCACTCTGAAATCTTTCTCTGTTTTTGATCAATTTTAAGTGAATTTGGGGTTTTCGATTTATAGTCGTTGAGGAAAATGCTGGTTTTTGTATAGGGTTTAGACAGGAAATTACTAAAATATCCTTTCAATTTAATTTTTTTTGTATAAAGATAATCTTTTATATTTATTATTTCTTCTATCTTGAAGATTTAGTATAAAGATAATCTTGTTTAATGTTTGAAGGAGGAATTGGAAGTATTCTTTTATTAATTAGGTTTAGAGCGGTATGGGTTCATTGATGGTTTCCAAGTTATATAACTGTCGATAATGTTAAGACCCAGGTATTCTGCAGGTTAGTCGGATGTCTAAGCAATTGCCAGACTATTATAGATAATTTGTATAGATATATGGAAAAAAAAACATCTACTTAGGGTAGTTTGAAAATGACATAATTTTCCAATTATATTATATTTGTTATAGTTAAACAAATAAGTTACTTTTCTCTTACTCTTTACTTTGGAAAGGTATATAACTCCCAAAACAATGAGTAATAATGAACACTTGGGATCTTTTGGATTCAAGATAGGATTTTAATATCACAAGATAATCTAAATATAGTGAAGGATTGAGCTTTTAACGCCCACTGTTTCATTTTCTATAGGATTGAACTTTTCGTATTCTTTACTCTTTCTTGATTATAAAGGGATTGAGTTCATGTCATTCTTCTTTTCAAGAACTAACGTGAATTTTATCTTGTTTCTCAACAAAAAAAATGTGAATTTTATCACCTTTCCTATATACCTTAGGTTTGTTATTGTCACGCTAGGAGTAGTCGAGCTACAATCAACGATTTTATTTCATTTAAAGGGGAATTGTTTTTCGCACGATTGCAATTGGCAATCAATAAACAATGTCGTATGTAGAGTTTTCTTAGACTATGTCTGAATATTTTGAAAAAGCTTGCATCAAATCATCTTAAACATGTGAATTCAATTTAGTTTTATAGATATACTTTTTAAAAGCACATGAACAAAAATATTAGACTTCAATATTGCAATGATCTTGTAACAAGAAATTTTAACAATCTAGAAATTATAAGCCCGGCCTATGGCTGCACATGCAATTGTTGTCACTGCATTCCATTCTTATCGACTCCATTTTATGGATATAATTAACATTTACTTCTTTTTTACATATAAAAGTTATAATAATTTTATTTTGACCACAAATTTTATGGTTTTTTTTGTAGGGTAATTTTATAGGCAATGCCCTTTATTGTTAAAGGCAATGTATTTTGCAAGTTTGACTTGGTCAATTTGTTATGACCAAGTTTGGTTAAAGGCAATGCTATTTTTGAAGGTAAATTTCATCTATCCGACAAAAAAATCACCAGTCGAAGATTGCCGCCCGGTGACTTTCTTCGACGACATTTTCTGGCAAATCTGATGTGGCAGCAGGTGACGTGGAAGTTGTTGAGGTGAGGTGGACTAAGTGAAAAAAGAATTTAAATTACATGATTGCCATGAGGGTAGAATTGGAAAGTCTAAGAAAATTTTGGGGACCAAATAGAAAATTAGAGGCCAAAACGAACTGCTGGACACTTATAAGAGCAAAAACGGCGAGTTGATCAAAATTGGGAACCAAAACGGAATTAACCCATTTAGAAAAGATATCAACCATAATGAAAAACTGTTATAAATGCCATTAGAATCAGACTTTGTTTTTATTTTAAAAGAAAAGTAAAAGTCCACATAGTTTGGTGACTGGGGTCCATTGTAATCTAGTGGATACTTTCGTCTTTTTGACAAAGGAGTCATAGAACGCGACAAATACTTAACGAAAGTCATCCATCTAGGGGTGAAACCCCCATCTAATTTGTAACGCGAGACAAATCCCTGATACCCTAAGATTTTAGGGGCCAAACCCAGAATCTGGAGACATAATCGTTTTTACAGAAAGATCTATTTCAGATCTGTTGATATAAAATTAGGGCTAGGGTTTGAAGTTTAGGGAAAGAAGAGATGCCTCAACGACATTCAAAGAACAACAACGATCTAGCTTACTTCACATACGATGAGAAGAAAAAGCTTGGATATGGTACTCAAAGAGAGAGACTTGGGAAGGATTCAATAAAACCCTTTGATTCTTGTTGTCTCTGCTTGAAGCCCTTCATCGATCCTCTTTCTTGTCAAAAAGGTCACGTTTTCTGCAAAGAATGCATTCTGGAGTGTTTATTATCCCAAAAGAAAGATATCCAAAGGTTAGTCTTAATCCCTTCTCCTCAATTACTGGGTTGTAATATGGTCTATTTGGGTTTCTAGGGTTTTCATCTTTACTACGGATTTGGGTTTTTTTGTTGAAGTGGAAGCTGAAAAGTGTAAGTTTTTCAGGCTTTCTACTCCATTATAGACTTGGGTTTCTCTAGTGAGTTGATGAATCACTTTAATTTTGTATAATTAGTATCTGGTAGATATAAGTTAAGTTACTAGGGTTTTGAATATGAGATTAGTATGTTTTTGATTGTTTATGTATCACAGTTTAATGGATTAGAGTAGTTTATATAAATTACTAGTAATTAAGTTATGGATTAATCGAATAAGGATCAATGGTGGTATTTGGATGAAACTGTCTGAAACTTCGAAGAACCTAGATATATGAGTATCCTTTTCGAGCCCGAAATTGCCGTTCTATCAAAGGTTAGGAGAATATAATATGATTTGTAATCTTATCGACATTTGGATTGTCTGACAGTGATGGACTTAATACAATAATTTAGTTTTGAGATTGTTTACTTCATCAACTGTGAAATATTCAAATTAACTGTGAATTAGTGATGTGGAATGTTAGGGGAAAAACCCCGAATCTCTACGCCATGGCAGTAGTATCTGTTGAACTAAGATATATCATTGTTAAACTTAATTTGCAATTCTAATTCCTGGTGAGAAGTTGAGTTCGATTCGACCGTCTGCAAACAGCCATATTGATGATTTTTTTGCTTACGTAGATTTGGTCAAGCCCTATATGTTATTACTCAGCTAGGTAGACCATTCCAAAGACCAAGCCGAAGGACAGAAAGAGGACTAACCAACTACAACCAGTGTAGACCATTTTGAAAAGAAATTCCGACGCGGCGCTTTGATAGGAATGAATGTGCATATCACATACACACCAAGTGAATATGATTCCGCTTCTTTTAACGTACGAGAAAGCGTATAGACTCCTACTTTTATGTACTTGGACCTGTCATTTTGCTCCAGAGTCCATATGTAGTAGGATGGTAGAAACACAACTGCATCGGAACTTGTTCTCTTTTGTGGGAATATTTTAATCATCTAGATGCATCTATACATACTACCCGTTCATGAAATTCATGTTTATGTGAGCCATATGTGAAATTTTAATTTTCTGTTATTTGACTTGTAGGAAGCTAGCAGCTCATGCTACCCAACAGAATCAAGAGAAAGAGGAAGAAGAAGAGAAACTACAGCTTCAAAAAGCTAGAGAGCTAGATGCCTTTGATCAACAAAATCACGGCGCACTTCCTCAACCCAACGACAGAAACTACTCTAGAGACAAAAATGGCTTCCATGGGGCAAACAGTGTGAAAGTAACATCATATGAAGAAGAAGCCCTACGAACCATGAAAGCTTTCTGGCTACCATCTGCAACACCGGAAGCTCCCAATAAAGTCGATCTTCCATCCACCTTTACTATCTGTCCAGAAGGCAAAGAGAAACTCAAATTGAAAACCCTTTTCCCCGTTTACTTCACCGAAGAAACTAACGAGCAAAAGAAGTCAAACTCGATAAACAAAACCTATGTTTGCCCTAGCTGCAAGGTAACGTTAACTAATACGCTTACCCTTGTGGCTCTAAACACATGTGGGCATGTCTTTTGTAGTAAATGTGGAGATAGGTTTATGGCTGTTGATAAGGTGTGTTTGGTGTGTGACAAGGGGTGTAAGGAAAGGAATTTGGTTCGATTGGGAAAAGGAGGAACTGGGTTTGCTGGTCATGATGATAAATTGCAGGCTACCGAGTTTAAGCATTTGGGAAGTGGTTCAGGTTTAGGTCTTGTTAGACCACCAACCAAAACCTAAAGTTATTGGGTTCTTTCTTAATGTGTTTTATGGTGAATCTTCTCAGTGGTTGTATAAGAACCCTTTTTTCTGATGTACTTCAAACATAAATTTGTTATATTTCATGGCCTTTGATGAATTTATTGATCCAGTTCTATGGCGAAAGAGCTTACTTATTTTTTTCTTTTCTCTTGAAGGATGCTCTAGTTACGAGTGCACATTTTGAAAACACATTACCGAAAGAAATTAAATGAGGTTGGGCTTACGCATTGCATAGACTCGTCAAGTATGTGGGTTTACGATGTAGAAAAATTATAGAAAATGTTACACATGTAGATCTACTCCAGACCTAAATAGGAATAAGCTATTTAACAAGAGAAAGTTCATCATGAAAGGGAGGGAATTGCCTCGAAAATGGAGACTAGTATGCGGCCATTCTAGCATTACTCTACCCTGTGATATATTAAAAGAATTGAAGAACTTAAAATTTTCTGTTATAGAGATCATGTAACATGTTAAACACCAAGGGTGGACGTGCCGGAGTGGTTATCGGGCATGACTAGAAATCATGTGGGCTTTGCCCGCGCAGGTTCGAATCCTGCCGTCCACGTTTATTGTATTTTCTCTTCTGTTTTTTTTTTGATGAAATAAAAAAAGTATCGTACATCGAATTTGCTAATTGGATCAATATTGGGACACTTTTATATTCATAGAAAAGTAAAAATACATTCCCTAATTGTATTGGAAGATGGATATCTCCTAATGAAAAAAATATGAAAATTGACTCAGTCATTTTTACCATCCAAAATGAAATCAACATATTTATTTTTCTCTCGATCTTTTTTATCGTATGACATCCATTAAAGTTCCAGCCATTTTCACCTTCAAACACACAAAACGTGAAAATGAGAAAAGAATGAGTAACTAAAACAAGGCAGGAACAATGTTTCTATCTAGTGGTGTCAACTAGGCGCGCCTAGCGGGTTCAAATCTGTTCAGGACCGTCTTAAGACAGACCAGGCCTGGCCGCTAACCTTGGACAATAAGCATTGTTTCCATCTAGTGGTGTCAACTAGGCCCGTCTACCCGGACCCGGTCCAGGGCTGTCTTAAGAAATATGGATCCTGCCCTGAGGCCTATACCGAGCCCAGCAACCATGGGAAAAAAGCATTGTTTCAATGTAGTGGTGTCAACTAGGTGGATTTTCGAGGGACGACCGTCATGGACTGTCTCAAGACAAGCCAGACCAACCAACTACAGAAGAAGCATAGTGTTATCTAGCGTGTCAAATAGAAGGGCTTTCATCAAATCGAATTAGCAAATTCATCAAATCGAATTTTCAATAGGAGACTATCTAGAAAAAATTGTCAATAGGAAATCGATTTAGGCTAAATATAGTTGACATGTTTGTTTTGAAATCCAATTAGCAAATTCGATGTACGATACTTTTAACAGATTTCATATAGACTATCTAGAAAAAACTGTCAATAGGAGACCGATTTAGGCTAAATATAGTTGCATGTTTGTTTTGAAATAATAAAATTCACATGAAATCTCTGATGCACGAGCTTTAAGAGTTTGTTTTAATGGCAGATCATCAAGATTGAACAAAGAAATGAAGAAGCACAAGAAAGAGAAAGGCCCATTCGTTCAATAACGCCTTTCTCTTTCTTGTGCTTCTTCATTTCTTTGTTCAATCTTGATGATCTGCCATTAAAACAAACTCTTAAAGCTCGTGCATCAGAGATTTCATGTGAATTTTATTATTTCAAAACAAACATGCAACTATATTTAGCCTAAATCGGTCTCCTATTGACAGTTTTTTCTAGATAGTCTATATGAAATCTGTTAAAAGTATCGTACATCGAATTTGCTAATTGGATTTCAAAACAAACATGTCAACTATATTTAGCCTAAATCGATCTCCTATTGACAATTTTTTCTAGATAGTCTACATGAAATCTATTAAAAGTATCGTACATCGAAATTTGCTAATTGGATCAATACTGAGACACTTTTATACTCATAGCAAACTACATTCCCTAATTGCATTGGAAGATGGATATCTCCTATGAAAAAAAATGAAATTGATTCGGTGATTTTTAGCATCCAAAATGAAATCCACATATTTATTTTTCTCTCAATCTTTTTTCTCGCATGACATCCATTAAAGTTCCAGCCATTTTCACCTTAAGACACACAAAACAAACATGAAAATGAGAAAAGTATTAGTAACTAAAACAAGCCAGGAACAAGTAAAAGACAGTGTGAAACAATGTTCCTATCTAGTGGTGTCGACAGTGTGAAATTTGATCTCTGAAACAAGAGAATTGAGAAGGAAATAGTTCTTGAGAAGCAGAAAGTATTGCTGAAGCTGATATTATCGAAGGCTTAAACTCTACAAGATTGATTTCTGTAGAGTATAATCAGAGAGAAAACAATTAGTTAGGTTTCATTCATTTCTCCTAAAAAATCATTTTCTATTTTTACCGTATTGAGTTTTGAAGATAATCTCTGATGCACGAGCTTTAAGAGTTTGTTTTAATGGCAGATCATCAAGATTGAACAAAGAAATGAAGAAGCACAGGAAATAGAAAGGTGTTATTGAACGAATGGGCCATTTTAGTGCTCCAAGAATTAGATACTCCATTCTTTTTATGTTTTCTACATCGAAGATGACTCCATATCTCTGTAATTATCATCATCGATCAACTTTTAGAGAGAGAGAGAAGAAGAGAGAGAAATTACATTATCTGTTTGATGAATTGCGTGACTTATTACCTGAAGATCAGTAAGCTTGAATAATTCATCAAGTAGCTTCACTTTAGCAGCAAGAGAAAATGAAGAAACTGTAAGATGGGCTTATACATTTTAAGTGTGCTCTATGCAAAATAGAGCAAGTACAAGGCCCATACCTAAATGTCCCATACAATCAAGGCCCATAAAGGAGTGGGCTTAAGAAAACTCAATCCAAGATAATCTATAAGCTTGAGAGGACACTTGTCTTGTGTCTACACCTAATGGCTTGTTGTTTGACACATAAGAAGACACTTGTCTTGTGTCTACACCTAATGGCTTGTTGGTTGACACATAAGAGGACACTTGTCTTGTGTCTACACCAAATGGCTTGTTGTTTGACACATAAGAGGACACTTGTCTTGTGTCTACACCAAGTGGCTTCTTGTTTGACACATTAAGGGACACTTGCCACCCATGTAGCTTCTTATACAAACTCTATGATGGATTAGAGACTTGTATAAATAGAGATGGAGTTTAGAGAAAGAAGGCTAGGGGCTCTTGCTCTAGAAAGTCTAGTTCTTGTCCATCACTTAGAGAGCTAGAGAAAAGAGTCTTCTTCATCTCTACTTACTTTACTCCATCTCATATAGAAGCAAGAAGGTTAAAGATTGAAAGAAGATAAGAAAGTTGAAGATAAAGATTAAATAAACCATCTACTACAATGGAGAAAGGTACATATATTTTTATCTTGATTTTCTTTATTCCTACTCATGTATCTTGTAACAAGCATGAGATTCAAAGATCAAGGGATTAGTGTTTCTATTGGTTGGTGTGATGAAACCAACATGAAAGAATCTAACATGTGGTATCAGAGCCCATGGTTGATGAATCTCATGTCTGTTCTTGAAAGGAGAGTAGTTATTTATATAGATTTATAGTTGCATGCATGATTTAGATATGATCTTATTTAGAGAGATGTTAGTATACTAGCATGAGTTAATATTATGCATAGGAAGTTCATGCATGTGTATATTATGGTTATTTATGGAAAATACATCTCTATTATTTTTTCCGGTGACCGGAGTGGTTTTCCGGTGATCCTACCGGTAAACCCTTAATTGCTTGTAGAGATTTGCAATTAAGTGTTAATATATGTATTCATGTATTATTTTCTTCATTGGAGAAAGGTGGAGGCAAGTTATGTCATAGTAGTTCATTATTTTATTACTTTGAAATTAAGTAATATGATAAAAATTTGTGAAGATATGAATAAGGTTAAACCAATGTTTGGTAATTATTGGTTGCCTGATGAGAACTAATTAATGGTCATAGTTCTTACATACTTGCTACTACTCCTATGCACATGAATACATAATTAAAGAAACATGAGTATGTGTGATTAATTAAATACCTTAGTGTTTGTATTTAGTGTGACTCATGATTTATTTAAATAACATGAGATCTTAATGAATAATAAATTATGTGTTTAACCATTATGAAAGATTGCCAAAGCAATCTATGGAGTAGAGAAACACATATGTTATAGTTCGTTATAGGATTTTTGAGTTTAAGGTCCAAAAATAGGGGGGGTAATTAGTCATATATCCACTCCTAAATCAATAAATAAAATAAAACCAAAATAAACCGAAAATGTAAAATAAGTCCAAAAATTCACTATTTGGTGGGCCCCATGCATCAATCCTTTAATTTTTTCTCAATTTTGCCCTTTTATAAATATTTTTTAACCATTGGTAAACCAAAGGTTTATAATGGTTGAGTTAATACAATTATCCTTTCTATAAATTTTATGAAAGAATATTTATGGTGGATATTTAATGTTAATCTTTATTTCCAAAACTTATATTTTTCTAAAGTAACCTACCAAATCAATGGATATTTACCTAAAACTAGTTTCTCTCTCCCAAACACGAGTTTCTCTTTCTGTAACTTTATGTTCTTTGAATTTAAGAAAATATATATTTCCAAAACTGATATTTGTCTAAATTAACCTACCAATTCAATGAATATTTACCTAAAACGAGATGCTCTCTCCCAAAAACGTTTTTCTCTCTCTGTAACTCTATGTTCTTTGAACTTCAAGAAAGTATGAATTTGTGATTTGTTTTTTATCTCTACCTCGATCCAATTAAACATCTACAAATTCTTTCGTGAGGTTAAAAAGGAAAGTATTTTGCTAGGTTCTTACTGATTCTACTAGCATATTTTACATTCTACTAGCATCTGATGAATGAATTGGACAAAGTAGTTTAAAAAGCAAATACTATTTAGCTAGCATCTTATTGATTCTAATAGCAATTTTTACATTCTATTAGCATCGGTTGAATAAATTTGAATACAGTAGTTTAAAAAGCAAGAATATTTTGGTAGTATCTTATGAATTTGTTACAATAGGTTAACAAATACTTTTTAGTAATTTTATGAAAGAATATTTATGGTTGATATTTAATGTTAATCTTTATTTCCAAAACTTATATTTTTCTAAAGTAACCTACCAAATCAATGGATATTTACCTAAATCTAGTTTTCTCTCTCCCAAACACGAGTTTCTCTTTCTGTAACTATATATTCTTTGAATTCAAGAAAATATATTATTTCCAAAACTGATATTTGTCTAAATTAACCTACCAATTCAACCAATATTTACCTAAAACGAGATGCTCTCTCCCAAAAACGATTTTCTCTCTTTGTTATCTATGTTCTTTGGACTTCAAGAAAGTATGAATTCGTGATTTGTTTTTTATCTCTACCTCGATCCAATTAGACATCTACAAATGCTTTTGTGAGCTTAATAAGCAAACTATTTTGCTAGCATCTTACTGATTCTACTAGCATATTTTACATTCTTCTAGCATCTGATGAATGAATTTGATAAAGTAGTTTAAAAAGCAAATACTATTTAACTAGCATCTTATTGATTCTAATAGCAACTTTTACATTCTATTAGCATCGGTTGAATAAATTTAAATACAGTAGTTTAAAAAGCAAGAATTTTGCTAGCATCTTATGAACTTATTACAATAGGTTAACAAATACTTTTTAGTAATTAAAATATATTATGTGAAATTGTTTTTGTTACATTTTCAGTATTTTACTAGCATTTTCTTGATTCTGTTACCATCTGATATGAATTTGTTACAATAGGTTGATTCTAATAAAATTTTATGTTGGTAGAATCTTATCGAGTCTAACAACATTTTTAACATTTTATTTTAACGTTTGTTTTTTCTTACTCTTCACTACTGTAGATGATGAATGAAACCATCAATCGATTCTCTCTCTCCCACTCGATGCTTTCGCCTTTTTCACTCGGTTTAATTTGGGCGTCGATGATGAATGAAATCAAAACCTAGTTCATATATTAGAAAGTGACGATGCTCTCTCTCTCTCTCTTCGGTTTGCTTTTGCCCAATTCTAATAGATATATAAAAGAAAGTATTCTGCTAAACGGTAAAGGCAACTATTTTTTCGGAAGGAAAGTTTGTTTTTGAGGAAATCATTTAATGAATCTCTAAATATTATGGTATATATTATTTTAGGTTATTTTTTTAACTTAGGATAGGTTAGGCAGTAAAAGAGAATGAGAGGATAGACATGTAATTTACTTTGAGTGGATTTATTTTCTATTTCAGATTATCTTTGGTCTCTAGACTCATTGATCATGCGATTTTGGACTTAAAACACATCCCCCGTTCATTATAGTCTTATGCATGAAATGTTATGACATCATTAATTAATTGGTCGATTATTATTGTCTTATGATTTGTCCAAAGATGAATTACAATAATTAATCGATGTGTGGTATTGTATGACTTAACCAACTTGGTTTGTGTTGCCCAAAGGTGACAAACCTTTTTGTGGTTAGATGATACAATAAATGAATGATTAATGATGATCACTTGTGTTGTTTGCACGTATGTCTTAATTTAGTCCCAAAGGATAAATTATGATGGTGCCATTTTGTTTATAGGATAATTTGCTATCAATCCTAATATTTTTTATTAGTTGCTTATAATATAATGTGATGGTTGATGTTTGCAGTTTCAGCTCCTGTATCACTTCATTCACAAGCTGCATCTGTTCCCATGCTCACAGGCTCAAACTTTTCTGAATGGAGTGAACATGTCAGATTCACCTTAGGTGTTCTTGACTTGGATCGCTCATTATTGTATGATAAACCCACTGCTCTTACTGTCTCTAGTAGTGTGGATGAAAAGAACTTGTTTGAGGCCTGGGAGAGATCGAACAGATTAAGCCTAATGTTTATGCGAATGACAATTGCGAGCAACATAAAGTCTTCTCTTCCTCAAATTGATGATGCTAAGGAATTCATCAAGGCAATTGAGGAAAGATTTCGTGCTGCTGATAAGTCTTTAGCGGGCACATTAACGGCTCAACTAACAACCATGAAGTTTAATGGTACTAAGGGAATGCAAGAGCATATTATAGAAATGACAAACATTGCAGCAAAGTTGAAAGGACTTGGTATGAACGTGGATGAACCTTTCATTGTTCGCTTTATTTTGAACTCCTTGCCTCCTCAGTATGGTACATTCCAAATGAATTATAATTCACTGAAAGAACAATGGAATGTAAATGAACTCTCAAGTATGTTAGTTCAAGAGGAGACAAGGCTTAAGCAACAAGAAAGTTTTTCAGTTCATATGGTCTCTCAAGAAGTAAAGAAAAATAAATGGAAGCCAAAGAAAGGAAAGAAAATTAATTCACCAAAGTATGATGGACCTGCTCAAGTATCTCAGGGCCATATTCAGAAGAAGGTTAAATGGAAATGTCATTTCTGTAGAAAGAAAGGACATTTTCTAGCTGACTGTCCAAAACGTAAGGCTTGGTTTGAAAAGAAAGGTGAGCTTTTAGCTCTAACAAATTTCGAATCAAATCTTATTGAAGTTCCTTCTAATACTTGGTGGATTGATACTGGCGCTAATATTCATATTTCCAAAATAATGCAGGGATTCTTTACAAGCAGAACCCCAAGTCCGACTGAGCGTTTTATTTTAATGGGAAACGAGTCCCCTTCTGAAGTTTTAGCTGGTTACATTTTGGACTTGGCTGATACTATTTTTGTTCCTTCGATGTCTCGAAATTTGATATCTATGTTTCAATTAGATCTTTTGGGGTACTTTTTGAATTTAGGTAACCAGCGTTTTGATCTTGTTAAAAACTCTTCGGTTGTGGGTTCTGGTAATGTAAGTGGTAAACTTTATAAAATCAGTCTTCATGATCAGTTTGCAAAAACTCTTTTAACCCTGCATTATAATGTTAATTTTGGAATTAAACGTAATAGGATTAAAGAAAATTATGCTAACTTGTGGCATAAAAGATTGGGACATGTCTCGAAAGAAAGAATGGTGAGATTAGTGAAGGATGGGATTCTTACGAACCTAGACTTCACTGATTTTGGAACATGTGTTGATTGTATAAAAGGAAAAAACAACAACACACACCAAGAAAGGAGCCACAAGAAGCAGAAATCTTCTTGAGATCATTCATACCGATATTTGTGGACCTTTCTCCACTTCTTCTATTGGTGGAGAGAAATATTTTATCACCTTTATAGATGATTTTTTACGTTATGGATACATATATTTGTTGCATGATAAATCTCAAGCGGTAAGTGTAGCTGAGGTATTTATCACGGAAGTTGAAAGGCAACTAGAAAGAAAAGTGAAAATCATCAGATCGGATAGGGGTGGTGAATATTATGGCAGATACGATGAATCGGGTCAACATCCCGGTCCATTTGCCAAACTCCTTGAAAAGCTTGGCATTTGTGCACAATACTCAATGCCTGGAACGCCGCAGCAGAATGGTGTTGCTGAAAGGCGTAATCGAACATTAATGGATATGGTTAGGAGCATGATATCTAGTTCCACTCTACCCGTTATGTTGTGGGGAGATGCTCTTAAGACGGATGTGTATGTGTTAAATCGAGTTCCTAGTAAGTCAGTTCCGAAAACTCCATTTGAGTTGCGGACTGGAAGGAAACCCAGTTTCAGACATTTGCATGTTTGGGTTGCGCAGCGGAAGCTAGTATTTATAACCCAAATGAAAAGAAATTGGATTCTAGAACAGTCAGTGGATTCTTTATTGGATACCCTGATAAATCCAAAGGGTATAGATTTTATTGTCCTAACCATACAACTCGAATTGTTGAAACTGGCAATGCTAGATTCCTGGAGGATTTTGAGACTAGTGGGAGTCCTGAACCACGAAATGTGGTTATTCAAGAAGTAAGGGTAGCAGTTCCTATTCCCTTACACTCTGAAAAGATTGTTGTTCCTATTGGGAGTCATCACACTGATGATGTTGAACAACAAATGACTGACCCACAACCTCATAATCCATTAGAGCTACGCAGGTCTCAGAGAATAAGAAAGCCTGCTATCTCGCCTGATTATTTGGTGTACCTTCAGGAATCTGAATACGACATTGGAACGAGTAAAGAAGACCCAGTTTCATTTTCACAAGCAATTGAAAGTGATGATTCTTCTAAGTGGATTGATGCAATAAATGAAGAGTTGAAATCAATGAAACAGAACAAAGTTTGGGATCTAGTTCAATTGCCTGAAGGGTGTAAGAAAATCGGGTGTAAATGGTCTTTAAGACTAAACTCGACTCTAAGGGCAAAATTGAACGATATAAGACCAGACTTGTTGCAAAGGGTTTCACTCAGAAAGAGGGCATCGATTATCATGATACATTTTCGCCTGTATCTAGAAAGGACTCTTTTAGAATCATTATGGCTTTGGTGGCTCATTATGATCTAGAGCTTCATCAAATGTATGTGAAAACAGCTTTTCTGAATGGGAGTTTAGATGAAGAGGTCTACATGGAGCAGCCAGAAGGCTACTCAGAAGCAGGGATGGAACATATGGTGTGTAAACTTAATAAATCAATATATGGACTTAAGCAAGCCTCCCGACAATGGTTTCTTAAGTTTAATGATACCATTACAGCTTTCGGATTTAAAGAAAACATTGTTGACCAATGTATATACCAGAAGGCTAGTGGGAGTAAGTTTATATATTTGATTTTGTACGTGGATGATATTCTTCTTGCCACTAATGATCTTGGTTTATTATATGACACCAAGAAATTTCTCTCTATGAACTTTGAAATGAAAGACATGGATGAGGCAAACTTTGTTATCGGAATTGAAATTTTCCGAGATCGCAAACAAGGTTTATTAGGATTGTCTCAGAAGAAGTATATCGAAAGAGTTCTAGAGAGATTTGGCATGAAAGAGTGTTCACCAATCGAAACACCAATAATGAAAGGGGATAAGTTCAATCTCATGCAATGCCCAGAAAATGATCTTGAAAAGAAAGGAATGGGAAATATTCCTTATGCCTCTGCCGTAGGGAGCCTTATGTATGCTCAGATTTGTACCCGTCCTGATATTAGCTTTATAGTGGGTATGCTTGGACGTTACCAAAGTAACCCAGGAATGGCTCACTGGAAAGCTGCAAAGAGGGTGATGCGGTACTTGCAAGGAACCAAAGATTATAAGCTTATTTTCAGAAGAACTGATAATCTGGAAGTAAAGGGTTACTCAGACTCTGATTTTGCTGGATGTGCTGATAGCAGAAATTCTACTTCAGGATATGTGTTTCTTTTAGCAGGTGGAGCCATATCTTGGAGAAGCATTAAGCAAAGCATATATGCGTCGTGCACGATGGAGGCTGAGTTCGTGGCATGTTATGAAGCCACGATTCATGCTTTATGGCTGCGAAATTTTATCGCAGGGCTTGGAACCGTCGACTCTATAGACAAGCCGTTGAGAATTTATTGTGATAACAACGCCGCAGTATACTTCTCTAAGAATGATAAGTATTCGAGCTCAAGGGGAAGCAAACACCTCGAACTCAAATATCTTATCGTTAAAGAGGAGGTTCGGAAACATACAGTGATTATAGAACATGTTAGTATTATGCTTATGGTAGCCGATCCATTAACTAAGGGTTTGAACACTAAGACATTTAAGGAACATGTTGCAACAATGGGTCTTAGTAATCCTTATAATGATATGGATTGAATAAGCATAAAGTTTCTATAAACACTTTTGAGATCTCGTGATACTATGTTTCTATATTCTTGTTTACTCATATATGCACATAATTGAAAATGAGTTGAAAAGCAACAAGAATAATCTTAGCAAGATAGAAATTGTCTTGATAAGATTTCTAGCTGAATTGAAGCAAATCTAGTTATGTATACATATTTGTAACTATACTCCTAATGATGATCATGATAGGTGGGTTGTTGTGTTGTGGTACATGGAAGGAAACGTGTCGTTTTAAGACGTGCAACCGTCATGACTCGCATTAGCAACTTTCTTATTGATGATATTATGATGTACTAGATATGGATTGAGATGTTTGTTAAAAATGCGCACATGTCTGTTTTCTTAGTCTTAAGCCCTTAATCGAGTCTTTCGAAAAACCAATTTTATTAAAAAAAAAAGTAAATCTATTTTGTTTTGCCTTAGATTGTATGGGCCAAGTGGGAGAATGTAAGATGGGCTTACACATTTTAAGTGTGCTCTATGCAAAATAGAGCAAGTACAAGGTCCATACCTAAATGTCCCATACAATCAAGGCCCATAAAGGAGTGGGCTTAAGAAAACTCAATCCAAGATAATCTATAAGCTTGAGAGGACACTTGTCTTGTGTCTACACCTAATGGCTTGTTGTTTGACACATAAGAAGACACTTGTCTTGTGTCTACACCTAATGGCTTGTTGGTTGACACATAAGAGGACACTTGTCTTGTGTCTACACCAAATGGCTTGTTGTTTGACACATAAGAGGACACTTGTCTTGTGTCTACACCAAGTGGTTTCTTGTTTGACACATTAAGGGACACTTGCCACCCATGTAGCTTCTTATACAAACTCTATGATGGATTAGAGACTTGTATAAATAGAGATGGAGTTTAGAGAAAGAAGGCTAGGGACTCTTGCTCTAGAAAGTCTAGTTCTTGTCCATCACTTAGAGAGCTAGAGAAAAGAGTCTTCTTCATCTCTACTTACTTTACTCCATTTCATATAGAAGCAAGAAGGTTAAAGATTGAAAGAAGATAAGAAAGTTGAAGATAAAGATTAAATAAACCATCTACTACAATGGAGAAAGGTACATATATTTTTATCTTGATTTTCTTTATTCCTACTCATGTATCTTGTAACAAGCATGAGATTCAAAGATCAAGGGATTAGTGTTTCTATTGGTTGGTGTGATGAAACCAACATGAAAGAATCTAACAGAAACAACAATTAGCTTTGGCATCCATGATTTTCCACTCTGAAATTTCAAGACTAATCAGTTTAGTTTCTTCATCGATCAAATCAATAAGATGAAAAATAATCATTTGAAGATCAATAGATCAGATCATAAACTACAAATTAGATGTTTAAATGGATTGATTTACCGGAAGTTCTTGAGAGGAGATGAATCGATCGAGGTAATTAACGGCAAGATAAGGTAAAGACGGATCATCAAAGTTACGAGAAAACTGAAAATATGAAAAAAATCTTTAGTTAGAAAACATGAATTTCACTCTGATAGAAGAAATTTGAGTCGGTTCTTGGTTTACCTGTAGAATTGAAGAGATTGATACTTAACGAATAGTACTGATATCAAGATCATTAGTTTTCAATCTTTGAATGAAGTTTTCTTTAGGCATGTGATCTGATTCAGATGAGAAAAGAGATTGAGTCATCTCCGATTGGTTGTCTGTGAAACTAGTTAATGGATATTCAAGATCGTCTGCAATTTTCTCATCTTCTTCAACTGGAAAGAATTCAGAAGAAAGTTTGATCAGAGAAGTTGAATCGGAAGCCATTCTAGAGCGAGAGAGCTTAGAGAGAGAGAGAGAGAGAATTTAGAGAGAGAGAGAAAGAGAGAGAGAGAGAGAGTTGTTTGTTTAACTGTAACTGAAAGAAGCTTTCAAGTTCACAATTCGCAGCTAGCAATGGTCTTTCTCTCTCCCTCTTGCCTTTTTATAAGGAAGCAATATTTGACTCGGAAAACTGACTAAAATCTGAATCTTTCACAAATTCTGATTTTGATTGAATTTGTGTCAGACTATTCAGGTATAGACTATACTGATCCAGACGGTGAGAGGAGTAGAAGAATACATCCCCTGAGATAGTAAGATATATCTTTTCGGTCTCAACAAATTTACACATCTTTCCCGATCACACCATAAATGAAAGAAGTAAGGCTTGTCAATTTCTTAAATTTTAGCCAACAACAAGGTAGTAAGTGCATCTACCCCGCAATACAGAAGAAACAGTTGTCGAGATTTTTGTTTCGGTGAGCTTTAAGCCATTTATTTTCGTCGGACTTTAAGTCATTTAATTTTGTCGGGCTTTAGGCCCGTATTCAGTAGTTATCGTGCTTATCACATCGTATCGATGTATCAATGCCCTTTGTAACGACTGTCGTAGTCAATGTTATAAAGAAGAAAACCCAAAATTTTAGTAGCTCATGTAAAGTTTCCGAAATTGAAGTGGTTCTGATCACAATCCTAACAAAATCTCGACCGGATTGTGTGGTCAGACAATATATTTAGAGAGAGAAAATAAAATTCATTCTCAGTATACATTTGTATAATCACAACATTCTCTAAATTTGAGGTTGTTAATATTTGCATTTCCTTACTAAATTTAAGGTATAAGATCAAGAGATTAATTAAGGATAAACAAAGTAATTAATCCTCTAATAAGATAATCTTCCACTTTTAGCTGTTGAGAATGAGATTAACCGTTAAGTTGTATATTGCTTTTTATATTACTTTTTTAATCGACGGTGGTTACTTTCAGTTATAAGGACCACCACCAACCAACTGAATTTCTCCTCTTTCATCTCTTTTTACATTAAACCGAAATTGCCCCCTAAGGCCCAAGCTGATGTTTCTAGCGTCAGAGATCAGGCCCATGTGAACCAACCGAAACCTAACATAATATCCAGGTGACTCCTTGTTTAGCGTCAAAAGACTGTTACTTTGTATATTATGTTGTTTTGTTTTTACTGTAAATAATTTATCGTTTCAAAGTAATTATGTTTCTATATTACCTTATACATATATTTCATTGGTTAGAGCAACTCCAACGTATGTGTTTGGACTTTCAATTTTGGGAGTCTCATAATTTTTCCAACTCCAATGTCGGGCTCCCACATCTAAATTATGTGTGTGATATACGTGTGCGGTTTTTTTTATTTCAATTTTCAATTATATACTATTAATTTCAAATATAAAATTAAAATTTGATATTATTCTAGTGAGATAGAGAATTTTAAAAGATTAAAAAAATAGCGAAAGAATTGAAAAAGACAAGATTTAAAACAATAATTTTTCTTTTTTACAAATATATTAGAAAATAAATAAATACAAAGCAAAAAAGATTGGTGGATCCACCCAATTGTGAGAGTTTGAGGAACTCCCCAACGGTCAGTTTTGAGACTGGGAACCCCCCAACCCAAGCTCCCGGGTTGGAGCTCGAAAGGGCTGGGTTGGGGCTCGCAAATTCGAATTTGAGAGTTCCAACCATGAACCTTGAAATTGCTCTTAGGTCGACATGTGTTAGAAGTATGATCCCACGATAAATATAGTTGAATTTTAAGCACGTTCTTGAAAGAATTTAAATTAGATGGTTATCGTGTTTATCACATCTTTGATTTATTAATGTCATCGTATTGACTATCATAGATCGTAGTCAATTTCTAAAATAAAAGAGAGTACAAATACTAGCATTACTCCATGTTGGACTATACTTTTAAAACATCTCTCACACACTCTAACAAATTCGATCCAAGTTTCTTTTGGGACTTTGTTTCGAGCACAATCGTAGTTAGAGAAGCCTCGCGATTGAACTGATATTTATACCTAACACACATGTTGTCGTGAGACTTGCATGACATATTACGAGAAATAATTTATTACTAAATAATATGGGAAGTAAAAATTGCTTATAAATCTCGCTTTTCAAATTTCAATATGTTGTGTGTTTTTTTTTCTTATTGTATGAATGAGACTCCTGTGACTCGAATAGATTGAAATCAATCCAAATGAGGCATTCGACATCACAACTAAAATGAAAACATACGTTTTGAAAACCGATTCAAATCCATTCAAGTTACCAAAGGAAATTAAACGAGGTTGGGTTCTGGATTGCTAGGGCTCATCATATACGTGAATTTATGATGTAGACAAATGATGGATGATTCTACAAAAGTAGATCTCCGCTGACCCAAATAGGAATCAACCGTCTGTCAAGAGTGAAAACGTTCATCAAGAAAGAGGGCGAAAGAGTTGGCTTGAAATGGAAACCCTTGATTTTGTGTATGTTTGGAATTGGCTGACTCTTCTGGTATTAGTCTATTATGTATCACTAAAGTAAGAATACGAATCCTCCAATATATAGCACGTATGGTAGAGGTTGAAGAACGTAATGTTTGTTGTTAATAGGTCTCACGTAACACATTCAACACAAACGGTGGTCGTGCCGGAGTGGTTATCGGGCATGACTAGAAATCATGTGGGCTTTGCCCGCGCAGGTTCGAATCCTGCCGACCACGTTTTTTGTTTTTTTTCTTTTTTTCTCTTCTGTTAATTTTGTTAGTATTTCAGAATAAACATGTCAACTACCGAACTACGATTAGCATAAATCGATCTTTTACAATTTTTCTCAATTGACCATTTTTTCTGGTTGGTCTATATGACGTCAAGATATTCACTTTTGTAACTGTGTTGAAATATTGAGACACTCTTATTTACATATCAGGGTAAAAATACATTTCCTAATTGTATTGAAAGATTGAAATCTGTCCTGTGAAAAAACAAAAAAAATGTTAATTGGTTATGTGATTTTCTGTATCCAAACTGAACTCCATATATTCACTTTTTTCTCGATCTTCTTTGCCATTTTCACCTTAAAACACAAACACAATAAAAGTGAAACGTGAGAAAAGTATTAGTAACTGAAGCAAGCCAAGAACAAGTGAAAACACAGTGAATGAAAGCAAAATACAACTCTCTCTTCCATCTAGTACTGTCAACTAGGCAGGTCTTCTAGGGACGACCCGAATCTAGCATGGACAGCCTTAAGACAAGCTAGAGTGCCAGACCCACCAACTATGGTAGAAGCCGGAGTAGTGTCAAATAGAAGGGTTTCCCGACCCGGATAGACTATAGACAGGCCTGGTCCGGCCACATACTGACATACGAGACCCATGTTTGGCTGCTCTGTCCAGACTGCAACTCGATCGAGTTTTGGCCCGGCACGGTACGCTCGGGCATGTTTAAAGAACAGGGGAGGCAAATGAAGAAGTCTAACTAGATAATAGAACAGTAGTTTGGGAATGAATATTCAAATGAGATTCAAATACTGAATTGACCTGAAATCATACCTGATGATCCTGGAAAAATGTGGTTTCTCTTGGGTTATTGAGATTTGTGTCAATTATCATCTCTTTCAGGTTCCACCATTGTTGAATCATCTTCAAAGACTGAGTCATTAATAGTTGTTGTTGTGTTCTCCTCATCTTGATTAAGATCAAGCTGATCAACCAGTGGGATTAATGATAAAGTACTACTATCTGATACTGATACTGATTCTGATTTGGTGTTATTCATCAGAATTGAATTCATTATTTCACGGCAAGCAACTAGTCTATTCTGCTCAAATCAAAAACACCATTAACAAATCAAAACAGAGAAATTGAAAAATTAAGAAAATTAAGAGAGAAAGAGATTGTTTATTGAGTTGTTAAATATACCGAATTGATAAAGATAGAAGATGTAATTTCATCTCTAAAAGTAGAGAATTTAGAAGGATGTTGTTCTTCAAAAACAATAAGAATTGCTGAAGCTGCAATTATCGATGGCTTAAACTCTAAAAGATCGATTTCTGTTAAATAGAGACAAAAAAAAATTCAACAATTAGGTTTCACTATCTTTATCTCCAATAGAAAACCTAAAAAATCATACTCTTCTGGGTTTTTTTTACCTGTTTGAGTTTTGAAGATAATCTCAGCCGTACGACCTCTAAGTGGATATGTTAATGCCGAATCATTAAGTTTGGACAAAGAAATGTAGTAGCACAGGAATGAGAAAGGCGTTATTGGACGCGTACGGCATTTTAATCTTCCAAGAATTAGAGTCTCCATTTTCTTTATGATTTTCACTTCGTAGTGGACGCCAAATCTCTGTAATTTTCATCTTTTAAGAGACAGAGAGAGAGAGAGAGAGAGAGAGAGAAAAAGAGAGATTATGATTAGTTTGATTACCTCAAGATCAGTATGCTTGAATTGTGGTAACTGCACTTTAGCAGCAAGAGAAATGCAAGAACCAGCAGTTACCTTTGGAAACCATGGTTTTCCACTCTGAAATTTCAACAAGATGGGAAATAAACAAAGATGGGAAATAAACAAAGATGAAAATATGACGTTTAATGGATTGATTTTTACCGGAATTTTTTGAACGGAGATGAATCTATCAAGGTAATTTATAGCATAATAAGGTACAAATACATCAAAGTTACGACAAAACTGCAAAAAAGGTATATGAAAAAAATCTTGAGTTAGAAAACAAGAAATGAATGTTGAGTGGGTTCTTGATTTTTACCTACCTCTTGAATTGAAGAGAGAGATTCTTGACGAATAGTATTGATATCAAGATCATTAGTTTTCAATCTTTGAGTGTAGTTTTCTTTAGGCATGTCAACTGATTCATATGTGAAAAGAAATTGAGTCATATCTGACTGGTAGTTAGTGAAGCTAGTTATTGGATATTCAAGATCGTCAGGAATTTTCTTCTCTTCTTCATCTGGAGAGAATTCAGAAGAAGTTTTATCCGATTGGGAAGCCATTCTAGAGAGAGAGAGGGTTTAAAGAGAGGGTTTACTGTAACTGAAAGAAGAAGACTCCAAGTTGTTCACAATTCGCGTCTTCCTCTCTCCCTCATTGCCTTTTTATAGGGAAGCAATATCTGCCTCGATAATGGACTAAAATCTGAATCAGACTTGAGGTCTCTAAACTTTTTTTTTTTTTGTTTAAAAGATACTCCGTAATTGCATTAAAGAATAAAGTAACTTACAATACAAAATCTACAAATCAAAATTACATAATTGCATAAAATATCTTCGCTTCAGTAAATGCTCTTCATTTCGTGGCTTGTAAATTCGACAATTCACCTTGAAAATGATAATGTGTCTCATGTAAAGAAAACTTCCTTTTTGTCTCCCTCTACGACTGAACGAAATATTTTAGGGTTTAGGTCGTCTTTGTTTCACTAAAGGATTTTCGATTGGGTTGAGTGAAAAAGACAACAAATTTCGGTCGGCTGGACTGAAATTGGTCTATTTTTTCACCCGCTCTGGACGAAATTTGTTCAACTTTTTAGTGGTTCTGGATGAAAATTTTCACTATTTTCATTCATGAATTTTTATTTATGCTAAACGGAACTTCTTCAAAAAAATTACTGTGATCAGTGTTAAAACCCAAAAAATCTATGGAGAAATCATGCGATAACAAGAGGTAGGAACCCTTCTATGGAGATGATTGTTGCGTTAGACATCTAAGATTTAGGGTTTCCATCTCTATATCTCTCTTTGATCGAACATCTATATCTCTCCCTTTGATCGAACAAGATCTATCTCTCTCTTCAATCGAACACCATCGATCATAATTTTAGGGGGTGCTCTCTCTCTTTGATCGAACAAAATTTTAAGGATTTCTCACTCTTTAACCGAACCGAGTTTTAGGTGAGGGACCAACGTTTAACTTTGAAATATTTTAGAAAATAATGTTTATCTCTCCCTATACTAAAAAGAGGATTCCTCCTATCGAATGCACTGTCTTTATTAAACATTGTTTTTCCTATACCAAAGACCAAGTAATTGCATTTCTTGCTAAATTAAAGGTCACGAGGTTAGTTAAGGATAAACCAAGTAATTAACAGTATAATAAAATAATCTTCTACTTTTAGCAGTTAAGAATTGGCGGTTAAGTTTGGTTTTGCTTTTAGTATTAGTATTTGGATTGACGGTTACTTTCAGTTATAGGGACCACCACTTCTCTCTTTCTCTCTATAGAATTAGCATAAATTGGTCTTTTACAATTGTTTTCTATTTTTTCTGGTTGGTCTATATGAAATCTATTTAAGTATCACAGTAAGAATTTGCTAACTGGATCAAGATTGAGAGTTCGAGACACTTTTATTTACATTATTATCAGGGTAAAAATGCATTTCCTAATTGTACTGAAAGATGGAAATCTCTCCTGCCAAAAAAAAAATGAAACTTAATTCTGTGATTTTTAGTATCCAAAATGAACTCCATATATTCACTTTTCTTTCGATCTTCATTGTCATATGACATCCATTAAAGTTCCAGCCATTTTCACCCTAAAACACACACAAAAATGAGAAAAGAGTTAGTAACTCAAACAAGCCAAGAACAAGTAAAGAACAATGGAAAGCAAAATACAACTTCCATTTTCATTTATTACTTCTCTCTCTCTCTCTGTTTATCTCCAAACATGCATTGAAAATCATGGGAAGAAACAGTGTTTCCATCTAGTGGTGTGTGTCAACTAGGCTCAGCCTACCCGGATCTGTTCGGGACCGTCTTAAGATGTACCAGGCCTGACACAGGGCCTATACCAAGCACACCAATCATGTGAAAAAAAAACATTGTTTCCATCTAGTAGTGTGTCAACTAGGCAGGTCTTCCTGAGACGATACGAATCTATGGAAGATGCCGGGGGCGCATTCGAGGCCCATGCTGGGCTGCTATCTCCAGACTGCAACTCCATCGAGTTTGAGCCTGGCCCGATACACTCGGGCCTGTTTAAAGAACAGGGGAGGAGGCAAATGGAGATGTCATACTAGATAATAAAACATTAGTTTGGAAATGAATATTGAAATGAGATTCAGATACTGAATTGACCTGAAGTTCTATTATTTCTGTTGATCCTGGAAGATGTCTTTCTCTTGGGCTATTGGGTTATTATCATCTCTATCAGCAGGTTCCACCATTGTTGAATCATCTGAGGGAGCTGAAATAACAACTTGTTACTATTATACAATTTGTTTATATCTATACAGTAGTATAATATTAGTATCTTTTTAATCTTAATTTGTTTACCTTGAGAGACTGAGTCATTACTACTACTTGTTGTTGTCTTCTTCTCATTTTGATCAAGATCAAGCTGATTAACCATTAATGATAAAGTACTATCTGATACTGATACTGATCTGTTGTTATGGATCAGAAGTGCATTCATCATATCACAGCATTCATCTAATCTATCCTGCTCAAATCAAAACACCATTAACAAATCAAAACAGAGAAATTGAAAAATCAAGAAATTAAGAGAGAAAGAGATTGTTTTTTGAGTTGTTAAATATACCGTATTGATAAAGATGGAAGATGTAATTTCATCTCTAAAACTAGAGAATTTAGAAGGATGTTGTTCTTCAAAAACAATAAGGATTGCTGAAGCTGCAATTATCGAAGGCTTAAACCCTAAAAGATTGATTTCTGTGGAGTAGATAAAAAAATTTCTATCAACAATTAGGTTTTACTCTTATCTCCAATAGAAAACCTAAAAACAATCATATTCTGTTTACCGGTTTGAAGTTTGAAGATAATCTCAGCCGTACGACCTCTAAGAGTATATTTTAATGCCGGATCATCAAGTTTGGCCAAAGCAATGAAGAAACTCAGGAATGAGAAAGGCGTTATTGGACGCATAAGCTCTTTTAGGGCTCCAATAATCAGACATTCCACTTGTTTTACGTTTTTTCCATCGAAGACGAATCCAATATTCTGTAATTTTCATCATCAATTAACATTTAAGAGAGAGAAGAGAAAGAGAAATTAGATTATGCAGTATATCTGTTTGATGAATTTCCTCATCGAACTTATTACCTGAAGATTCTCATGATTGAAGTTAAGAAACGTCGAAGCAGCAAGAGAAAAGCAAGAAGTAGCAAATAGGTTTGTCATCCATGACTTTCCAGTCTGAAATTTCAAGATTTAACCATCGATCAAATCAACAACAAGATGATGAAAATAAACATGAAAGATCACTAGATCAGATCATCATAAACTTCAAAATTTGACGTTTAATAAATTGATTTACCAGAAAATTTTGAGCGGAGAGGAATCTATCTAGGTAGTTTACCGCAAAATAAGCTATAAACACATCAAACTGAGTAGAAAGCTGAAAATATGAACCAAAATCTGTTAGAAAACATGAGATTTCATTCTGATACATGAAATTTGAGTCGGTTCTTGATTTACCTGTTGAATTGAAGAGATTGATTCTTGACGAATAGTATTGAGATCATGCTCATTAGTTTTCAATTTCTCAATGTAGTTTTCTTTAAACATGAAATCTGATTCAGATGAGAAAAGAAATTGAGTCATATCCGACGAATAGTCAGTGAAGCTAGTTATTGGATATTCAAGATCGTCTGGAATTTTCTTATCATCGTCATCTGGAGAGAATTCAGAAGAAGGTTTGATCAGAGAAGTTTTCTCGGATTCGGAAGCCATTGTGATTGTAGAGAGTTTAGAGCGAGAAAGAGTTTAGAGCGAGAAAGAGTTTAGAGCGAGAAAGAGTTTAGAGCGAGAAAGAGAGAGAGAGAGTTTAGAGAGAGAAAGAGAGAGTTGTCTGTTTAACTGTAACAGAAAGACGACTCCAAGTTTAGACTAGTCTTTCTCTCTCCCTCTTGCCTTTTTATAGGGAATCAATATCCAACTTGAAAAATTGAGTAAAAATCTGAATCGGATTCGAGGTCTCTAAACTCTTATATGTTATATATGTTTGATTTGGGTCAAATTTTAATTTTTTGTTCGCCTTGAGTCCGAAAATTCAAATATAGACTATACAAATTCAGAGATCGTCAATAAGATATATCTTTTCATTATGAAGAAATTTACACATCTTCGATCGACCACTGTCTTGGCTGAATTCCACCGATTGGTATATGTGGGCATGTGGCCTACTAGCCTATTAAGAGAGAGAAAGTTAAATTCGTGCTCTTTATATCGTGTTTAGTCCCACACTCTGTCCGAGATTTAGGTTGATGGCTGCGACATGTATGGAAGAACTATCTAACAATACGTGGATACCTCTCTCAGGTTGCAACGGCAAATGCAATGACTACATACACTTGTAGTTTCTTATTTCTTACCAGAAAAATAAACAATCCTGAAATTATGGCCTACCGCTCTCCCGGGTGAAATCCGACCGGGTTTCTTATGTCTTACTAGAAAAATACAACTCTGATATTATGCCCGGCTACTCTCCGAGTGAATTCCGACCCGGTGAGGTGGTCAGGCATAGGAACATTTCCTTACCAAATTAGAAGACCTTGAACTCGTCAAGTATATAAAGTTACTTTTATGTTATTGATCTCAACCAAAAATCCAATGTCAACAAACTGAACTAGCACTTTGTTTATGACTACAATCAAAACATTCTCTAAATATAAGGGTGTAAATATTTCCATTTCTGGCTAAATTAAAGGTAAAAGATCAAGAGGTTAATTAAGGATACCCCAAGTAATTAATTAACCGTCTAATAAGATTATCTTCTACTTTTAGCAGTTAAGAATTAACGGTTAAGTTTGGTTTTACTTTCAGTTATAAGGACCACCACCAATCAATTAAACTTCTCCTCTCTCTCTCTCTCTCTCTCTCTCTCTCTCTATATATATATATATATATGTAAATGTTCATGGATCTTCTAATTAAATCCAAACTATTCAAAAAATAAAATAAAATTCAAAAAAAAATAAAATCTTTCTTAAAAGTTCAACAAAATTTAAATGAGGAGAAATTTTTTTGCTATTTCAATTTTGGAGAATGAACTTTGTCTTTTGCTTGCCTTACCACCAAAGAAAAACAAACTACCTTTCTCACATCACACTCCAATTTATTCATATAAAATCCCATTTTCAAGAAACGAAAATGAAATATTTGCAGGTTTTACTTGAAGATCTCTCTCTATCATGACATTTCGTCGTTTCCCCCGCAACTTGTATGCATTTTCTCCTATTTAAAACCCATTAAATTTGAATTTTGGTCTTTATATTTCTTGCATATATTTGTTGATTTTAATCCCAATTTTTGTAAATAAAATTGTTTAATTTTTTTTAATTTTTTTAAGCCTTGATAGGCCTTTAACTCAAGGTTTTTTTGTTTTAAATCTTTAATGATTAGAATGGCTTATTTGTTTATTTGAAACACAATGCTTAATTTAACAAAGTGTTTTAGGGTTCAAAAACAAATTTATAATCAAACCCGAATTAGTTTGTCATTAAGAAAATTTCATCATGAAGTGATTCAAGTTACATGGGAAAAACCTGATTTAGGTTGGACTAAACTAAATTTTGATGGCTCGGTCGGATATAAAAATGGGTTGGGAAGCATTGGTGGAGTTTTAAGGAACCATAAAGCGGAATTCATACTTGGGTATTCAGAATCAATTGGAAAAACAACGAGCACCATAGCGGAATTAACTGCGCTTCAACGCGGAATTGATTTGATACTAAGAAATGGGTGGAATAGTAATGTATGGTTTGAGGGAGATGAAGAAACATTGTTTGATATGATTGAAAATCGGGTTCGGGTTGGATCAAAAGAAATTCAAAAACAAGTTGAAGATGTTAAGTTGATATTAAAAGAATTGAAGAATTACAAGATGAGTCATATTTATAGACAAGGTAATAAAGCTGCAGATAAGTTTGCAAAAATGGGGCATAAATTGGATAAACCTTGTATTTGGCATTGTTCTCCTCCCAATGAAGTTTTAGGTATTGTTCGAGATGATGCTAAAGGTAGGATCAATGAACGTAGAAGAAAAATATCATGAAGTAATCTAGTTTTAAATGTATATATATATTGTTGTTCGATATATTTTCATTTTGTGTCTAGAAGTACGAGGATTCGAAGATAGCTTATGATTATCTCGATTCGGAAGTCTTGGTTTTGTTTTGTACTTCGTGTTGTATATTATGGTGATTTGTTTATACTGTAAATAATTTATGAATCTCGCTTCAAAAATTCAACACGTTGGGTAGTTTTTTTTTCCTCATTGTATGAATCAGAATTCGTGTGACTAAAATCAACCCAAATGAGGCATTCAAACATCACAAGAAAAATAAAAACTACCTTTTCGGGATAAAGAGAAAAGGAAAAATTATATTCTTTCTGGGCTTGAATTCTTACCTTTTTCTTATGCAAAGGGGAAAGGGGCAACCAACATAGGAGTCTAGCTTGCTACCACTGGTGGCAGGCGGGCGAAGGGTCAAAAGGACACGTAGCCGGGGGCGAGTCACAAAATCCAATAGTTCCATTTTCTTTCTTGTTCATATATCCGAGTCTATTCAAGTCTCTGAGTTACATTTCAAATCTCACTTAGAATAAAAAAAAGAGGTGATAGATCAAGATCAATTTTGATGACCAACATAAACTTTGGTACTAAAAGGTTCCAAATATGTTATTGGTAGAAGGTATTGTAATTGTCTGAAAGGAAAAACACATACAAAACCTGTACTAGAGAATCATATCCAAAAATCTATCCTAATATCAGATTCAGAAAGAACACCAGAATTCTAAAATGACTGTTTTGGTACAGAGACTTCAAAATGTATGTACATTTTTTGTACACTCCTAACTTGGCACAACTTGAGCCGTTAGATTGAATTACTCATGAGAGATCTTTGGTTTTTATAATTCGGTTTTGAGAGTATGTGTATCTATTTTTTTGAGAGTATGCATATCTATTATAAATGCAATATAAAATAGTCCTCCATATATTGTCTAGAAAAATAGTCCAAAAAGGTGCCGGAATAGGTATACGCCAAACTAGTGTACTCGACACTCACATGGTCACGTATCAGTACCAGAGTGATCTGCGTACTAGATAACATTGAGATGAATTAGGAGAATACTTGCTTGGAATAGACTTGGCTTATCCCCTAAATACCTATATATGAAGAAAGACGATATATATAGAGATAGAGAGACAAGATGAGTGATGAATGAACAAGTCATAAAACAAAACAAAGCCAAAATCTTGTTCTAATGGCAGAAGAGAAGGAAGCAAAACATCATTGAGTGCAGCGTTGATGAAGTCTTCTCCTCATTCGTTGTTCAGAATCTAGTCGGTGTAAATTCTCTTGCAGATGATTTCGTTAGCGCTGCATTCAATCATGTTTTTCAATCTTTTCATCAATCACTTGGTAGTCATGGGAACAATCAGAAAGATCTTTAAGTACAGGTTCTGTTTTCTATTTTCCATCCTCATCAATTTTCTATTGTTCTTTTCATTCTCTGTTCTATTTTAACTTCTTTTTTTCTCGTTTCTTTGATCTTTTCTAAGTTCACCAGAATTCTAGCATCAGCCGACACTCTAAGTATAATGAAGCTAAGCAGTTGAGGGCAGAATAGCCTCAGGGACTGGCCTTGGACAGGGGCCAGTCCCTGATACTTCAATAATCGAAGCTTCACTAACGACAACTAATTCGTAACAAACATCACATCTGCTTGTTCAGTTGATTGTGCATCTACTCGGAAAATCAAGAGGTCACTGATTCGATGCTGAATTCCATGCTTAGCAATGTTAAGCACTTTGGTAGACTATTATGTTGTGACATTGAAGTACCAAATGATTAGAAATGAACTTTGTTTTACAAAATAGATAAAAACGATTCGGTAATTACATTTTACAGACAACCAAAAACAAGAAAATATCACCAATAATCTCTGCAACTACAAGCTCCATCTTTAAAATGATGAAACCGAGTTCGATCTCTAACAATTATTTCTCTGTTGTAAATTTTAGATATCAATTTCGTAACTTCATGACAATCATAACAAACTCTTAAATTCTTCACTATTCGAATCGAAATCCCATCTTCAGTACTAATCAATCCAAAAGCAATAGCTAATTTCTCACTGTGTTTAGCTAAAGCATCTTCTTTATCTTCTTCATCAATATCAAGCAAAACTTCTGTTTTCTTACAAACATAACCTTCTAAACTCAAAAGCTTCTCAATTTCTTCCCATTTCGCAAGTATTTCTCTTATTTGTGGATGCGATTTATCACCCACAATGAATTCATGCAGTTTTCCTCGAATCTCGATCGAACTACACCCAGCGATCTTTTTCGCTCCTTTGATTTCCATTAACTTTCTTGCTTTTCTTGCTTCTTCTAACCTACCCGAAGCAGAGTAAATATTCGATAATAGTACATAAACACCACCATTTTCGGGTTCTAATTGAATCAAGTTCTTAACAACGTACTCTGCTAATTCGATATCATGATAGAATCTGCATCCTGCCATTAATGCACCCCAAATGAGTGCATCGGCTTCCATTGGCATAGTTTCAATCATAGTTTTCGCTTCGTTAAGCAACCCATTACGCGCAAAAAGATCAACCATACACCCATAATGCTCAATCTTAGGTCTAATTCTATAAACACTAGTCATTGAATCGAAAATTCTTCGACCTTGATCGATTAAACCAGAATGAGTACAAGCACAAAGAACTCCTATAAAAGCAATATCATCAGGAGCGATTCCTTTTTTTTCCATGTCGAAAAACAAATCAAGAGCTTCAATACCTCTTCCATGCATTGCTAACCCTTTAATCATAGTAGTCCAAACCAATAAATTCTTCTCTTTCATCCCATTAAAAACCTCAAAAGCTAAATCAACTTCCCCACATTTAGCATACATATCGATCAAAGATGTACCTAAAAAAACACTAATTTCAATTTGATTAGCTTTTAAGTACCCATGAACCCATTTCCCTTGTTCAAGTGAACCTAAATGAGCACAAGCCGAAAGAACACTAACTAAAGTAATCTCACTAAACTTAATCAACTCAACTTGCATTCTTGAAAAAACACTCAAAGCATCTTTAGAAAACCCATTTTGTACATACCCAGAAATCAAAGCACTCCAAGAAATTGAATTTCTTTCAGGCATTTCATCGAACAGCTTTCGAGCATTACCCATTTCATTAATTCTTGCATAACCACTAATCATAGAGTTCCAAGAAACAATATCTAATTCGTCCCCATTATCAAACAAGTTTCTAGCATCTTGGGTATGAGAATTGATGGAGTAGAAATGGATTAGAGAATTATTAACATAGAGATAAGAATCTAAACCGAATTTAATGGCTTGGCCATGAATTGAACGACCTTGAGGGAAAGAGGGAACTTGGGTACAAGCTTTGAGGAGAAGAGGGAAGGTGTAGATATCAGGAAGAAGGTCTGATTTGAGGATTTGGGTATAAATGGGGATGGAATTTAAGGGGGTGGGAGTTAAGGAATGAGTTTTAATCATGGTGTTGAAGAAGAAGATGTTTGGGTGGTGGAGTTGAGAAAAGAGGGTAGAAGTGTAGTGGAGATCATGGGAGGAGGAGGAGGTGGTGGCAGCGGAGGTGAAGAGGCGGCCGAGAAGGCGGGAGTCGAATTGGAGAAGTCCGGTGGTGGTTAAGTGAGCATGGAGTTGGCGAACTTGATTCAAGTTTGTACATTTTTTTATGAGATGGTGGAAATGGGTGGTGGCGGTAATGGTGGCGCTGGTCATTATTCATGACGGGAGGAAATGAGAATAATGGACTAGCGAGGACGTGTTGAGGGATGATGCCGATTGATATCAAGTCAAATCCAGATCCAATATTATGAACCAGATAAGATCTCAGCTGTTACGATCCTCTAATTTTATGTATTCTGGATTTCTAAGTATCCTTCGTCAGTGACCTTAATTATTTGGCAAATACCATATGAATTGATCGACAATATTTTTAACTATAATAAAATTCTAATATTAGTGGAGGTATAGATAAAATAAATTGGGTTTTTTTTTGTTAAGAAATAAATTGGGTTAAAACAACGAAAAACTCTTGTTCTCTCTGTAAAAATGACTAATTTTTGCACTCTAAAATTGGTCTTCTTCCTCTCGGTTTGTTCCGTTGATTGTTTGGAAAATTACTTGCTATTTTTCTAAAGCAAATCCAGATACACAAAGAGAGCTTATAAATGAGATGTGGTAAGAGAAAACAAACATATAATAAGACTAACAAAATTACATGAAAAAAATTAAAAAATAAAATAAGGCAAATAAAGTTTCTAAACAAAGTGAAGTTGTTTCTTCCACTACTGCGCTAGTGTAAAAGGGCATTGAGATTACTAACGGACAAAAGACTTTCGAAAAAAGTAGTAGAAAAACTATGAGGACATAGTTGTGGAACTGAGGAAGGGATTCCACTTACATCAATTTCTGTCCAACTATCCTTCTTCCAGTTGTAACAATAAAGAGACACAAATCTCTCCTCCTTAATACCCCAAACAACTGATGATACGAAAATCTTATCATCTGATCCTACATAAGTGTTGAACTTAACAGAATAATTTTTGTCCGTATGGAAAGGCAATGTGATAGTACTCACTTCACACCATCTTCCATTCTTCTTACGAGGACTAGCATAGCTAAATTTGCTCTCATCCCTCTTGTCTTTGTAATCATTATCTTCGTATATGTACATCTTGAACGTAAATTTGCTCAAAAAAAGTAGCATAGCTAAATTTCCATCCACTTCAAGTAACTTAATAATTCCGCCAACATATTTACATGGTTGACCCTCAGACTGATGAATAATGAAATCAGGGACATCGATTGTTCTAAATTTTTCACTTCCTACATCAAATGCGAGTAAACATATAGTAGGCCATCCATGTTTTGGCCCCCAAAGACAAATACGGCAAAAGGTCCAGTAAATAACACCATTCGCATAAACAGAATCATCCCATTGTCCTCGGCGAGGGACATCTTTGATCCTCCTCCATCTATTATTATTGTTGTTAATATTAGTATTACCTTGGCCTCCAATGGTCAATACTTCACAAATTGTATGTCGGGATAAATTGTACGTCCACAAATTCCACACAAGTACTAATTTGTATTCATTAGTGGCAGGATCAAAACCAAATCCGTTGAGGGAATAAGCACGCTTAGATTTATCCTCTACTTCAAATGTTGATTGAAACCAAGGTGATTCTTGTCCAGTACTAATATGACGTATACGAGCACCAGGATTCTTATAATCACCAATGAGACATATTAAGCCGTTTAGAGGTTTTGTAATGGCATTGTAAGAAGTAGAGTGTATCTCACTTACTGTGTCAACTACTAGTTTCAGTTTTTTCGTGTCGCGGCCAATGGGGAAGACACATACTGGTTCTTTTTCTTCATCTTCAAACAAGAGGTCAGCTGTAATGTGGAATTCGATATATGGCCAAGGGTCAAAATCTGTGGTATAGTAAAAATTGTATAGGGCTTCTTTCTGTGCCTTGGTGTGTGGTAGAGGAACGACAATAAACATACGAGGATGACGCCTTGTTTTGGAACGGGTGAGGTGTAAATCAATGAAGTATTGATCTTCTTGAATTAAAGAAGACCAATTCTTGCAAACAGTCTTAAAACGAACAAGAGATTTCACATGGAGTCTGGTTAGTATCTCAACTACTAACCAATCATCATAACCATTACTACTAGTAGTAACTCCTGCTTTCATCATCCTATCTAATTCCAAGAAATCAAAATATAATATAATAATATTAAAATCAATTGAATAAAACCCTAATAATAATAGATTAAATTTGAGAACAATACAACTGACTCACCTTTTCTCAAACAACTCACGGGAGTTCTTGTCCGGCGGCGACCAGGAAGAGGAGTAGAATATTATAGAGAGAATTTGTTTGTGTGGGGGTGATTGAGTGGGAATTTGGGAGGGTTATATTATATTATTAGGGTTTATATCTTTTCCATCTTCCTAAAACTAACTTGACCGACATAAGAGATATGAAGTCACTACTTTTTTTTTTCTGAAAATTTATGACGTCACTACGTGGGAAACTGGTTAGGTGAGTTAGTTATTCTTGGTGGGGAAGTGTATAGATAGGGGGCACCAACTACATTTACTATTGCCACCTCACACAACCTAAAGACCCATTTTTTTTCTTTCTATAAAAATAACCATTTTTTTCCCTCTACCATCAGCCAAAGCCTTCTTTTCCTTGTTTCTTGTCGCCTTCTTGCTCTCGGTTTGGTCCGTTGTCTGTTTGACTCTCGACTCCCCACATTATTTTGGAATAAGAACGAAAAATTACTTACTTGCGATTTTTCTAAACCATTTTCGAATAACAAACTATGTGATAAAGCAAATCGAGAGAGAGAGAGACAGTTCAACAGTTCAACGTATAATGGAATGGCGGTAATAAGGAAATATATCCATAAAACTACTAAGTTACATGAAAAAGATGCAAACATAAGCTAAAAAGAAGGCAAATTAAGTACTAGGGGAAAGCAAATAAAATTTCTAGATAAAGTGAGGTTGATTCTTCTGCTACGACCGTGGTGTCGTGTAAGATTATTAAGAGACAAAAGACTCTCAAAAAAGTTGTAGAAAAGCTACTAGAGCATAATTGTGGAACTGAGGATGGGATCCCACTCACATCAACCTTTGTCCAATTACCCTTCTTCCAATTGTAACAGTAAATAGACAAACAGTTTTTCTCTGTCTTCAGGCCCGAACACATAATGTTACCAAAATCCTCTCATGTGATCCTACGAAAGTATGATAATGTTACCAGAATGATTCTACCAAAATATTGGCATTCCGGATACTCTTTTAACCATCACCATTTGTTTGGGTAATTTGTTTTTGTCAAAACTTTCTTTGAAGTTAGCTTTTGGCACTTCGAATACTTTTCTTTTCTGATAAGATCTTTTTGTACTTTTGTTCTTTTGCAAATTCGAGATTGACTTTTTCTTTATGCTAAAATCCATCCAATCTCCAGTAGAGTTATTTACGTCTTCATATTACCTTTATATCCTCTTCACCATTCATATTTATGTATATTTTCTAACAATATTATTTTAAATTACTTTCATATGTCTTCTTCCTCCGTTTCTTTATTTTGTACGAAATATGGATTATGGAGATTTTTTTTCAAGATAAAATGTCTTCTTATTCCTTTAACATATAATTGGTACTTATTGGTTTTTGTGTAAATTAATTGCCCATACTAATTATTTGTAATTAGATTGTAGTCAAATCAACTCACGTTTAGTGGTAATCTAATTCGATGAGTCATGAGTGTTGCCATCACACATAGAGATCACTTGTTTCCAAACTTATAACTCGTTTTGGTAGAGTTTCGTAATGAAGCTCGACAATTTGTCATTTGGGATGGTATTCGTTTTTTACTATTTAATATAATTAAATGTGCTCCCACGATGAAGAATTTCTGGGTCCGCCACTGACTAGACGTTCCATTATTGATATCCTCCTCCTTGTCTTTGTAAACATGACCTTTGTATATGAACGTGCAATTATTCAGTTTAACCACCATCGCTAAATTCCCATCCACTTCAAATAACTTAAAAATTCTCCTAAATATTTTATCGGACTTGGTAAAAGCACCCCAAGAGTTACCAAGAATGCAATCAGGGATTGTGATTGTTCTGAACTTCTCACTTCCTACATCAAACACCACTAAGCATACAGAACGGTAACTAGCTCTTGATGCCCACCGGTCGAGAGAACAATTGTTCCAGTAAGTAACACCATTCACATGAACAGAATCACTAATAAGATGATATGGCGGAACCTCTTCAATTCTTCTCCATCTATTGCTATTTGGTTGGCGCCCAATGGTCAAAACCTCACAATAGAATATAGGTCATTTGACATCATGCTCCACACAATACCAATTTGTGTTCATTAGTGGCACGATCAAACCCAATTTCGTAGTTTTGTGAACTAACATTATGCCATTATGGTCCAGCTTGAAGGAAGGGAAATGTTTTACAAGTCTTTCTTTTCCTAGTAGCAATGATGATGGAAACCAAGGTGATATTTCTCCTGTGCTAATATTGCATACACGAGTAGCATATTCTCTATAGCAGTCGATGAGACAGATTAAGCCGTTTAGAGGTTTTGTCATGATATCATAAGAAGACGAGTCTATCTCCCTAACTTTGTCAACCACTAGTTTCATTTTTGTGTCACGGCCAGTGGGCGACTACCACCATTATTGTTGTATACTTGTTCTTCTTCTTCTTCAAACAAGAGGTCACCTGGGATGTTTATGGCCAAGGGTCGAAATATGTGCCTCCTTGCATTCGCATTCGCCATTCTTCTTGTTCCTTTGTGCGTTGTAGAGGAACGACGAGGTGTAAATCAATGAAGTTTTGATCTTTTGAACTAAAGAACACCATCTCTTACAAACAGTCTTAAAACGAACAAGGGATTTCACAAGGAGTCATCTAAAGAAATGCTTCTTGAACACATAGGCTGTAAGCGAGAAATATGTATAATATAAGCAAATCGAACTTAGGAAAATGAACAAGTTGTGCTTCTAGAAGATCTCATGAAGAAATAAAAAAAGAAAAATTGAATGATCTTATGGTTAACATGGTAAATTTGAGAGGCGACAGAGCTAATTCTTATACAAAACCAGAGCAAGAAAAATTGAGGTAGACCAGTTCTATCTGACTGGTCTTGAGTGCTAGGTTTTCTGGTCGAATCTACCAGCCAGTTAGGGCAACCCATGACACCAAGCACAATCTCTCCTTCCACTACTAGATACAAACCCACCTGAAAATTGGGATACTATTAGAAAAGAAACCAAGAAATAGAGAGTGATAAATAGAACTAGTTTGTCTTTTCGGAATACACCTTTGAAGTTCATACATTTTGGGACCTGCCCTTGCACAAAACTTGTCCTAAACTGCGGAATTTTTTCAGATATAGATGTTCGTACGAGTTTTCGACAAGATAGGACCTAGTAACTCTAATATATGGTTCCTATAGAAGTTGCACTTTCAATTTTCATACAAACGTACCACATACAAAGGCTCTACATTATAAGTAGGAAAAGAATCAGAAGAAGATAAGTAGGGCATACCACATACAATGCTTCACTACCTTTCAGAATCCCTTTTGTGCCATCGATCGGATCAAGTATTTGCAACAATTATATTTTTATATACTATATTCAGAAAAATGCAGTGACTTTAGTAGTAATGGTAGAGGTAAATCGTCCAAAAATTTCATCGATAAATAAAACTCTATCACTTACTCACCCAGTATGTAGCAGGTTTAGCTCCAAAGACAAAAGCATCCTTTCCTCCTCTATCAATAGCTTTCAAGACATTATCCCTAGTTAATGGTTTATCTCCCAAACTCGCTTTATCTGTTACAGCACTAACAATGGAGTCCACTAAAGAATTTGATGTCAAGAACGACGAGTCTTCTTCGGCAACCAATGGAATTGAAGGAAACAAGCTATTAAGTTCTGCCAACAATAAGCACCCAATGATCAATTTTTGTGGGCAATTTGGAACTCTCGGAACTCAGCTATCTTTTCCGACAAGCCGGGGTCGGTGGAAGACATAATTTATTCAGCTAAGTGTTTTGTCTATCACTGGAGCCGAAACAATCCGAAGGTTAAATTTAGATCGTTTTCGGACATAGTGGGGAATTGGGGGGCTTTCATTTCTTCGATGTAATATGTTTTGATTTTTCTTCTTCTTCTTTCGTCGTTTTGTTTTTTCTTTTTCTTTTCGGCCTTTTCGGCTTGTACATAGTCCGTCCTTCGTTCTCTTTTTAAATTCAATCATATTATTCAAAAAAAAAAAAAATTTCGAATGAGACATGTGTGAATAAATAGTTAAAAGAATTGGGACTATAAAACAACAGGATGAACTGTAATAGTCTTAAAGTGTTTGGGAGGGCATCCTAAACCTGGGTTATAGGTGCGTGTTCAAGCTTAGTAAGTCTCGATGCCTTCTCGATGGGCTCGTGGAGCACTCGTCAGGAACAAAATCCCTACCCATGGGCTTGAGCCTGGGTGTCAAAAGCGAGGACAGTATCGATGGCTGCTAAAGCTTGGGGCACTAACTGAATTTCAAATTCAAACAGATAAAAATTTACCCTAACTAATTAGAGCATGAACACTGAAATTTACCCAAATTCATTCGCTACGAATAACACAGACATTTCGAGACATTTGAAATGTCTTAAACGAATAACACAGACATTTCGGGAGATTTAAAATGTCCGGAACCAATAACATGGACATTGAGGGACATGAAAATGTCGCCCAATGTCCTGAGCCACTACCCCCACCTTAGTGTTGCGAAGCGCTAGCAAGTCTTTGGTAAGTCATAGCAAATTGCGTAGCGTTCTTACCCGACAAACTAACCTACCTATACCATGTTGCTTTGAGCTCCAAAACTCGAACAAGCAGACACACACATTCCTCTGAAGGGATAGCTAGAGCCTAGAGGGAGCAGACATTTGCAACTTCGATTTGTACGTCTTTTGTATCAAAACAAACCGAGATTAGTGGTTATGACGAGATGTGTTAGAAGTATGATCCCACGATAAGTATAGTTGAATTTTAAACTCACTCTTGTAAGAATTTAAATTAGACGGCAATCGTGTTTATCACATCCTTGATTTATCAATGTCATTGCAATGACTATAGTAGATCGTAGTCTCCAACATAAAAGAGAGTACATATACTAGCATTACTCCATGTGGAACTATACTTCTATCACATCTCTCTTATACCAAATTCGACCCAAGTTTGTTTTGGTACTTTGTTTCGAGCACACTCATAGTTTGAGAAGCCTCGCGATTTAACTGATATTTTTACCTAATACACATTTTGTCGTCAGATTTGCAGGACATATTAAGAGAAATAATTTATTACAAAATGATACGGGAAGTACAAATTGCTAATAAACGTAGCTTCAAAATTCAGCCCAAATGAGACATTTGACATCACAACTAAAATAACAATACACGTTTTGAAAGACGATTCAAATCCATACCAAAGGAAATTAAGCAAGGTTGGGCTTCCGGATGATTCTACATAAGTAGATCCACCTCGACCCCAATAGAAATCAAGACGTCAAGAGTGAAAACGTTCATCAAGGAAGAGGGCGAGAGTGTTGGCTTGAAATGGAGACTCTGATTTCGTGTAGGTTTGAAATAGACTGATCTTCTAGTATTAGTCTGGTATGGCGCACTTTCAAAGTTCATGTAACTTGGAAACTCCAAAATGAACGCGCCGGATTGGTTATTGGGCATGACATTAAGTCATGTGGGCTTTGCCCGCGCAGGTTCGAACCCTGCCCATCCATGTTTCTGTGAATTTAACTTTTTTTGAAACAAACATGTCAACAATGATTAGCATAAATCCATCTTTTACAATTATTCTCAATTGATTTCTAAGACCATTTTTTCTGGTAACTGGATCAATATGAACTCTATTTAAGTATCACATTAAGAATTTGCTAACTGGATCAATATTGACACACTTCTATTAACATAGCCTGGTAAAAAATGAAAATTGATTCTGTCATTGGTAGTACTGAAAAATGAACTCCATATCTTCTTTGTCCTATGACATCCATCAATCTTCCAGCCATTTTCACCTGAAAATGAGAAAAAAGTATTAGTAACTGAAGCTACCCAAGAACAAGCCAAAATCAGAGAATGGAAGCAAAATACAACTCTCATTTTCATTTACTACTTCTCTCTTTATCTTCAAACAGTTATTCAATATCATGGGAAGCAACAGTTTTTCCTTCCAGTGGTGTGTATCAACTAGGAGCGCCTACTCGGCCCAGATCAGTTCATGACCGTCTTAAGAAAGACCAGGCCTGGGCCAAGGGATTACCCAAATCTAGCATGGACCATCTTAACACAAGCCAGACCCACCAACTATGGAAGAAGCCGGAGTGGTGTCAAATAGAAGGGTTTCCCGACTCGGATAGTCTTAAGACGTGCCTGGTCAGGGCTCATACGAGGCCCATGCTGGGCTGCTCTGTCCAGACTGCAACTCCATCGAGTTTGGGCCTGGCCCGGTACGCTTGGGCCTGTTTAAAATCTAATTGTGCAAAGATATATGGGTAGTCTTAAGAACAAGTAAAAGACAGTGGGAAACAATGTCTCTATCTAGTGGTGTCAACTAGGCGCCCTACGGGGTCCAAATCTGTTCAGGACCGTCTTAAGACAGACCAGGCCTGGCCACCAACCATGGCAAATAAGCATTGTTTCCATCTGGTGGTGTCAACTAGGCTCACAACCCAGACCTGGCCTGGGACTGTCTTAGACATATGGGTCCTGCCCTGAGGCTATACCACCCGAGACCAACAACCATGGTAAAAAAGCATTGTTTCCATGTAGTGGTGCCAACTAGGTGGGTTTTCAAGGGACGGCCCAAATTTGAAATGGACTGTCTCAAGACAAGCAAGACACACCAACTACGGAAGAAGCATCGTGTTATCTAGCGGTGTCAAATAGAAGGGCTTTCAGGCCCGGACAGTCTTAAGAAAGGCTGAGCCCGGCCGAGGCTGCTCTGTCCAGAGTCCAGACTACAGCCCGATCTACCAGTCGAGTTTGGGCCTGGCTCGGTACGCTCGGGCTTGTTTAAAGAACAGGGGGGGCAAATGGAGATGTCATACTAGATAATAGTAGTTTGGGAATGAATATTGAAATGAGATTCAGATACTGAATTGACCTGAAGTCATACCTATTATTTCTGTTGATCCTGGAAAATGTCTTTCTCTTGGGTTATTGGGTCATTATCATCTCTATCAGCAGGTTCCACCATAGTTGAATCATCTGAGGGAGCTGAAATAACAACTTGTTTGTTTATCTCTATGCATTATAATAATAGTATCTTTCTAATCTTAATTATTTACCTTCCAGATTAAGCTGAAGCTTCTGATAAAGCTCTGGGATTTCTAAGAATACAATATCTGATACTGATTTTGGTTTTTTGCTATTCATCAGAATTGATTTCATTATTTCACTGCAAGCAACTAGTCTATCCTGCTCAAATCAAAACACCATTAACAAATCAAAACAGAGAAATTGAAAAATAAGAGAAAGAGATTGTTTTTTGAGTTGTTAAATATACCTTATTGATAAAGATAGAAGATGTAATTTCATCTGTGAAAGAAGAGAGTTGCCAAGGAAATAGTCTTTTAAAAGCAATAAGGATTGCAGAGGCTGCGATTATCGAAGGCTTAAACTCTAAAAGATCGATTTCTGTGGAGTAGAGAAAAAATTCAATTAACAATTGGAACTCCAATAGAAAACCTAAAAAATGATATTCTTCTTTTACCTTTTTGAAGTTTGAAGATAATCTCAGCCGTACGACGTATAAGAGGTTCTTCATATTCCTGATATTCAAGTTTGGCCAAAGAAATGAAGAAGTAGAGGAATGAGAAAGGCGTTACTGGATGCATAATCCCTTTTAGGGCTCCAATAATCAGACACTCCACTTGTTTTACGTTTCCATCGAGGACGTATCCAAATCTCTGTAATTTTCATCATCAGCAATCAACATTTAAGAGAGAGAAGAAGAGAGAGAGAGAGAGAGAAATTAGATTATGCAGTTTATCTGTTTGATGAATTTCCACATCGAACTTATTACCTCAAGACCATCATGATTGCAGTTAAGTATAGTCCTCGCAGTAAGAGAAAAGCAAGAAACAGCAATTGCTCTTGACATCCATGAGTTTCCACTCTAAATTTTTCAAAATTAATCAGTTGCTTCATCGATCAAATCAACAAGATAAAAATTTAAGAGAGAATAAATTACATTTTGCAGTTTGATGAATTAGGCGAACTTATTACCTCAAGATCATCAGTATCGACGAATTCTGGTATCTGCGCTTTAGCAGCAAGAGAAAAGCAAGAAACAGCAGTTGCCGTTCCATTCTGAAATTTCAAGATTTAATCAACAAGATGATTCAAAAATCAACAAGATCAAAATCAAAAACTTCAAATCTGACGTTTAATGGATTGATTTACCAGAAAATTTTGAACGGAGAGGAATCTATCGAGGTAGTTTACCGCATAATAAAGTACAAATTCGTGAAACTTACGACCTAATAACTACAAATATGAAAAAATCTTGAGTTAGAAAACACGATCAAATTATCATACAAGAAATTTGAATCGGTTCTTGATTTTACCTCATCAATTGAATGGAGAGATTCTTCACGAAAAGTATTGATATCAAGATCATTAGTTTTCAATCTTTGACCGTAGTTCTCTTTAGGCATGTGATCTGATTCAAACGTGAAAAGAAATTGAGTCATATCCGACTGGTAGTCAGTGAAGCTAGTTATTGGATATTCAAGATCGTCAGGAATTTTCTTCTCTTCTTCATCTGGAGAGAATACAGAAGAAGGTTCGATCAAAGAAGTTTTCTCGGATTCAGAAGCCATTATGATTGTAGAGAGTTCAGAGCGAGAGAGAGTTTAGAGCGAGAGAGAGTTTAGAGAGAGAGAGAGAGAGAGAGAGAGAGAGAGAGAGAGAGAGAGAGAGTTTAGAGAGAGAAAGAGGGTTGTCTGTTTGTAACTGAAAGAAGACTCCAAGTTTAGACTGGTCTTTCTCTCTTCCTCTTGCCCTTTTATAGGGAATCAATATCTGACTCGAAAAATTGAGTAAAATCTGAATCGGATTCGAGCTCTCTAAACTCTTATATGTAGATTATATATATGTTTGGTTTGTCTCAAATTTTAATTTTGGTTCGCCTTGAGTCAGACAATTCGAGTAAAGACTATACAAATTCAGACATGGCAAGAGATATATCTACTCAGTCTCAAGAAACTTACACATCTTCGATCGACCACAGATTTAGAGAGAGAGAAAGTAAAATTCATTCTCTTTACATCTTGTTCAGTCACACACTCTATTCGAGATTTAGGTTGATGGCCGGGACGTGTATGGAGTAACAATTTGTGGATACCTCTCACATAGTCGTGGCTGGCGAATTGGAGTGGAATCATCCCACAGCTGCCTTCTCACATCTCTTAGGTGACAAGTGTAAGTGTAATGACTACGGACACTTGCAGTTTCTGATGTCTTACCACAAAAATAAACAATCCTGAAATTATGTCTGACCACTTTCCCGTTGAGTTCTGACCGGATTTCTTATGTCTTACTAGAAAAATAAACAACCCTGATATTATGTCCGACCACTCTCCCGGGTAAATTCCGACAGAGTGAGGTAGTCGGGCGTAGGAAGTAGGAACATTTTCCTTACCAAACTAGAAGACCCTGAAGCGTACAAAGTAACTTATATGTTAATTTATTTCAACCACGAATCCAATGTAAATATTTGCATTTTTGGCTAAATTACAGGTAAAAGATCAAGAGGTTAATTAAGGATGACATACCCCAAGTAATTAATTAACCGTCTAATAAGATTACCTTCCACTTTTAGCACTTGAGAATTAACGGTTAAGTTTGGGTTTGCTTTCTCTGTTAGTTTTTTAATTGACGGTTGTTATTTTCAGTTATAACTTATAAGGACCACCACCAACCAATTGAACATTTCCTCATTCTCTCACTATAAATGTTAATGGGTCTTCTAATTAAATCAAAACTATTTAAAAATAAAAATTTAAAAGTAAAAAATCTTTCTTAAAAGTTCAACAAAATGAGAGATTTTTTTGCAATTTTAATTTTGGAGGATGAACTTTGTCTTTTGCTTGCCTTGCCACCAAAGAAAAACAAACTGCCTTTCTCACATCACACTCCAATTTATCCACATAAAATCTCATTTTCAAGAAATGAACATGAAAGATTTGCTGGTTTTACTTGAACATCTCTCCCTATCATGAAATTTCGTCGTTTCCCCCCGCAATTTGTATGCATTTTCTCCTATTTAAAAACCATTAAATTTGAATTTTGTCTTTATATTTCTTGCATATATATGTTGATTTTAATCCCAATTTTTGTAAATAAAAACGTTGAATTTTTTTCGATTTTTTTAAGCCTTGATAGGCCTTTAACAAAGTGTTAATTTAAGTTGTTTATTTGAAACACAATGCTTAATTTAACAAAGTGTTTTAGGGTTCAAACACAAATTCATAATCAAATCCAAATTAGTTTGTCATTAAGAAAATTTCATCATGAAGTGATTCAAGTTACATGGGAAAAACCTGATTTAGGTTGGACTAAACTAAATTTTGATGGCTCGGTCGGATATAAAAATGGACAGGGAAGTATCGGTGGAGTTTTAAGGAACCATAAAGCCGAATTCATACTTGGGTACTCAGGATCAATAGGAAAAACAACGAATTAACTGCGCTTCAACGAGGAATTGATTTGATACTAAGAAATGGGTGGAATAGTAATGTATGGTTTGAGGGAGATGAAGAAACATTGTTTGATATGATTGAAAATCGGGTTCGGGTTGGATCAAAAGAAATTCAAAAACAAGTTGAAGATGTTAAGTTGATATTAAAAGAATTGAAGAATTACAAGATGAGTCATATTTATAGACAAGGTAATAAAGCTGCAGATAAGTTTGCAAAAATGGGGCATAAATTGGAAAAACCTTGTATTTGGCATTGTTCTCCTCCCAATGAAGTTTTAGGTATTGTTCGAGATGATGCTAAAGGTAGGATCAATGAAAGGAGAAGAAAAATATGATGAAGTAATCTAGGTTTAAATGTATATATTGTTGTTCCTATGTCTTCATTTTGTGTCTAGAAGTACGAGGATTTGAAGATAGCTTATGATTATCTCGATTTTGGAAGATTTGGTTTTGTTTTGTACTTCGTATTGTATATTATGGTGTTTGTTTATACTGTAAATAATTTATCGTTTCGATGTAATCAAGTGAGCATGCAGACATACATTACAACTACAATAAAAACATACATTTTAAAAACCGATCCAAGTCTATTCAAGTCTCTGAGTTACATTTCAAATCCCACTTCGGAAAAAAAAGAGGTGATAGATGAAGATGAATTTTGATGACCAACATAAACTTTGGTAGAAGGTATTGTAATTGTCTGAAAGGAAAAACACATACAAAAATTGTTCGAGAGAATCATATCCAAACTTCTTTTCTAATATCAGATTTAGAAAGAACACCAGAATTTTAAAATGACTGTTTTGGTGGAGAGACTTCAAAATGTGTGTACATTTTTTGTACACTCCTACTTGGCCCAACTTTAGCCGTTAGATTGGATTACTCCTGCAAGATCTTCGGTCTTGATAGTTCTCCATGTATTGGTGTATGCGTAAAGACCCAAGCGGGAATTGTTTCGATGGTAGACGAAGGTGTATAGTTTGAGGGTAGGTTACATATGCGTCATAAAGAGATTATATTGTCTAGGAAAATAGACAAAAGAAATACCAGAATCGCAAACGGCATACGGAATAAGTATACCCCTAGCGTACTTCATACATGGTCGTGTATCTGTACTAGAGTGATTTGCGTACTAAGTAACATTGAGATAGATTAGGAGAATACTTACTTCGAATAGACTTGACTTATCTCCCAAACACCTATATATAGAATGAGATGAAATAAACAAAGCCAAAATCTGTTCTAGTGGAAGAAGAGAAGGAAGCAACCCATCATTGAGTGCAGCATTGATGAAGTATTGTCCTCATTCAGCGGTCGGATCTAGTGCAGACGATTTCGTTAGCGCTGCATTCAATCATGTTTTTCAATGAACTTCTTTTCATCAGTTACTTGGTAGTCATGAGAACAATCAGAAAGATCTTTAGTACAGGTTCTGTTTTCTATCTTACATCCTCCTTAATTTTCTGCAACTCTTTTCTATTCTCTGTTCTATCTCAAATTTTTTTTTCGTTTCTTCAATCTTTTTAAGTTGATCGAAGAATATTTAGCAGCTTTGGAAGCAATCGAATGGATCGAATAATGCATATTTAGTTTCTGTTGGTTTCGGTGGATAATTCTCGCATCAGCCGACACTCTCAAGTACACAGAAGCTGAGCAGTTGGGGGGAGAATAGCCTCAGGACTGGCCCAGGACAGGGGTCTGTCCCTGATTCCCCAACTCTTATGTGTGTGTAACACAAACTGAAATCCAGTAAAAATACGGAGCTTCATAGACAACTAATTCGTAAGGAATATTGATGTAACATAGATTGAAGTACAAAATGATTAGAGATGAGCTTTGTTTTCCAAAATAGATTAAAACGATCGATAACTACATTTTACAGCCAACCAAAAACAAGAAAATATCACCAATAATCTGTGCAACTACAAGCTCCATCTTTAAAATGATGAAACCGAGTTCGATCTCTAACAATTAGTTCTCTCTTATAAATTTTAGATATCAATTTCGTAACTTCATGACAATCATAACAAACTCTTAAATTCTTCACTATTCGAATCGAAATCCCATCTTCAGTACTAATCAATCCAAAAGCAATAGCTAATTTCTCACTGTGTTTAGCTAAAGCATCTTCTTTATCTTCTTCATCAATATCAAGCAAAACTTCTGTTTTCTTAGAAACGTAACCTTCTAAACTCAAAAACTTCTCAATTTCTTCCCATTTCGTAAGTATTTCTCTTATTTGTGGATGTGATTTATCACCCACAATGAATTCATGCAGTTTTCCTCGAATCTCGATCGAACTACACCCAGCGATCTTTTTCACTCCTTTGATTTCCATTAACTTTCTTGCTTTTCTTGCTTCTTCTAACCTACCCGAAGCAGAGTAAATATTCGATAATAGTACATAAACACCACCATTTTCGGGTTCTAATTGAATCAAGTTCTTAACAACGTACTCCGCTAATTCAATATCATGATAGAATCTGCATCCTGCCATTAATGCACCCCAAATGAGTGCATCGGCTTCCATTGGCATAGTTTCAATCATAATTTTCGCTTCGTTAAGCAACCCATTACGCGCAAAAAGATCAACCATACACCCATAATGCTCAATCTTAGGTCTAATTCTATAAGCACTAGTCATTGAATCGAAAATTCTTCGACCTTGATCGATTAAACCAGAATGAGTACAAGCACAAAGAACTCCTATAAGAGCAATATCATCAGGAGCGATTCCTGTTTTTTCCATATCGAAAAACAAATCAAGAGCTTCAATACCTCTTCCATGCATTGCTAACCCTTTAATCATAGTAGTCCAAACCAATAAATTCTTCTCTTTCATCCCATTAAAAACCTCAAAAGCTAAATCAACTTCCCCACATTTAGCATACATATCGATCAAAGATGTACCTAAAAAAACACTAATTTCAATTTGATTAGCTTTTAAGTACCCATGAACCCATTTCCCTTGTTCAAGTGAACCTAAATGAGCACAAGCCGAAAGAACACTAACTAAAGTAATCTCACTAAACTTAATCAACTCAACTTGCATTCTTGAAAAAACACTCAAAGCATCTTTAGAAAACCCATTTTGTACATACCCAGAAATCAAAGCACTCCAAGAAATTGAATTTCTTTCAGGCATTTCATCGAACAGCTTTCGAGCATTACCCATTTCATTAATTCTTGCATAACCACTAATCATAGAGTTCCAAGAAACAATATCTAATTCGTCCCCATTATCAAACAAGTTTCTAGCATCTTGGGTATGAGAATTGATGGAGTAGAAATGGATTAGAGAATTATTAACATAGAGATAAGAATCTAAACCGAATTTAATGGCTTGGCCATGAATTGAACGACCTTGAGGGAAAGAGGGAACTTGGGTACAAGCTTTGAGGAGAAGAGGGAAGGTGTAGATATCAGGAAGAAGGTCTGATTTGAGGATTTGGGTATAAATGGGGATGGAATTTAAGGGGGTGGGAGTTAAGGAATGAGTTTTAATCATGGTGTTGAAGAAGAAGATGTTTGGGTGGTGGAGTTGAGAAAAGAGGGTAGAAGTGTAGTGGAGATCATGGGAGGAGGAGGAGGTGGTGGCAGCGGAGGTGAAGAGGCGGCCGAGAAGGCGGGAGTCGAATTGGAGAAGTCCGGTGGTGGTTAAGTGAGCATGGAGTTGGCGAACTTGATTCAAGTTTGTACATTTTTTTATGAGATGGTGGAAATGGGTGGTGGCGGTAATGGTGGCGCTGGTCATTACTCATGACGGGAGGAAATGAGAATAATGGACTAGCGAGTTGAGCTCCAACTGCCATTAATGGACGTGTTGATGGATGATGCCCATTGATATCAAGCCAAATCCAGATCCAATATTATGAAATAAGATCTCAGCTAGGGGTGGCAATTTGGTCTGGACCGGTGGGTTTTTACCCGAACACGCCCCTAATGGAACGAGTTTTACCGTCCCGTTTATTAAATGAAATGGTAATGGTATGAAGATAAAACCATTTACCGGGTTCGGGACGAGGTTTGGGATTAGGTAGTAAAACCCACCCCGCCCCGATTAAATATGTTATTATTATATATACAATAGGTTTCTAAAACTTTTTATCTTATATCATCAATTTAACTATTTTATATTTTATATTATGTAATAAGTTGTAGTGTTTATAGTTGATGTTGTTATAAAATTTTGTTTATAATATCTATATTTTTTTATTAATATAACTTATTTGAAATAAAAATATGAAAATTTATGTTAAACGGGGCGGGGCGGTAATGGTTAAATAATTTTTAATCGGGGCGGGTATAGTAATTAAATACCCAACCCGATTAACTATTGGGGCGGGAACGGTAAAACCCGTTTACTAACGGGGCGGACTTGAGAAAGAGGTAAACCGTCCCAAACCCGTCCCGTTGACATCCCTAATCTCAGTTGTTGAGGTTTACGATCCTCTAATTTTATGTATTCTGGATTTCTAAGTAACCTTCATCAGTGACTTTAATTATTTGGCAAATACCATATGATTGATCAACGATATTTTTAACTAATATAAAATTCTAATATAGTGGAGGTATAGATAAAATAAATTGGGTTAAAACAACGAAAAACTCTTCTTCTCACTGTAAAAATGGCCAATTTTTTACCCTCTAAAATTGGTCTTCTTCCTCTCGGTTTGTTCCGTTGATTGTTTGGAAAATTCCTTGCTATTTTTCTAAAGCAAATCCAAATACACAAAGAGAGCTTATAAATGAGATGTGGTAAGAGAAAACAAACATATAATAAGACTAACAAAATTACATGAAAAAAATTAAAAGATAAAATAAGGCAAATAAAGTTTCTAAACAAAGTGAAGTTGTTTCTTCCACTACTGCGCTAGTGTAAAAGGGCATTGAGATTACTAACGGACAAAAGACTTTCGAAAAAAGTAGTAGAAAAACTATGAGGACATAGTTGTGGAACTGAGGAAGGGATTCCACTTACATCAATTTCTGTCCAACTATCCTTCTTCCAGTTGTAACAATAAAGAGACACAAATCTCTCCTCCTTAATACCCCAAACAACTGATGATACGAAAATCTTATCATCTGATCCTACATAAGTGTTGAACTTAACAGAATAATTTTTGTCCGTATGAAAAGGCAATGTGATAGTACTCACTTCACACCATCTTCCATTCTTCTTACGAGGACTAGCATAGCTAAATTTGCTCTCATCCCTCTTGTCTTTGTAATCATTATCTTCGTATATGTACATCTTGAACGTAAATTTGCTCAAAAAAAGTAGCATAGCTAAATTTCCATCCACTTCAAGTAACTTAATAATTCCGCCAACATATTTACATGGTTGACCCTCAGACTGATGAATAATGAAATCAGGGACATCGACTGTTCTAAATTTTTCACTTCCTACATCAAATGCGAGTAAACATATAGTAGGCCATCCTCCATGTTTTGGCCCCCAAAGACAAATACGGGAAAAGGTCCAGTAAATAACACCATTCGCATAAACAGAATCATCCCATTGTCCTCGGCGAGGGACATCTTTGATCCTCCTCCATCTATTATTATTGTTGTTAATATTAGTATTACCTTGGCCTCCAATGGTCAATACTTCACAAATTGTATGTTCGTACGTCCACAAATTCCACACAAGTACTAATTTGTATTCATTAGTGGCAGGATCAAAACCAAATCCGTTGAGGGAATAAGCACGCTTAGATTTATCCTCTACTTCAAATGTTGATTGAAACCAAGGTGATTCTTGTCCAGTACTAATATGACGTATACGAGCACCAGGATTCTTATAATCACCAATGAGACATATTAAGCCGTTTAGAGGTTTTGTAATGGCATTGTAAGAAGTAGAGTGTATCTCACTTACTGTGTCAACTACTAGTTTCAGTTTTTTCGTGTCGCGGCCAATGGGGAAGACACATACTGGTTCTTTTTCTTCATCTTCAAACAAGAGGTCAGCTGTAATGTGGAATTCGATATATGGCCAAGAGTCAAAATATGTGGTAAAGTACAATTTGTATTGGAATTCTTCCTGTGCCTCGGTGCGTGGTAGAGGAACGACAATAAATATACGAGGATGACGCCTTGTTTTGGAACGAGTGAGGTGTAAATCAATAAAGTGTTGATCTTCTTGAATTAAAGAAGACCAATTCTTGCAAACAGTCTTAAAACGAACAAGGGATTTCACAGGGAGTCTGGTTAGTATCTCAACTACTAACCAATCGTCATCACCATTACTACCAGTAGTAACTCCTGCTTTCATCATCCTATCTAATTCCAAGAAATCAAAATATAATATAATAATATTAAAATCAATTGAATAAAACCCTAATAATAGATTAAATTTGAGAACAATACAACTGACTCACCTTTTCTCAAACAACTCACGGGAGTTCTTGTCCGGCGGCGACCAGGAAGAGGAGTAGAATATTATAGAGAGAATTTGTTTGTGTGGGGGTGATTGAGTGGGAATTTGGGGGGTTATATTATATTATTAGGGTTTATATCTTTAACTCTCCATCATCCTAAAACTAAACTTGACCGACATAAGAGATATGAAGTCACTACTATTTTTTTTCCGGAAAATTTATGACGTCACTACTTGGGAAACTGGTTAGGTAAGTTAGTTATTCTTGGTGGGGAAGTGTATAGATAGGGGCACCAACTACATTTACTATTGGCACCTAACACAATTAGAACGATTTGGTCTAATTGCCTAGCATCAATCGTGTTGATATAAAGTCAGTCCTAAAAATAACCATTTTTTCTCTCTACAAAAAAAAACATTTTGGGTTAAAACAACCTAAAAACTAGGGGTGTTCATTTAGTATCCAAACCGACCGATCCAATCCGATCCAAACAGATTTCAACGGTTTGGATACCGATCCAATAGTATTCCGGATTGGTTCGGATGTTAAAATGACAAAACCGAGTGGTTTGGATCGGTTCATGGATTTGGTTGACGGATAACCGAACAAACCGAACCAAACCATTTATTGTTATTTTTTTATATATTATATATATAAATATAAATGATAGGAATGATGAACGGTTGAGATTTAATAGTTAAGTTAATTCTATTTTTGTTAATATCGTAGCTTAATGCATGTGTAACAGAAGTAAATGGCGTGGAGAGTTGTAGCTTAATTCAATAGTTAAGTTAGTTCCACGTTTTTAAGTCGAAAGTGCGAAATTTTATATATGGTAAAATATCACAGGTGGTTCGGTTATCCAACCGATCCAAACCGTTCATGCATAGTTCGGATCGGTAACCGAACCAAACCATGAACGGATTGGTTCGGATTTAGATTTGAAAAAAACGAACCCTTCGGTTTGGACTTTGGATTGGCCGAAAAAGTCGGTTATCCAACCGATGTTCACCCCTACTAAAAACCCATTTTCTTTCTACAAAAATAACCATTTTTTCCCTCTACAATAAGCCGAAGCCTTCTTGTTGTCTTCTTCCTTTCGGTTTGGTCTGTTGTCGATTTGGTCCGTTGTCGGTTTGACTCTCGACTCCCACATTATTTTGGAGTAAGAACGAAAAATTACTTACTTGCGATTTTTCTAAAGCAAATCAAGAGAGAGAAAGAGAGCTTATATATGGGATGTGGTTAGAAAAAACAAACATATAATAACACTAACAAATTTACATACAAAAAAATAGTGAAAAAAAGGCAAATAAAGTTTCTAAATAAAGTGAACTATATTCTACCACTACTGGAGTGGTGTCAGAGGGCATTGTGATTGTTAACGGAGAAAAGTCGAAAGATTAACCCGACAAAACTCTAAGTTAGACCGAAATATACTGCATTATGGAGTGAGAAATAACGATACAGTTGCTTCTGCTAGTTGAAGCATTCCTTCGGAGAGGGAGAGGAAGCTTCTTGTTAGTGTCGACCAATTGCATTCATACAATCGTCTCACATGAGACAGCTATAGGCGAGTTGTTCTTGTGTTGACGCCCATGGGTTCAACCTGCAGACAACCCATCTTTGGCTTTCTTATGTGAGAGGATTGAATGAACGAACCTATAGTTCAGTTATCTGGTATACAAGGACACCCATACTCTTTTTGCTATTCTTATTTAAGAAATTGTCTTTATTGAAATCGAGTCACACGGGTGAACATTTTGACTAACAAACATGAGGAAAAAAAAATCAAGCATTTCATAGTGGTGTCCGACCAAGACTGCATTCCTTGCACATCCCCATATAACTGATAATTGGTTTATTCAACTTGATTGTTTTCAATTTTCATGTGCAAAAAATGCAATCAGTCATCAAAAGAATTATCGAATCAAATTAAAAAAAAAATGAAGTATTCATATGACTGCTGATCTGGAAGAGATAATCTCTAAGATTTCGTTATGTAGTTTACCATTCGTTACAAGCACACCACCTGATGGAAATATAATTCTCCGCTCTAGTTGATCTGCAGCAAGGTCAAGCTGACTTCCTTTCCAATCGGAAACCTGCAGGTTATATATAATCACTCTCCCACTCCATGAGATCGTTATTTCAAAATGATTATGTGGTCACAGACTATGTATATATATATATATATATACTTATCACATAGGTTTGTATGTATATAGGCAGTATAGACTTGTGTTGGACTCTTGATAGCTATCTTGTGATTGGCGCTTCGACCCAGAGTAGTGTTTAACTTGAAATATCTTAAGTTGCATTTAGAATTTGACAGCTTTTGCAGATACAACCAGTCCGATTTGTACAAGAAACTCTACTAGATTTAGTCTCGTTTGTGACATATTTTGTGTACGGGACATATGATGTCTCTTGTGCACATATTTTGGGGACGGGACGTTACAGGTTGTATCAGAGAAGATGCCACGCCAACAAATTTTAAGTAAGACTCTAAGGGAAGAAGCATTTCTTTAGATGACTAGAAGGAAGCATACCTGACCCCCAGCTTCATGTACACATATTACCCCAACAGCATGATCCCAGATCTGCATTTTTGACAGAGTCAGACCATACTATCGAAAAGCTCTTACAACTAGATCTTATCTAGAGATACTAAAGTAGCTTACCTTCATGAGCTTTTCTGTCTTTGCTTGAAGCATGAAAACAGAAGCCCTGCCCGATGCCACCATTAAGTACTTACATAGGCTGTAAGATATATATAATATGAGCAAATCGAACATAGAAAAATGGAAGCCATGTGCTTCTAAAGCATCACATTAAGAAACAGCCTAATGAGAGAGCTAATTAGTAAACTAGCGAAGTGATATGTGCTAATTCATATACAAAACCATGGGTATATTTCCGTTAGAGCGAGTCACATTCAGACATGATTTCAACCTAAATATGCTAAGATTTGAGAATAGTACCTTCCACAACATGTTGGCAAAAGAAGAACTTCTTTATGCCCAATACTATCAGAATCAGTGGTTGAGCTGTATTGAGCAGATAACGGCAATGATTCCCAGTTTTGACTATCGGAAATACAAAATCGTGCCTCGTGAACCAAGGAACTTATATCAACATAGCTTCTGATCCAACTGTTTTGCATATCTGATATAGTCTTTGTCCAAGTTCCGCAGCCAATATGGGCAGCCATTATGATCCCTGAACCAGGTAGACCAGTTCTATCTGACTGGTCTTGAGTGCTAGGTTTTCTGGTCGAGTCTACCAGCCAGTTAGGGCAACCCATGACACCAAGCACAATCTCTCCTTCCATTACTAGAGACAAACCCACCTGAAAATTGGGATACTTCTTAGAAAAGAAACCATGAAATAGAGAGTGACAAGTAGAACTAGTTTGTCTTTCGGAATACACCTTTGAAGTTCATACATTTTGGGACCTGCCCTTGCCCAAAACTTGTTCTAAACTGCGGAATTTTTTTAAGATATAGATGTTCGTACGGGTTTTTCGACAAGATTGGGGGTAGTAACTCTAATATATGGTTCCTATAGAAGTTGCACTTTCAATTTTCATACCAACATACCACATACAAAGGCTTCACATTATAAGTAGGAAAAGAATCAGAAGAAGATAAGTAGGGCATACCACATACAATGCTTCACTACCTTTCAGAAACCCTTTTGTGCCATCGATCGGATCAAGTACCTGCAACAATTATACTTTTATATACTATATTCAGTAGATGAATAATTAAAAATGCAGTGAACTTTAGTAGTAATGGTAGAGATAGATTGTCCAAAAATTTCATCGATAAATAATACTCTTATCACTTACTCACCCAGTATGTAGCAGGTTTAGCTCCAAAGACAAAAGCATCCTTTCCTCCTCTATCAATAGCTTTCAAGACATTATCCCTAGTTAATGGTTTATCTATCGAACTCGCTTTATCTGTTACAGCACTAACAATTGAGTCCACTAAAGAATTTGATGTCAAGAACGACGAGTCTTCTTCGGCAACCAATGGAATCGAAGGAAACAAGCTATTAAGTTCTGCCAACAATAAGCAAGCAATGATCAAATTTTAATAAGAATGAAGGGAGTACCTCAAAATGAAATTCGAACGAGACATGTGTGAAAAAATAGTTACAAGAATTAGGACTATGAAACAACAGGATGAACTGTAATAGTCTCACAACGTTTGGGAGAGCATCCAAAACCTGGGTTATAGGTGCGTGTTCAAGCTTAGTAAGTCTCGATGCCTTCTCGATGGGCTCGTGGAGCCCTCGTCAGGAACAAAATCCCTACCCATGGGATTGAGCCTGGGTGTCAAAAGCGAGGACAGTATCGATGACTGCTAAAGCTTGGGGCATGAACTGAATTTCAAATTCAAACAGATAAAAATTTACCCAAACTAATTAGAGCCTGAACACTGAAATCAGCCACAGTAACAGGCGTTTGATCGTTCTTTTCAAGAATCCGTTCGTCACTAGAAACCAGAGATTTCTTTACCTGGTGAAACAAGAATTTAAAGAAAACAACCGTTTTAAGTGGTGTTTTTTCTATTTCATTGTTATCATTGTCTGAAAACGACTCATCTGAATCTGACTCGTCTGAACCAAATGCACCCAAAATCCTCCCTATATCACTTATCCAAACGAGTCAGACAAGCACAAAAATTTGAAATCTGACTCAAGTACATTCAGATCTCGAGTCAGACTTCACATCTTTAATAGAAATTAGGAAGAAAAATATTTACATCAACACAAAGGCGACAAGCTTTATCAACAACATCAATAGCTGCTTGAAACTCTCTATGATACTTAGCTTTTTGTGGTGCAAATGGTAATAAGCTTGACCTGAAAAACTTAAATCATCAACATCTAATAATAATAATGATACAATAGTTATCTTTGAAACCCTAATAAATTGGGGGGAAAAATTGGAGATTACCTGATGGAAACAGAGAAGAAGACATGAGAGGAGTTACGAAGATGTTTTAATGGAGTAACTGATAGAAATTGAGAACAAGAATGTAAGAAAGTCATGGTGAGAATGAAGTTTGAATTTCACAGTTGGGAGTTAAGAGGAAGAAGACAGTTAAGTTAGGGTTTAATTGGGGATTTTTCTGGTAGTAGTTGTTGGTCGTTATAAATCTCTTTTACCTGATTGGGTTAGAATTTGAAGAAGAGGTTAAGACACGAATCAGCACCAGATGTGTGCTATAAGCGGGCACCTTACTAACCAGTACCACTTGACTTCCTAAGCCAGACATCGGACTTGAACCAGGTAGAGACCATTCGGACTGGAACCAGTCCGAGAGCATGCTTAATTAGATAGAGTCAACGATTCTAGACGACTGCCTATAGCCAAAAAAAAAAAGTGGGGTGCCTATAGGAGAACCTTCTTCGTATTTTGATAAGGTCACTATCTGTAGTTAGTTTTGTGAAGAAAGACTTCGCAAGACCTCCATTTCTTTGTTGAAGATCGGTTTGGCAAGCTCTAGTGTTTTATATTATTTTGTAATCTAATGTCTAACTAGTTTTCGAGTGGTGAAACCCTTAAAAAGTTTAAGCATTAGTTTTGTATTGATTTCAAGTGACTTCGGAGTATTCTGTAAATAGTAATGTACTAGGAATCCCATTAAATTTTTGTTTGGGACTGGCCCATTTTGAAAGAAGAGATAAAGTCTCAGACTTGACAAACAGAAGAAAAATTAACAAGTTCCAAAATGAGTGACTCTCTAAACCAAACAATTTCATCTATTACAGAATAGGAAATTTTTTTATTTTGTCCATTTAAAACTTTTGTTCTCACAACAATTTCCTCCATGCACGATGAAACGCCCGTTTAGTGGCTCATAATCTCATTATAAATCAGAGCATTACCGTATCGAACCCTGAAAGAAGGTCCTAAGGGTGCAGGGTTACTCCTTAAGACGCCCCCAAAGAGCAGAATTGGTTGTAGGCACCCCATTATAAAGGCACCATCTTGACCTTTTTCCCTTTACATTTTATATAGATACATCCCACCCATCCCAAGAAGAAGAAGCTTCACAAACAAATGGATTAGATTTTCGGATAGAGAAGTTTAAAGCAAGATATTAAAAGAAGATGGCTGAAGTCTCAAAGAGGTTCAAAGAGAACTCATAGAAGAAAAGAAGATTTCAAACAAGGCTTTGAAAAATTCAACCTTCTAAAAGCTTTCAAGTTTCAAGCTCATTGTCTCATTAGTTTAATGGAAAACGATTAATGTGGTGATTTACGAGAATGCAAAGTATTTTTTTATGCAATGTTAAAAGAACAACTACCGAAACAGAGTTAACAATCATTTCCTGCTAACAACTTTTCAAAGTTCTTTGGAAAACAAAGGTTGCCATCCGCTTATAATAGCAATTATAGCGGTATTTTCTCCGTTATAATTGTTTTTTCCTTGTTAATAAAAATGAAGCTTATATAACGGTTACCCAGATAACCATTTTTACTTTTCTCATTTTCTATCCGTTACAGAGCGACTCTATCGCCTCTATGGCATCCCACACCTAACAGTGTCTAGACTCTAGAGTACTAGAGATACGAAAATGATTATCGGGATTAAAACCATTGCAAACATAGCCTGGCAGCTCATATATTAATATATTAAACCACACAGAGAAAACGTTAACGTTTTCACATAATACAATGATTTTATATAGAATACGATAATTAATGTTAGATTTTTTTTTGAGAACAACGATTAATTAATGTTTGATTTGATAAGCCAGGGGAATCAAATCTGACTCAATAAAAAATCAATAATAAATATCTTTTGATACGTTTTCGATCTTATCCTCTTGACACTTGATGGGGTCATGATAGTGATATAGATAACTTTTGCTCCAAGAATAACCTTCATTTTTTTTCTGAAAAATCGTCTATTGTTATTATTATTTCAATCCCTCTCTATATATACTTATTTAGCTTGCTCACAAAAAAAATTCTTAGTTACTATTCAAATTGTACGATCCTAATGAAATGAAAGAGCATCAAAATTCTTCTTCTTCTTCTTCTTCGATATCGGATTCAACATTGAAATCCCTCCAAGACTCCATTTCCAGAGCTGTTGATGCTTCTGCAGCTACTTGTGTGAAGGCTGGAAAGAAGATTAAGTTTGACAAGATAAAGCAATACGAAGAATCTCTTCGAATGGTCATGTATTTGAGTTGCTGGGGTCCTAATTAAATTTCGTTTCCGTTTATTAGGTTGATCAATCTTTACTTACGGAATGATTTGGTTTTAATCCAAGAAAGATCGATTGTTCGTCTACTTGATCGTATGATAATAAGATAAGCGGCAAATGAAACAAAAAATGACCATATTGCCCTCAACCTATCTCTTCACTCGAGTCCTATTATCCAGACAGTCAAGTAGGGGGGTCAAATAGTAGAACAACCTAGTATTGTTGGTTTTAATCAGATTTAGATTATGATCTTTGTAAATTGTGGAAATTCTCTGGAGAGATGTTGATTTCTAGTTGTTGATATGTTTGTGGATAAGATTTGTATATAATCTAATGGACTAGACTTGTACCAAAAGGGTTATTTTGGTAAAAACTCCATAAAACTTGCAAAATTATGTTTAGAGATCTGAAAATGTATCAACTTAAATCTATCAAATTTATTTCTTTAAACTGCGACGTATTTCACAAATACTGGATATCAAAGTTATCCATGTGCTTCAACTTACCAAAGTTTTCCGGTATTGGTTGGTTATTAGTGCTGCAGTTATCTATAATCCTAAAGTTTAGGGTTTGGGTCACTGACAACCGTCATTTTTACAACCGAAATTAGTCGGTCCCCGACTAGAAAAACCAAAAAAGTTGTGACATAAATCCACCACATTATTCTTCTCCATGATCCTATGACCAATCAACCCAAATATAAGGATAGAAAAGAAATGCTGAGGAAAAGACATGACACCACATATGTTATCTCTTTATCTCTTTTCCACCACATAAAATCTAGTAAAAATATCACTTTGTGATGTCCTTTTTGTTCTTCCTCATTTTGATTCAAAGAAAAACAAAAAGGCAGAATAATGCTTTCCATGAAACCATTCAAACACCACCATCTCCATTCACCATTAAGTATATTCAATCCATTACTCAAAAAACTTCAAATACAACATCTTCATGAAGGTACTTCAAATAATCAAACAACTTCACATTTTCAACTTTACTTGGCTATTACTATTCTTTATTAATATTTTGATAGATTAAGTGTTTATTTGATGGTTATACAGGAATTAGAAAAGTTGCAGGAAGAAAGCTTGTAGTTGTAGTTAAATCATCAGAGAATCAAGCAGGAGGAGGAGGAGAGAAGAAGATGAAGGAAGAAAGAAAGAGTTTTTTGAGTTTAGAAGAGGCAGGATTAGTTGAAATTTCTGGTTTGAGTACTCACGAGCGATTTCTTTGTCGATTAACGGTATTTATTTCTAAAAATTTCGCGTTTTAACTCTCGCTAACAAGTTTGATGGTCTTAGTTAATTCACCAAGTCAGAAAATTTTAGGGGTTAATTTTCGCTTTTTCATCTCTTAATGACTCTCAAATTTACCAATTTAAATTATGTATGTCTAGAAATATAAAATAGAGAAATTAAGCCATATTGCTTAAGTATGATTATACATAAAGTTATTTTATGTTTTGTTTTTTTTTTAGATTTCATCTCTAAATCTACTAAGAGTTATATCAGAGGAAGAAGGCATTCCAATTGAAGAGCTTAATGCTGGAAAGATTTGTGATTGGTTCATGGAGGATAAGCTCAAAAGAGAGCAAAACTTAGACTCTGCTGTACTTCAATGGGATGACAATGATTTGCAATTTTAATCTTCAACCTATGAGATTAGTCCCGTCGATAATTCTGAGAAATAACATATATTTTTCATTCGTATTGTTATCATTGTTTTCTTTAAGAAGAAATTACAGTTTTTTCTCACATGAGTTTATACTTAATCGTCTTTTACCTATCGTTGTACATTCTTGTGACATTCTTTTAATATTTTATCCTTTTGCAATGGTACAATTTAATGAGAATTACGATTTAAACTTTCCGCCCGGACAAAACAAATGAAAGGTGGATTGTAATAATTATGTGAGTTCTACTCTTTAGTTCATAATCAAGAAACTAAAAGGAAGGGGTTTTAGTAGTGGAATCTCTTTTTAGAGACAAATGATATATGGGCATAATTGATTCTAAGGAAAAGAAATATTTTAACTACAAAAAAAATATCTTAGACGTGAGTGTGTATAACAAATGAAGAATACAATTATTAATTCCCCATTGGGCCCATGCATTTGTAAGAGTGACCTCATCCTGTCTATAGAAACTACTAGTGTTGCTAAGCGCAATTTTAGAAAGTATTTAGTAAGTTATAGCGAATTCTTTTTAGAAATTATTTCATGGCGCTCTTACCCGACAAACTAAGCCACCTATACCATGTTTCTATGAGCTCCAAAACTCGAACAAACACGCGTAGACCCTATGAAGGGATAGCTTGAGGGAGCAGACATTTGCAACTTCGGTCGTACCTCTTCTGTACCAAAGCAAACAGAGATTGGTTGTTACGTCACACGCACACAACCACAGTCTACATGAGGTCGAATGACTAATATGGCTGGTCTATGTGGGTCAATCATTTACTTTTTTTGAAGATGCTCTACTCATCGGGGATGACCGCTTCATCTGCCTACATTTCGGGCTATATAACATTTTTGTAATGTACACAAGGAGTGATTAAGCAAGTAGATTATTAGATTGCAACAAGAAAAAGAGTAGATTAGTAGATATTTTTATTGGAATAGAGGGAATCTTGGTTCAATTAACAAATGAAAAAGTTTGGGTAGTTCTAGTGTCCCACGACGTCACTGGTATTGGCACCTTTGTAAATCCAAAATAAGGATCGTAAACGGTAGTTTATCGAATCAGACATATTAGATATTTGTATTAGATATTTAGTAAGCTATCTGACATCAGATAATTATTTGACGGATATTATATATCAATATCTGAATCTGACTCCGATTGATTAAGGGATAGCGGATAATATTTGATATCCACAACAAAACAATCATTATTTTTAACCATTAGATCTAAATAATAAATCGCAACCATCTATTTTATACATTATTATAAACAAAATTTATATTTTTATTATTTTTATATATTACTTATCGGACACGGATATTTGTCAGAATCCATATCCAATAAGCAAATACCCGATATCCGAAGTTTTTATACTTTTTTAAAATCAAATATAGATGCAGATCAAATGTCGTCCATTCAGATATTTATTAACATGCTTATCCAAAATCTTGAGGGGTTTATTATTATTTTATTTATTTTGAATATGGACTACAATGATCATTACAAAGACATTAATAAATCCATACAATGTGATAAACACGATAACTATCGAATTACTATTGATCTGGTGTCCAAAAAAGTAAATGGCCTAAACGGATTACATGGCCTGAAACTCACATAAATAATTTTATTTATATTCAAATTCATATTCTTGGATGTGCACTTCTATAAAATCGAACCTGAGACATCAGTATTGCGAACTTGATGCACTTACCGTCTGGTTGGGTGAGGGGTTTATTATGTGTAAATGAGAGCTAGTAGAAACAACTTGGGGGCCTCTAGAACTTCCCAAAAGTTATACTAGTAATAAAGGTCAAATGCGTGGGACCCATTATGGGGATTTCTTAATATAGGCAAGTGGGCGGGACCCAGGATGGAGTGTGAGTGATATTGACAAGTTGGTGTTGGGAAACTATTGGTGGGTCAGAATGAGTCACGAATGGGGAATCTTCTTCCATCCAAGATAAGGTTGCCACCTGCTTCCTCTTACTCCTACAATTACTTATTGTCTTCTAGGTATGGGGATTCGTGAGTTGAACATGTTTGGTATTTGAGCTGGCTAAAGCATCCCCAATGGTTACCACAAAAAAAAACACCAAAAAGTAGTATTCACCCATTTTTTTGTTGTTTTCAAATTGGGGAACCCAAAGGCAAAACACTCACCAAATCACTATTCATCACACCAAATTTCATTTTTACCATTTTTTAACACTAACTTTTAAAAAAAATAAATTTAACTAGTTGAAATTACAAGACTTAAACTACAAATTAAACTAATACGACATTTTAATAAAACTACAAACCGAAACTAATACGACATTTCGACCGTTGTACTCCGGTTGCGTGTTTTTTTTCTATTTGCGTCTCGTTAAACGAATTCATTAAATGTGGTCATTTTGACCGTTGTACTCCGGTTGCGTGTTTTTTCCCTCTCAACCCAAGGTGTATGTCTTGTTTAATCAACCCAGACACTATGTCTTGTCCCCTCAAGTCTGCAAAAGTTGTCTTGTCCAGTCAACCCTCCAAAAGTAACTTTGTCCGCTCAACACAGAGTATCTTATTGAACCCTCCCCTATAAAAGTGTTGTGGCATGGAGAGGTTGTTGCAGAGTATTAGTTAGAGATTATAAATATACCTTGTTGCTCGAGCGTTCCCATTGAGTAAAGATGTCTGGTTCATCGTCGTCCTTTTGCTTGATTTGTAATCGTTCCGGCATTCCATAAGCGAGTGTGGATGGTGTTGGTGTTATTGTCTGAACGATTGTTATGATTATCTAACCTTGAGTTATGCAGACGGAGTTAGCGGAAGAGGTGGTTATCTTCACTGCAAAAAATGCAACTATTTTGACTGGGTTTCAGACTATATCGATCGTTTGTTAAAGGTTAGTTTATTAGGTTACGATTGTGGTTATATGTATACATAAATTTTATTCCCAGTGTAACATAACAAATATGTTCAATTTATTCAGGAGGTGGCTGAAACACCATGCCCTGTTTGCGATGAGGTTGGATACGATCATAATACATGTCCGGGAGTCGAGCCTAAAGACGAACCTCCAACGTATTATTCGGGGGAGAGCGATTCCGATTAATATTTGGGATCCCAATGTTTTATTACGAATATTAGAATTCCCTAAAAAGTATAATTATGTATGTTATTTCTATGAAACGACATCTACTTTGATTCATGGAGTACTTTTTTTTATTGAAATGTCTCCGAAAGAGTACACAAAATCGATAACGGTAGAAATGAAAATCATAATAGTCCAATTATGTGTTATTAAGGGTATAAATAAAAATATTTAAGGTAGTCTTTTTTTCGAATATTTAGATTAAATGTTTAATTTTTTATTTTAGTGTAATTTAATTAAGTAATTAAAAATTTTATCGGACCAAACACAAAAAAAAAAAACATAAAAAGGGATCAAAAAATTAAACAAAAAACAAAAAAGGGACCAAACATTAAAGAAGAAACAAAAAGGAGGACTAATAATTAAAGAAGAAACAAAAAAGGGGACCAAACAGTTATTAAATAAACTCTGGGCCCACCTCTCACCATTTTGATGAGAGGGAACAGTAACTGCCCAGATTACTGTTCACGGCACAACAGATTTTTGGCAATCTGCTGTGCCGTTGGGTGGAGAATTTTCAATTTGGTGATCTCTTGATCAGTTGCAGGAGCATCTCTACTCAAACTCTAAAATTTAGTCAACAGTTGGTAGCCCAAGTGGTTCCAAGGTGTTGACATAAACTCCAGAAAGCCCTGGAGGTCCCAGGTTCGAATCCCAGAGAAGGTGGAATCTTTGGTTATTTGAATTGGGATTATTAGGGTGTAAATAATGTTGTTGGCCTTTAGGGCATGTTCTAGTTGGGCTATAGGCCCGGTCCTGTTAGTGTTTGAGTGGGCAGTTATCGAGCTTATCACATCTATGATGTATCAAGTGCCAAATGTAACGACATACGTAGATCGTAGTCGGCTTCCAAAAAAAAAAAAAAACCCTAAAATTTAAACGGTTGCATGAGATGTTTTAGAATATTTTTGTAAAATATTCCCAATACAAAATTTAAAATGGATTTCTATAATATGGTGTTGATAGTTATTTTAGAGATTTTTAAAAAGATCTTTTAAATTTAAAATGACTTCTGAAGATCTATAAGTGTCATATAAGCAAATCAATGTTTTTGTAATCAAAATATAAATTTTCGAGTTTTTCTTGATTGTTGGATTGGAAAATATTCTTCAACAGTCATGCGAATCTGATCCAAATGTAACGACATACGTAGATCGTAGTCGACTTCCAAAAAAAAAAAAAAACTCTAAAATTTAAACGGTTGCATGAGATGTTTTAGAATATTTTTGTAAAATATTCCCAATACAAAATTTAAAATGGATTTCTATAATATGGTGTTGATAGTTATTTTAGAGATTTTTAAAAAGATCTTTTAAATTTAAAATGACTTCTGAAGATCTATAAGTGTCATATAAGCAAATCAATGTTTTTGTAATCAAAATATAAATTTTCGAGTTTTTCTTGATTGTTGGATTGGAAAATATTCTTCAACAGTCACGCGAATCTGATTCAGTTAAAGAAAAAAAAAAGTGATAAAAGAGGTTACAAAATTAGACGTACTTTAGATCTAACTAAAAAATATACCATCCCTCGAGAGTAAACAAATCAATCACGAGAGAAAAAAGATTTGACTGGAATACTTAAAACATCTCCAATACAACACTAAAAACAAATTCTAAAAATCATAGAGGTTAAGTGTGAAAAATAGACGGCTAAATGTCCTTTTTCCTCCTTGGCCTGAAAATGAGACCCGACTTCAATTTGAAAACTGATGTGCCCGACTCCCATTAGTCCACTCGATTTTCTCTCTCAGGGCCGAACTAATGGGAGTCGGCCACATCAACTTTCACGATAAGTTCGGACCCATTTTCGGACCAAACCATATTTTAGAAAAATAAATCAGATATTTCCCAAAGAAAACGACAAAGTGTTTTGATCTTGACACCACCAATAATTCAGGAACCCACATAAAAAAGTAATCCGGTTTTAGAAAACAACTTAACAACTATAAAATACCACTCTCTTTCCCTCTCTATAAAATACCCTCAACTACTCTTATCCACTTCACTAACAAACCAAAACCCAAAACAACTACTACTACTAATTTACACAATTATTATCCGTCACCGGAATCTGACACACATCACCGTAGAAAATAAAGTATGGCTTACTTTGGAAGAGTTTGGATGGCAGCAACAGTAGCCCTAGTTCATCAAGGTCACACAGATCAAGGCTTCAAACTAAACGCCAGCCTGAAATCATTAAACTTGGGTAAGATAATGTTCTCTTCATCTGAGAACTCCATCGGAATCCGATCATTCGCCGGCGTATTAAATTCCGATTTTGGAGTTTTTAGCCGGAGTAATGAAGTTGATGATAAAAGAAAACAAGCTGATGAATCTGTACAAAAAGCTATGTATTTGACTTGTTGGGGACAAATCTAAATTTGAGATTTTGGGGATCCGGTATAATTGAGTTTTCCTTCCGATCCGATCTGACTGGGTTGGATCGGATCGATCGGATCTGGTTTAATCTGAACGTAATATTGAGCTTAAACATGGAGACGAAGAAAGATGAGAAATTCTTGTGTATATTGTAAATATAATGTTTCAAGAACTAGTTTCTTCTTTGCTTTGTAAATTTTCTAGCATTGAATGAAATTGAAGGAAGTTTTTGATTCAATTTGGTTGTCTATCTTTTCATTTGTTAGCTTAATTTCAAACTTTCATTTGTCTATCTTTTCGTTTGAGTCGTTTTGTGCCATTTGAACCGCCTGTGCTCTCCTCTCACATGTCCAGTCACGTGGAGAGAGAAACTCTTGTTTCTCTCACAGGCGGTTCAAGTGGGAGTCCCTAGAGGTGGATTGTGTAGCCTTGTTGTATTTGATACGAGTTCATTTAAGTCAGAGGAATCAAACTCAGACGTAAGAGAAAAAAAAACACCATCCAAGTGGTGTCAACTAGACGGAACTACAACTACTCAAATCTGACCAGGGTTAAGATGGGTTAAATCGGCCAAGGCCTATATCGGGCCCATGTCAGGCAACTTTGCCCAATCTGTTCTACAAGGGTTGGACCTAGTCGAGCATGGCTGATCCCGAGCTACCTAGTTTGAGCTCACTTGTAGCCTAGTTGGGTCAGGCCGAAGCGGGTTGGGATGGATGGATTGTTGACACCTACAGAGGAAGAATAACCCAAACTTGGAAGTAACAACATGTCTAAGGTGCTGTTTGTTTTTCTAGATTTTCAGATCTGAAATCTGAATTGCAACCCAATTCAGATTTCAGATGTTTGTTTTTTTATTAGTGAAATCTGAAATGTTGGGCTGAAATCTTAAACATCTGAATTGTCTGAAAAAATGTCTACTTTTTTCAGACTTCAAAACAAGTCTGAAATAGAATGAAATTGTCTGAAAATGTGTAAAAGACATTTATGCCCATTGTTAAGTGTTTAGAAAGTTTGTCCCCACCCTCATCAACAGTGGCTATCCTCCACCACCGGCGATCTCCGCCACCACCACCATTATCGGCGATCTCCGCCACCACCACCATTACCGGCGATCTCCGCCACCACCACAAATGACAAATAACAAGAATTTATTTAACTTCTTCGCCAAAAAAAATTTGATCTTTGATTTATAAAATAAACCCTAGATTCACTAGAGAATGGATCCAGAAAATCAATTATAAAGAAAAATTAAACCCTGATCCCATAAGAAATCAAACATGTATGAAGTAATGGAGGAAGATCTCCTGAACCAACTCCTCGTCACAGTAAAGCTTGAAAATACCCTCTCTCTCTAGAACACCATAACTTTTATAATACCAACAGACCAGTTGTTGTAGACCCTTTTCGAAGAACAATCCATAGGCTCCTCCGTTTCCTCTAATATGATGAAATCCTAGATTCATAGTCTCATCTGAATCAAGGCGATTTTCAAACGTATTCGCCTCTGATTTTGAGGGATTTTCCACATAGAAGGTAATCTTCTCCCCCGTCTAGCCTCTGTGTGTGTAGATCGGAAAGGGTTTTCGATTCCTCCAACAAATGCTTCACAGAATCAGGACAAAGACTAACTATGGTTCTTCCGAAAACCCTAACGAATCCATTGCTATTTAAAGTCTCGTTAGAAAATCCAGTTGATTCTAAGGTATTTGGGTAGGTTAAGAGGTTGTAGAGAGAGAAAGAGTAAACAGATGATGTTCTTGTGTGGATTGAAGGAGAAGAGGCGGCAGATGGAAAGAAGAAGAGAGAAATGAATTAGGGTTTCAAGTTTGGGTCTTTTTAAACCAATAAGGGTATAAGTGTCAAATATAAAATTCAGACACAACCATTCAGATTGAAAAAACAAACATCCAAATTGTAAATAAGTTAGTCAATTCAGATTCAGCCAATTCAGTTCAGCTAATTCAGATTCAACCAATTCAGATTCAGACAAAGAAAAAAAAACAAACACAACCTAAGAATACTCGAGGTACAAGGTAAATGGTAAAATAATTTCAGTTGTGAAACTTATTATTTCTCAATCATATACAGATCAGGAGATTAATAAAGATGTAGTTCGTTCAGTTCATGACTTTCTCTGTCGTGATCTACGAAGAGAGACTGACAAAACTCAGCTAAAGATAAAGTACACGAAAAAACACCACAAGCAATGAATGAAACCATTCCAACAAGTTCTAGAACACATACTTAACCATCCAAATATTTTCATGGAAACTTCCCAGTAAAACAAGATAATCATGCATGAGCAACGGCTGGTTCTTACTAAATTGTGCGCTTTTCTCAACCCTATATTCAATGAAGGTGTATTGAATCCACTTTAAAACAGCAACTTGAACCTCTTGATTCTTGCTGAAGTTTGCCCCAACTTAGAGCGAGTTAATCGTTCAAGGCATTGTAATTCACGATCTTCTAGCTCTGGAAGGAAGCCCTTGAAGTTGGGGCAGTCTCTAATCACAAGAGTGTGGAGTTGAGGTTGTATTATCTGTCGTGGAAGAAACTCAACTTCTCGAATTCCATTTATTATGAAACATTCTAGACCAGTCATGTTGATATTCAATACTTCGACATTGCTGGATGTAATCTCCAACTTCTTTAGACAGGGAAAGGTAGTCGGCGATGTAGTCAACTTTGGGCAATGATCAATGACCAAACTTTGAAGCATAGGAAAAGAAGGAGAAGAATAAGAAGAAGAGTTGTCAATCCATTCTTGTAAATTAAGCATTTGATATAAAGTAAGTGATTTTAAGTTAGGAAGTTGCCCAAGCCCTTGAAGTTGTTCACATCTGTTCCACTTTTGGAGATTTAACACCTCCAAATTTTGTAGAGACATGAATGAGATATTAGTAGTCATCCATGATGGAAGTTTTAGACCATTATAACCAACAATCCTCAAGTGCTTCACATTAGAATGAGGTTGGAGGCCTTCTAATACATCATCTTCATTTTCACCACCACCGCCATCTTCCTCTTCAAAAGTATACCCTTTAGGACTAAAACGCCAGTCTAGTGTCAAAGAGGTAATATTTGGTTTTCCGCTTAATTTTGCTCGTTTGGCTTCTTCTGTTCCACCTCTTACCCTTTCCAAATTATAGACACCGAAGCGGCCACATATTAGGTTTAGACCTCCTAGCTCTCCAATGCCACCACCACCACCACCACATGCCCCTCTATTTTCCCTCACTATATAGCGATATAACGATTTAAGGCAAGTTAGCAGACCTATTCCTAATAAAGTTTTTTTTGTGTCTCTCAAGTAAATAAGGCTTGTCAACTTTGTCCAATTTCCTATGTAATTGGGAAGCTCGCAATCCCCTAAATTTGCTTCTTCTAGATTGTATAGGCCGGTAATGCACGACTCTGGTAGTACTTTGATACTACTACCCTGTAGGTAGAGGTACCTAAGAAGTTTCAGTGCTCCAATCTCTTCGGGTAGTGCTTCCAACTTCTCACAGTATTTAAGTTGTAATGTCCTCAGGCTTTTAAGGCCATCAATACTTTTCGGCAAACGTCTTAAATTTGTAGATGAAACATCGAGTAACCTTAAGTGTTTCAGAGCTCCCAAGTCTTCCGGTAGCTTTTTAAGATTTCTACAAAGTTCAAGGTTCAACTCTTTCAAATTATCACAACTAGTAATGGAGTTAGGTAATTTTTGCATTCCCCAACAAGCAAGAGAAAGGTGTTTAAGATGTTTCAGAGCTCCAATTTCATTAGGTAAACCTCGTAATCCAGGGCATTTACCGAGTTCTAGGGTCTGCAAGTTTGACAGGCCAGTGATAGACATCGGCAACTCTTCCCCTACAAAACCATTTAGATTGAGGTGCCTTAAATTTTTTAATGCTCCAATGTCCTTTAGAAGATTTTCGATTCCTATGGTCTCTTTTAGTATAAGTGTTTGCAGATTATAAAGAGTACTAATGCTCAAATTTTCCACTCCATGATTACATTTCGAAAGGTTAAGGTATCTCAAGTGTTTCAAACTCATGACTGGAGAAGGTAAATGTGTAATCCGTGAACCAGTCACATCTAATACCCGCAAGTACTTATTAGTAAAGACATGACCAGTTTCGTTTGCATCTAAGGTTAGTAAAGTGCGGAGTTTTTTCGGAAGTTTTGTTAAGTTTTTCTCGTCAAACACCACGCGTAGACGACGAGCTTCAGAAGATATGTCTCCCATCTTGCTAGCCTTCACGTTTAAGCACTCATTATTCTCAGTGACGCTTTCTGCCATATCATGTATGAGATCGTGCATCTTGTAATACTTGTCCCCCTTTGGTGATTTTTGAAATAACGAATTTCTTAACAAAATGTCAAAATTTTGATTTCCGACTTGTTCCATTAATGGTGATGGAAGAAAGCCTTCCGCCATCCACAATTGGATCAGAGTTTCTTTGTTGAACTCCCAGTCTTTTGGGAATATAGAACAATATGAGAAACATTGTTTCAAATTAGATGACAAATGGTAGTAACTCAATTTTAGTATTTCATTTATTCTACTCTCACTGTCTAATATATCCATTATCTTATCGCGTCTTATGTTCTCCCATTCGCTTTCTTCTTTCAGTTTGTACATAAGACATCCTAATGTTTTTGCTGCAAGGGGTACACCACCACATTTGATCGCTATTTCTTTTCCTAGATCTATCATATATGGGTTTATTGATGCTCCGCCAGGAGAAAATGCTCGGTGCTTGATAATAGCCCAACAACCTTCGTTTGATAATAGTTGCAAATTATATGTAGAATTCGCTCCCTTAATATTTGATGCAACTTTATCACTTCGTGTCGTGACTAAAATTTTGCTTCCTTGAGCACCAACTATTAAACGACTTCTAAGACTCTCCCATTTAACAGAATTTTCGTTCCACATATCATCGAGGACTAAGAAATACTTCTTACCACTCAACTTATCTCGAAATGTGTCTACCAACACGTCAGTAGTTGGTATATCATGGCAAGTTGACCTAGTGATGGATCCAATGATATCCCTTAAGATTCGATTAACATCAAACTCACTATCATACACACAAATCCATATTCTTAGATCAAAATGTGTCTTTACTAACTCGTTGTTATAGACTTGTTGGGCAAGTGTTGTCTTCCCAATTCCCCCCATACCTACGACGGGTACAACCGAAATATTTTCATAGGCTGATGAGTTAAGCAACAAGTCAACTATGTTGGAAATGTCTTGCTCCCTTCCGACATTTATTTCCGAATCATCTCCGTAGGAGTCAGTTTCTCGGTCAAGTTCGAGACTAGTATTAGTACTAGCAAGGGTTATAGTGGTTGGGGTGAAGTGAAACCTAACCATATCTTTGGCAATTTCATCTAATGTTTTGTTGATACATTTGATTTTATAAGCCATTTTGATAGAAAATTTGGTTTTTGAAGCTAAAGAGTGTACTTTGTTGTGGTTAATTACCTCTGGACGCATGGATTCGTATGAAAGTTCGTCAAGAATGTCGTCGGCATCATAAGCAACATCTCTAAGCTGTTTGAGCCAGCTCCTGACAAGAGTTTCAGTCTCTTGTCGCTTCTCCGCTTCAGAAATTACTGCCAAAATCATCTCCAAAGTCTTCTCTAATCTTTTAAGATCATCTTTCACATTCCAAATCATACCAATCTCTTTTGCAGCAAGGGGGCCTAGTTTCTTCAGGATTTCAGTTACAAAATTAACAATTAGACCTTCACCAATGCCCATTCTCTCTCTCTCTCTCTCTTAACTAACCAGGGTAAGAGTTTGTTTTCCTAATTTCCTTATGTCTATTTATGCTTTTCTATCTCTCTCAAAGAATTGACATTTTTATTGTTGAACTATCAAAGAATTGACTTGGTTAACCTATATGAATATATAATAGTAGTCAATTTATTAGGCTATAATTCGTCAACAGTTGGTAGCCTAAGTGGTTTGAAGGTGTTGACGTAAACTCCAAAAAACCCTGGAGGTCCTACGTTATTAAGCTATAATTCAACTTCAAATGAGTAAGGACATTAAATATGTGGTGTAATTTTGGGTCATTAAATGTGGTGTAATTCAACTTCAACAAAAGAAAATGACATTAAATATGTGGTGTAATTTTGGGTCATTAAATATGTGGTGTAATTTTGGGAGTTTTAAAGTGGCTCCGCTCAACTTGATTGTTTTTGACATTGTCTTACAAATAAAATTTGTGAGGGATTTACGGGTAAACAGGGTGCCTGTAGAACTTGCCTATTATTTTTCACCTAGCCAGTTGACTGGCAAGACATCTAATTTAAGACAAGTTGAAACAAAATTAATAATTTTCTTCATTATTGAAATTCTAACAATTTAATTGCTTTACAACATCTAGCTTTTTTTTCTTTTTTTTATGAGATGTAATATTTCTAGCTTCGGAAAGAGTTCCTTTCCCTATATGTCAATTAAATGAATTGACTTTGCCGGGACAATAAGTGAATATACAATAGTAGTCAATTTATTGGGCTAATTCAACATCTAATGGGAACACATTATATACTTGGTGTAATTTGGGGGGTTCATGAGTAAACGGGACTGATAACAATAAAGTCAGAGTGCATAAAGAACTTACCAATTATTTTTGTCCTTGCCAGAAGAGTGGCATTTTTTTTTTTTTTCTTTTTTTTTTTTCTTTTGTTAAGGAAGAAGAGTGGCATCCAATTTAATACAAGTTGAGATGAAGATGAACTGATGTTTTTTTTTAATTATTGAAATTCTGGAAAAATAATTAAATTAAGACAAGTTGAACTAGGTGATTTCTCGAAGAAGAAAAGAAAGAGGGAGAGAAAAAAACAATTTAGGGAAAATTCATTCATTGGTAGCACCCACGTATGTAGTTTTGGTGGGAAGCTAAATTCTTTTTTTTTTTTTTTTTTTTCTGTTGAACTAACTTGCATTAATTAAATCACAAAGTTATTACAATATTTATTAACTAACATAGAAGGCACATTTTTTCATATTTTACTAACATTCTTCTTCCGCGCCCATTTAGCTAAAGTGTCTGCACTGGAATTGAGATTTCTCCTTGACTCCTTGTATACTGAAATTTCACCTCCTCGAATTCTTTCCTGATTTCCTTGATTCTCCGGACATGTATTAGAGATTGCCAGTGTATCGAGTGCTGTTTATTTTTGAGGTGTTTGATTAGATTGATGTTGTCGCTTTCGATTATTATCTTCTTGTGGTTGTTGGCTTTCGCCCATTCGAGACCGAACAAAAGCGCCATTGCTTCTCCTTCTTCGTTGTTTTTGGCTCTAGAAGATTTTACATTTGCTTCTATGAATTTCGATTCTGCATTGTGGACAATAAAACTGATTCCTATATTGGATGTTAGATTGATAAAGGAAGCGTCTACATTCATCTTAATATAATTCTGATGCGGAGGCTGCCATTTTTCATTTGAAGTTTGTATTATTTTCTTGCTTTTGTTATTGATTTTTGGGAAATTTTCAATCATTTTTATGATCTTATCGAGATCATTGATTTCATGTTGGAAACAGTGATCACACCTCACTTTCCATAAAATCCATAATATGATCGAAAAGTGGATATTATTTGCAATGTAGCTACGATGAACATTTTCTTCCCATGAGAAGATCCAGTCAGAAATAGACGTTATATTTTCAGAAATGATATTGAATTTAAATCATATATTTTTCGCCAGAGCGCAATGTAATAAAGTATGTTCAATAGATTCAACATGCGTGCAATTAGGACAAAGATTATTATTGTCGATATATTTTCCAATTCTTTCTCTAACCGGTAGAACTTTGTTACAGATTTTCCAGATGAACATTTTGATTCGAGGAACAGTAGGGATAGACCATATGAAATTCCAGTTATGATGATTATTATTGGTGTTACTATTTTGATTGCTGAGGTGTTGATATATAGAAACGACTGTGAAGTGACCCGATTTGGTGAGCTTCCACTTGAGATGGTCTTTACCGTCACTATTCACTGGGATACATTTGATAAGGTTCTGGGTATGCTCGTCGAAATTAGCTCTAAGGAGATCGTTATCCCATAGATTGTTCGAGATGAGTTGAGCCACTTTGCTTAAATTGGACTGGTTATTGTTCTGAATTGGTCCTTAAATGGAATGACAACTGGGTCCTCTGTATAGGATATTGTATTGTGATAAAAACCCTCTTTGTTCGGTCGTTTCGGTTTGGGCGGTTTTTAGAAACCCCAAGCCGAAGCCAAACCAAACCGGTTTGGATTGATCGGTTTTTCGACCGAACCGAGCCGAACAGTGAGCGGTTCGGCCTAAAAACCTATCGGTCCGGTTCGACTTGGTTTGGTTCGGCCGATTAGTTCGGTTTTTGCTCACCCCCTACATCTACGGGAAAACACAGGGTCAGCCCTGGGCCCAAGCGACCCAGGCGGTCGCCTAGGGCCCCAAATTTAGGAGACCCCGATTTATATAACATTATATATAGATAGCATTAATATATGTATTATTTTATGCACATGTACAACAAAATTTATTGGGTAGTAAAATTGGCGGAGCAGGTGATTAGTGAACCTAAGGTCACGGGTTCGATTCCCACGACTTGTATAAGGTCAGGGGTTTGACTCCCACGACTTGCATGATAGTTTAGATAATTTTTGTTCTCGACATATTCGCCTAAGGCCCCCAAAAGTCAGGGCTGGAAAAACACATTATATATTTGGAGTAATTTTGGAGGGGGGCTCTAGAACTTGCTATAACAATAAAGTGAGGTGCCTATATAACTTGCCTATTATTTTTGTCCAACCCAGTAGAGTGGCATCTAATTTTGATACAAGTTGAAATAAATTAATGCTTTTTTTTTTAATTATTGAAATTGTTGAAACATAATTAGTTGCCACCCACTTACATCTTAAGTTACATTAATATAGTATTACCTTTGAGGGGATTGGGTGAGGAAAGGGGGTTACCTCATACTTGTTTATAATAGGGAACCTGGACTTGGAATCTATAATTATTGGGTTTATTGCACAAGGTACTAATTTGAAATAGGATTTCACATACACCATCAACAATTAGACCCTTGAACAATCACCATTCTCTCTCTTTAATGATTAAATGATCAAGCAACAAGCTAGGGTAAGAGTCCATTTTTCCTAAGAAAATGGCTATGAATGTCTCGAAAAAGTTGACAGAACCAGTAAGCACAGTAGTCATATGCCCATATTCCTTATGTTCATAATAAAGTCAGTCCAAAGCAGAATAAAATTCCATCTTTCCTGTTAGTGGTGTACACTGGGCCAAGTTATAGAGCTTGGCTCGCACATCGCTCAACTAGGAGAGTCAAGTCAGGCCTGGCCGGTGTTAAAACAGACTAGGCCGGTAAAGGGCCAGCCTAGGCAGCTCTGCCCATCATGTTGGCCCAACCCGAGTCACGCCACTATTTGTTGCTTGGAACAACTTTCGTAATTGTGACTTAGAAGACCCTGCCTCGAAACTGTGTTTTATCTTTGACTATTTGCCTTCTGACACGACTAAATTACTATATCCATCATCTCACAATTGTCTTTTTTTTTTTGTTAAGAGATCTCACAATTGTCATTAACACTATTTATAGTACTACAAGTATCCCATGACAACAATAATGGACATAGACTCGATTATTTTATAGGTGTTCACTATAAAAAGCATATAAGTTTGAATTCAAACATCAAACATAATATAAAGAGTACTACAAGCAAGAATACATGATTTCAAGATATCTTATGATTATAATCCATAAATTTCATCATCCAAAGTATATAATTGTATTCTCTATAAACTAAGTGCATAAAAATGAAAATTGTTCCTACCAAAAAAAAGAAAAATAAAAACTAATAACAAATCAAACCAATACTAACAAGAAAAACTAACTAAACTACTATTTTGTTAATCTCTTTGGGCTTCATTTGAATATCACCACCAATAACATCTTCATCAGGAATGTACTTTCCCCAGTACCAATGCTTCTTCCAAACATGTGACATTTCTTCGATAGGAACTCCTTTAGTCTCCGGCAAAAAGAAGTAGATAAAAACGGTCATGACAAACACGAAAAACGCGAAGAAGAAGAACAATCCGAACTTCATGTGACATAACATGGTTAGGAAGATCTGTGCGATCACGAACGTGAAGAACATGTTCACCGAAACATTAATACTTTGAGCTGCTGATCTGATCTCGAGTGGGAAAATTTCACTAGGTACTAACCATCCAAGAGGACCCCATGACCATGCGAAACCCATTACGAATAAACATATGCATATCACTAGTCCCATAGCATAAGGCTTTGGAATCACTGCAATACCCGTCGTTCCGAATTTAATCCAGATTAAAACTCCTACTAGAGCCTGCACATTCAAATAAAATTATGCATTAGATGGGATATAATTAGGGTTTAGGAATTGAAAGAATACATATTTAGGGTTTAAGCATAAATACTAAATTGGGTAGGGAGATAATAAGAAAATTACTTAGTTACCTGAAAGATGAACATTTGGCAACCACCCTCTAAGAATAAAGCCCTCCTTCCAAACTTATCAGTGGTAAAGATGGCAACAAAAGTAGCAATAGCATTAACAACACCAGTGATCAAAGCAGACATAAGTGAAGCATTATTACCAAACCCTATTGTTTGAAACAACACTGGAGCATAGAACATAACCACATTAATCCCTGTGAGTTGTTGGAAAAATGGGATAAGTATAGCCATTGTCAAATGTGGTCTATATCTCTTTTGGAAAATATCATTCCATGGGTGTGTCACTTTCTTAGATGCATCACTAGCCGCTACTAAATCGTTGTATTCGTCTTCGACATTAACGTTACCACGAATACGTTGAAGTTGTTGTTTAGCCTTTTCAGGTTCGCTTCTTTCGATCAATGAATTTGGAGTATCAGGGAGATAGAAAGCACCGAATGTCATGATTAGAGCGGGCACGGCCGCTAGACCTAAACTCCAACGCCATCCGGTACCATTATGAATCTTGTTTGTAAAGTAGTTAACTAAATTTGCACCCAAAATACCGAATGTGATCATCAATTGAAAAAACATATTAAGCGCTCCACGGAATTTGTACGGTGCCATTTCCGATAGGTAAAGTGGCACAGACTGCAAAATAAGGAGAAAAGGAAAGAATTATTCAACAAAATTTTAGTTTTATTTTTATATATGTAACAGAAAAACCCATAAGATTATAGAACTTTAAGAAACCCAAAGTACAACTAGGTCTATCAAAAACGTCTCACGAACCGATTAAAAGAGTATTAAAAAATAATTTTTACCTGATTAGCGAATCCAACACCAAAACCAAGTAAAATACGACCAATATAAAGCATGGCTAGATTTTGAGCAAAAGCATTGATGGCTGAACCACCAAGAAACACAAGACCACCGGCTAGCATAGATATCTTACGTCCGAAAGCCCTAGTAACGATACTAGCTCCCAGCGAAGCGATAAGAGCCGCTATGTATAATGATGAAGTAAACATAGTGAGGAGTTCACTGTCAAATTTGCAGTATTGATTCGCCGATACAGCTCCAATTTCTTGCTTATAAACTTTTGGAAAAAACTTTTGCAAAAAAGGTGTCATACCCGTCACTCCACCTATATATTTAATAGGACAAAAAAGGGTAATCGAATTAGTCTATAGTTCATTAATTAGACTCAACATATACAAAAATCATAGTATAAAATACTGAAAAAGTAGACGTATTCCAGACCTAAACAGAAATTGAAAAGACCAAAAAAAAGAGTATATAAATCAAACCTGATATTCCAATATCATATCCAAAAATAAGACCACCACAAGCAGCAATTAGACAAGTAATGAAAACATGAGAAGTTAACTTCCCAGGATATTGTTTCCCTGTTTGTGTTGAAGATGACACAAACCCACCCGCCATTGTTGAACCCTAATAAAACTCTCTCTTACTTTCTACCTCTACCCTTTGTGAAGATGAAAGATATGAAGTGAAAGGACTAAGGATGTGGGGTTTTATATGTATAGTTTGGATATGTATTTTAGTAGGACTCGTAATCCTTAATAGTTGTGATAATTAAGATAATGTTGTTATTATTAAATAGATAATTAAGAATTTAGTTAATCCTATTTCACTTTGGATTTGGATTTGAATTATTGTTGGAGTCCAAATATAATAGAATAGTTTCTTCTTTGCTTTCTAAATTTTCTAGCATTGAAATAAATTGAAAGAAGTTTCTTATTCAATTTGATGATTTATCTTTCAATTTTCTAGCAAAGACTAAAATTAAATCTCCCTTTAAGTGGTGTCAGTTGATCGAACTACGGCGACTCAAATCCAACCAGACCCAGGATGGGTCTGATCGGCCAAGGCCAATATCAGATCCATGTTGGGCCGTTTTGCCCGATATGTTGTCCTAGGGTTGGGCGCAGTCTGGTAGACCTTCTCTTGACACTGCAAAACGGATGAGCTTTAGCTACGCTCCTTTTGTTACAGATTAAAAATATCGTGGATATTAGTCAGCATTTGCTATGGATATTTTTAAGAGTTAATTCCTATTTGCCCCCTACTTTGTGACCAGCTTCTTTTATGGCCCCCTACTTTCTGTAAATTCAAATATGGTCCCATTTTTTAATGTAAATATCATAACTATCCTTCTTATAAATATTTTTTTTAAATAAAATTAAATAAAAAGGCCAGTGCTTTGGGGAAAGCTAAATAGTTTCCGGGGTGTGAAATTTTAAAGAGAATATGTAGAATTTTAGAGATTTTTCGGGGAAATAAATTTTAAGGGGAATTAAAAGAAAGGGTTAATTCCGTTTTGGCCCCCGATTTGTGACCAACTGGCCGTTTTAGCCCCCATAAGTGTCCGGCAGTTCGTTTTGGCCCCAAAAAATTCCTAAATGGCCCCAAATTTTTTTAACCTCCCAATTATACCCCCATGGCATTTCTGTAATTTATTTTTTTTCTTTTTCTTTGTCCACCTCATCTAACAATTGACACATCACTCTGTCCACCTCACCCTTCTTCTCCGGCGAAAGGTTGCCGGCCGGAATAAAAAATTCCGGCCGGCCACCTTTACCAAAATAAATTTTTTTTTTTTTTTTATTTCTCTCTCTTCTTCATCTCCTTCTTTCTCTCTCTTCTTCATCTCCTTCTTTCTTTCTTCTTCTTTCTTTCTTCTTCTTTCTTTCTTCTTCTTTCTTTCTTCTTCTTTCTTTACCTCTCTCTCTAACCCCTCTCTCTCTCTCCCTATAACTCCGGCGAAGGGGCGGAGCCCCTTCGCCGGAGAACCAGACCTTGAAGGTCTGGTTTCAAACCAGACCTTGAAGGTCTGGTTTCCAACCAGACCTTCAAGGTCTGGTTCTCCGGCGAAGGGGCTCCGCCCCTTCGCCGGAGTTATAGGGAGAGAGAGAGAGGGGTTAGAGAGAGAGAAATAGAAGTGTTAGAGAGAGAGAGAGGTAAAGAAAGAAGAAGAAAGAAAGAAGAAGAAAGAAAGAAGGAGATGAAGAAGAGAGAGAAAGAAGGAGATGAAGAAGAGAGAGAAATAAAAAAAAAAAAAAAATTATTTTGGTAAAGGTGGCCGGCCGGAATTTTTTATTCCGGCCGGCAACCTTTCGCCGGAGAAGAAGGGTGAGGTGGACAGAGTGATGTGTCAATTGTTAGATGAGGTGGACAAAGAAAAAGAAAAAAAAATAAATTACAGAAATGCCATTGGGGTATAATTGGGAGGTTAAAAAAATTTGGGGCCATTTAGGAATTTTTTGGGGCCAAAACGAACTGCCGGACACTTATGGGGGCTAAAACGGCCAGTTGGTCACAAATCGGGGGCCAAAACGGAATTAACCCTAAAAGAAAACACTCCACCTCACCTCACTCTCTCTCCACCTCAACTCACTCTCTCTCCACCTCACCTCACCTCTTTGTCTTCTCCGATTTGGTCGCCGGCCGGAAAATTTTCCGGCCAGCGACCATGAAGAAAAAATAAAAATTTCACTCTCTCTCTCTCTAGAAACTCCGGCGAAGGGACCCCTTCGCCGGAGTTTCTAAAGAGAGAGAGAGAGTGAAATTTTTTTTTTTTTTAATGGTCGCCGGCCGAAAATCGGAGAAGATAGAGGTGAGGCGGAGAGAGAGTGAGCTGAGGTGGAGAAATATTTTGCTTTCCCCCTAAATAAAATTGTCAAACAAAATTGACCAATTTTTGACCAAGTCTTCACACCCCGGAAACTATTTAGCTTTCCCCAAAGCGCTGGCCAATAAAAAAACATGAATTCCACCTAACCTCTCTCTCCACCTCACATCTCTCTCTCTCTCTCTCTCCAACTCACATCTCTCTCTCTCCAACTCACATCTCTCTCTAACTCACCTCTCTCTAACTCACCTCTCTCTTTTCCAACGAAAGTCGTCGACCGAAAAATTTTCCGACCGGCGAGCTTCAAAAAAAAACTCTCAACCACTTCGTCGGAGCAAGGTATGTTCGTGAACATACCAGATCTTTCCGTCCGGCGACCTTCGTCGGAGAAGAGAGAGGTGGGTTGGAGAGAGAGAGGTGAGTTGGAGAGAGAGAGAGAGAGAGGTGAGTTGGAGAGAGAGGGGTGAGTTGGAGAGAGAAAGAGGGGTGAGCTGGAGAGAGAGAGGTGAGGTGGAAAGAGAGGTGAGGTGGAGAGAAAGGTGAGGTAGAATACATGTTTTCTATTTAATTTTAATTTGAAAAAATATTTATAGGAAGGATAGTTACGACATTTACATTAAAAAAATAGTCATATTTGAATTTACGAAAAATAGGAGGTCATAAAGGATTGGTCACAAAGTAGGAGGCCCAATAGAAATTAACTCTATTTTTAATGTGTAGCAAATGCTGACCAACAACTACGAACTTTGCGTGCACTTACTACACATGGGGTGGTGTCAAGTGCGTCTCACACACTAATTTTTTAAACAATGCAAAAAAAAATTGTCTATGGTTTGCTAGGCATAGCAATTGATGGGCATTAGCTCGAATATTTCGTAATTAGTAAAGCAAAAATGGTAGCTGATGTTGATTAAGTTTGACACAAACAAGTTATGCCGAACATTTGGGATTCACGCCAAAATTTTTGGGTGCTTATTGTAGAAAGAGCCCTAACTTTGGGTTGCCTTTTGTAAAATATGTTAAAATTTGGGTGCCCAAATCACCCTAAAATTTTGTTTAATTTTGAGAATAGAACTCGACTAAGAGACGGCAGTACTAAGAGCATCTCCAATGCAAAACTAAAAAAAATATGTATTCATCCTATGTGTCTAGTTCCAATTGAGATTTTCACTCATAGGTGGCGAGAATAGAGATCCTCAATTCTTTTGTGTCTCCAATACAAAACTCTAAACTTATGTTATGTACTCATGTGACATAATTATTTTTGTAAATAAATAATTAGTTGTTGCATTAGAGAGAGTTTTTAAGAGAAAACTTTAAAAATCATATGTGGCACTAAGAGTTTTTAAGATTGAGTGTTGCATTGGAGATGCTCTAATGGAGCAGAAAGGGTTTCTAGAGAGAGAGAGAGAAGGAGATCGACCAGAAGGGTTTCTAGCAGGAAGATATAAGGGGTTGGAGCAGGAGGAGATAGAGTCAGGCATTTTACTGATTTTCCCCTTTTTTCTCAGTAAAACTTTTCTGAGTTGATTTTCTAGTGGGCGAAGAATGTATTTTACTGATTTTCGGGTAGGAGGGTTTGATATTTCTTTATCTTCTGATTTTCTTTTTTTTGCATAATATGAAACCCTAAATAATGATAATTGATTTTGTTGCAAAGACTAATGTATTTGTACTGAATAAAATAACAATTACTGAAATCAATCTTTGATGTTGTTGCAAAAACTTTAGAAGATAATGGAGATATGAGTTCTCATCTTTCAGTCAGATGGATATCTCAAGCATAGGTTATGTCCGACAACAATGCCAATATAAGAGCCATTAACACTGAAGTTTGCTTGATAAATTTTTATGGGTTATCTGTAAACTAGCTCAATCTTGTTTAGCTTCTTTGCCTACATTTAAACGGAACAATTAGTATGACGGTCCGACTACAACACAGGTGACCAACTAGTGGTTCCGCACAATGGCGAGACAATTAGTATCACGGTCAGACTACAACACAGGTGACCAACTAGTGGTTCCGCACAATGGCGAGACAATTAGTATCACGGTCCGACTACAACACAGGTGACCAACTAGTGGTTCCGCACAATGGCGAGACAATTAGTATCACGGTCCGTGTATTATATTGATTTCATTACTTTCCATCTTCATTCTTTAGCTGTAATAAAATTTGTCAGGAAATGTCAATTTCTCTCTCAGGATGCCATAAAAGTTGTAAGCAGGCAACTAGGCAAGATTTACGAGAGACTGGCAAAATATGAACATAAAAAACAATACATCCTTGAGTACAATAACTTTATGCATTTCTTGAAATGAAGATAAAGAAGAAAACAAACTCAGCTAAAGAATGAAGTACCAAAACAAGCAATGAAACCATTACAACAAGTTCTAGGACACATACTAAACCATCCAAACATTTTCGTGGAAACTCTCCCAGTAAACAAGATAATCATTCAACCTTAAATCCGCGTTGACATTTTACTCCATGTATGAGCAAGGCCGGTTCTTACGTAATTGCACGCTTTCCCCAACCCTAAATTCAATGTAGATGTATCTAATGCACTTTAAAATATAGCAAGGAGTGACCCGGAGTCTATTGCAATGTCAAATGCTCCGTCTACAACAAAGCTCAAATGCACTTTGAACAGTATCTGAAGGTCCTTTATCCGATAATGAAGCAAGGAACGACAATTGATGACTACGACCAACCAGAGTGTGTTTCAATCCTCAACTAAAACCCAACCGAAGTAAAAGCATATGCTACCTGCAACACTCAATTAGAATCAGTCAGAGTTGAATTTGCTAAATATTTATAAGAACAAAACTAAAACATGCCAATTAAAACAGAAAGGTGAACCTGCCGATTCTTGCTGAAGTTTGCTCCAATACCCTTCTTGTTTTATGACATTGAAGATTCAAGATCCCATCAACCTCTAAGCGAGTTAATCGCTCAAGGCATCGTAATTCACGATCTTCTAGCTTTGGAAGGAAACCCTTAAAGTTGGGACACTCGGTAATCCAGAGAGTGTTGAGTTGAGGTTGTAATATCTGTCGAGGAAGAAGCTCAACTTCTCGAATTCCTTTTATTCTGACACATTCTAGACCAGTCATGATGATATTCAATACTTTGATATTGCTGTATGTGATCTCCAACTCCTTTAGACAGGGAAAGGTAGTTGGCAATGTAGTCAACTTTGGGCAACCACTAATGATCAAACTTTGAAGCATAGGAAAAGAAGAAGAAGAAGAAGAGTTGTCAATCCATTCTTGTAAATTAAGCATTTGATATAAAGTAAGTGATTTCAAGTTAGGAAGCTGCCCAAGCCCTTGAAGTTGTTCACATCTGTTCATCTTTCGGAGATTTAACACCTTTAAATTTTGTAGAGACATGAATGAGATATTAGTAGTCATCCATGATGGAAGTTTTAGACCATTATAACCAACAATCCTCAAGTGCTTCACATTAGAATGAGGTTGGAGGCCTTCTAATACATCATCTTCATTTTCACGACCACCGCCTTCAAAAGTATATCCGTTAGGACTAAAACGCCAGTATAGTGTCAAAGAGGTAATATTTGGTTTTCCGCTTAAATTTGCTCGTTTAGCTCCTTCAGTTCCACCTCTTACCCTTTCCAAATTATAGACGCCGAAGCGGCCACAGATTAGGTTTAGACCTCCTAGCTCTCCAATGCCACCACATGACCCTCTGTTTTCCCTCACCATATAGCGATATAACGATTTAAGGCAAGTTAGCCGACCTATTCCTGATAAAGTTTTTTTTGTGTCTCTCAAGTAAATAAGGCTTGTCAACTTTGTCCAATTTCCTATGTAATTGGGAAGCTCACAATCCCCTAAATTTGCTTCTTCTAGATTGTATAGGCCGGTAATGCACGATTCTGGTAATACCTTGATACTACTACCCTGTAGGTAGAGGTACCTAAGAAGTTTCAGTGCTCCAATCCCTTCTGGTAGTACTTCCAACTTCTCGCAGTATTTAAGTTGTAATGTCCTCAGGCTTGTAAGGCCATCAATACTGTTCGGCAAATGTCTTAAATTTGTAGATGAAACATCGAGTAATCTTAAGTGTTTCAGAGCTCCTAAGCCTTTCGGTAGCTCGTTAAGATTTGTACAGTTTGCAAGGTTCAACTCTTCCAAATCATCACAACCAGTTATGGAGTTAGGTAATTTGTTTATTTTCCGAGAAGCTACAGAAAGGCATTTAAGATGTTTCAGATCTCCAATTTCATTGGGTAAACATCGTAAACGAGAGCAATCATCAAGGTCTAAGGTCAGTAAGTTAGACAGGCTAGTGATAGACGTCGGCAACTCTTCACCTTCAAAATCATCTAGAGTTAGGTGCCTTAACTTTTTTAATGCTCCAATGTCCTTTAGAAGATCTCCGATTCCTATGGTCTCTTTTAGTACAAGTGTTTGCAGATTATAAAGAGTACTGATGCTCAAATTCTCTACTCCAAGATAACATTTTGAGAGGTTAAGGTATCTCAAGTGTTTCAATCTCACGACGGGAGAAGGTAAATGTGTAATCCTTGAACCAGTCACATCTAGTACCCGCAAGTACTTATTAGTAAAGACATGACCAGTTTCTTTTGCATCAAAAGTTAGTAAAGTGCGGAGTTTTCTCGGAAGTTTTGTTAAGTTTTTCTCGTCAAAAACCACGCCTAGACGACGAGCTTCAGAAGATATGTCTCCCATCTTGCTAGCCTTCACGTTTAAGCACTCATTATTCTCAGTGACGCTTTCTGCCATATCATGTATGAGGTCGTGCATCTTGTAATATTTGTCCCCCTTCGGTGATTTTTGGAATAACGAATTTCTTAACAAAATGTCAAAATTTTGATTTCCGACTTCTTCCATTAATGGTGATGGAAGAAAGCCTTCCGCCATCCACAAGTGGATCAAAGTTTCTTTCTTGAACTCCCAGTCTTTTGGGAATATAGAACAATATGAGAAACATCGTTTCAAATTTGATGGAAAATGGTAGTAACTCAATTTAAGTATTTCTTTTATTCTACTCTCACTTTCTAATATGTCCATTACCTTATTGTGTCTTATGTTCTCCCATTCACTTTCTTCTTTTTGTTTGTACATAATACATCCTAATGTTTTTGCTGCAAGGGGTACACCGCCACATTTGTTCGATATTTCTTTTCCTAGCTCTATCATATATGGGTTTCTTGATGCCCCACCCGGTGAAAATGCTCGGTGTTTGATAATAGACCAACAACCTTCTTTTGATAATAGTTGCAAATTGTACGGAAAACTCGCGCCCTTAATATTTGATGCAACTTTATCACTTCGTGTAGTGACTAAAATTTTGCTTCCTTGAGCACCAACTATTAACCGACTTCTAAGACTCTCCCATTTATCAGCATTTTCATTCCACATATCATCGAGGACTAACAAATACTTCTTACGATTCAACTTCTCTTGAACTCTGTCTACCAACAAGTTAGTAGTTGGTATATCATGGCAAGTGGATCCGGTAATGGATCCAATGATATCCCTTAAGATTCGACTAACATCAAACTCGATATCAGACACACAAATCCATATTCTTAGATCAAAATGTGTCTTTACTAACTCGTGGTTATAGACTTGTTGGGCAAGTGTTGTCTTCCCAATTCCCCCCATACCTACTACAGGTACGACAGAAATTTTTTCTTTGGCTGATGAGTGAAGCAACAACTCAACTATGTTTGATATGTCTTTCTCCCTTTCGACATTAATTTCGGAACCATCTCCATACGAGTCAGTTTCTCGGTCGAGTTTGAGAAAACGACTAGTAGTAGTAGTAAGGGTAGTGTTAGTGGTTGGGGTGAAGTGAAACCTACCCATATCTTTGGTAATTTCATCTAATGTTTTGTTGATACCTTTGATTTTATGAGCCATCTTGAAAGCAAATTTAGTTTTAGAAGCTAAATCATGTACCTTGTTGCGGTTCATTACCTCTCGACGCATAGATTCGTATGAAAGTTCGTCAAGAATATCGTCCGCATCATAAGCAACATCTCTAAGCCATTTCAGCCAGCTCCTGATAGGCGTTTCAGTCTCTTGCCGCTTCTCCGCTTCCGATATTACTGCCAAAATCATCTCCAACGTCTTCTCTAGTTTTTCAAGATCATCTTTCACATGCCTAACCGCACCAATCTTTTTTGCAACAAGTGGGCAAAGTTTGTTCAGGCTTTCGGTTACACCATTAATAATTAGACCTTCAACAATCGGCATTCTGTCTCTCTAATGATTAGATATCAAACAACTAGCTACGGTAAGAGCTTATTTTCATAGAAGTCTATTTATGCTTTTCTATTTCTCTAAATGAATTGACTTGGTTAATCTATGTATAGATATATAATAGTAGTCAATTTATTAGACTAGTTCAACATCAAATGGGAACAAAAAAAGAAAACATCAACTAGGAAAGCACATTATGAGTTCAACAAAAAAAAGGAAAACACATTATGGGTAAAAAGGAGGCACCTATAGCAATCAAGTCCGGTGCTTATAGAAATTCCCTATTAATTTTGACTTTGCGAGCAGTAGAGTGGCATCTAAGTTAGGGAAATTTTATAGACAATGCCTAAAGTTGTTAAAGACAATATTTTTTTTAATCCAAGACTTGGTCAAAATAAATTGAGTAAGTATGGTTAGAGGCAATGTGGATATCCCTTCTTCTTCCGGCGAAAATTCGACTACCGGCGACCTTAATTCGAAAAACATAAAAAGTCCTTCCTCTCCTCTAGAAACCCTAGAATTCCTAAGAAGGGTAAAAGAATTCTCACAAATTTGGACAATGGCAAAAATTAGACGAGGTGGTGGCGGGGCTACTTCTCCAGCAGTCACCGGTAGTGCCGTTGCTTCTTCAATTCAGGTCAGTGTTTATGTTAGCCACGAAGTAATGATTGAATTAATGACCAGACTTCCAGTAAAGTCGCTTATGCGATTCAAGTGCTTAAGTAGAAGATGGTTTTATTTGATTCAACAAGACAAACACTTTATTTCATTACACTTTTCTCGATCAAAATCAAGTCAAACGCTCTTTATCACTTCGCGTAGCCGCTATTCATCAAGATTCTTTACATTATTTGTCGAAACGTAGCGTAGAGCAAATGGCAATAACTCCTAAATCATGTGACAGTTGTTTTCCTTCCTCTCCTCGGGAAACCCTAGAATTCCTAATTAAAGATTATACTTAAAAAAACATTGTCTTTAACAACTTTGGGCCTTGCCTATAAAATCTCCCTTTAACTTAATACAAGTTGAAACAAACTTAATAATTTAATGATTTTAATCAGTTATTGAAATTTTAACAACATAATGGATTGTCCACCCACTAAGTTTTTAAATTACGCTAATAGAGTATTATATATCAGGGTTTAGGTGAGGAAAACCATTTACCTCATATCTATTATAGTAAAACAACTCAGTAGTTATTCAGGGTATAAGTCTGGTTGTCCATTTTTGTTGGGAGTTTGATAGAGATCACATCCGACGACCGGTATAAAATCCTCTTTTTGTAATTCGAATCAAAACAAAAGGGTATTAGTGTCAATAATTAAGTTCTAACTTCTTCAAACTACCATTAGACTTTTATACCCTCATTTATATTAGATATTATCAGATCTTCTAACAAATTAACTGCAAGGCTATTGTTGACATTTAGTAGATACCTGGAGCTTGGAGGAGATCATGGGATATTATCAGATCTTCTAACAAATTAACTGCAAGGCTATTGTTCACATTTAGTAGATAGCCGGAGGAGATCATGAGAGGAAGAGAAATTATTGGGGAGAAAATCGGTTACAATATCCTTAAACTACATAAATCACTTCCCCTCGCCCCCACACATATTTTTCTCCACTAAATATGGTTTTATTTCTCTCTCCCTCTCTCCTCTTTTCTGCAACTTTCTATATTAATTTAGAATTTGATGTATGAAGATTACTAATACAATTGAAGTTGATAATTTCCAGAAAAGAATTTCAGAATGTTACGGCGTTAGCCAAAAGAGATCTGTCGCGTCCGTAGGACGCGGCGGAAACCTAGTATATTTATAACGGGAGATGCTAGAGTGTCCAGCTCAGTGCCCACTAAAATGCCCAGCTGACGTTGATTCACTAAAAGACAAGGTTTTTTCAAATTTCGACTACGGTGGGGACCGCTTTTATTTCTAAATGAAGAAATGGACACTCTATCATTTCCCATTTCTAAATGAATATATAATAATAGTCAATTTATTAGGGCAATTCAACATGCAATGGGAAAGCACTTTATTGTTTTTCTTTTTTAATGTTGTCCTACAGACAAAATTTGTGAGGAATTTATGAGTATTCACATTCTTTGCACCAAGTGAGCATAGTTTCTTCCGGATTTCAGTTACACCATTAACAATTAGACCTTTAACAATCTGCATTCTCCCTCTCTAATGATGAGATGATCAAATAACTAGTTAAAGGTAAGAGTTTGTTTTCCTAAAAGTCTATTTAAGTTTTTCTATTTCTCTCAGTGAATTTTTTTTTTTTGTCTGAATATGGACTACGTTTCTACATTAGTCATTTAAATGACATTGATACATCATCAGGATGTGATAAACACAATAACAACTTAACAACCGAAGCTAAATTATAAACGAAAGAGGCATAAAGCACAACAACATAATAAAGAAGCTTAAAGTCCGACAAACTTATTAATCATACTTTTCGTAACTCAAGTACAATAACCACGAATTCCACCCTATTGTGGGAATCGATCTTGGGACTTCCAGGTTCTTAGTGTTTATGTCAACACTTTTAACGACTTGGGCAACTAAGTGTTGACTTCTCTCACTGAATTGACTTGGTTAATCTATGTGAATACATAATAGTAGTCAATTTATTAGACTAGTTCAACGTCAAATGGCAAAGCGTATTATATAATTGGTGTAAATCTTGTCTTCATTTAGTTTGTCTTATTTGAATAATTGCCCAACAACATGGTTAGGATACATTATAAACAATTAGACCTTAAACAATGGTTATTTACTCTCTTTAATTATTAAATGATCAAGCAACTAGTTAGGGTTAGAGCTCATTTTCCTAAGAAAATCACTATCATGAATGTCGTATGCCCATATTGTTTATGTTCATATTAAAGTCATAGTCCAAAGCAAATGCTGGAAGGAAGAAGACAGGGGAGGGGGCAAAGCAGAATAAAAGTCCATCTTGCCTGTTAGTGGTGTATACTGGGCCAAGTTATAGAGCTTGGCTCGCACATGGAGCAACTAGGAGAGGCGAGTCAGGCCTGTCCCGTGTTAAAGCGGACTAGGCTGGTAAAGGACCAGTCTAGGCCGCTCTGCCCATCACGTTGGCCCAACCTGATTCACGCCACTATTAATTGTTTCGAACAATTTTCGTAATTGTGACTAAGAAGACCCTGACTCGGAACTGCAGTTTATCTTTGACTGTCTGCCTTCTGACACGACTAAATCACGATATTCGTCATCTGATAATTGTCATTAACACTATTTATAGTACTACAAGTATCCCATGACAACAAAAATGGACATAGACTCAGTTATTTTATGGGTGTTCACTAAAAAAAGCATATAAGTTTGAATTGAAACATCCAACATAATATAAAAGCAAGAGTGTATGATTTCAAGATATCTTATGATTATAATCCATAAATTTCATAAACCAAAGTATATAATTGTATTCTCCATAGAGTAAAGGCATAAAAATGAAAATTGTTCCTACCAAATCAAAAGAAAAATAAAAACTAAAAACAAATCAAACCAATACTAATTAAAAGAACTATCTAGACAACTATTTTCTTAATCTCTTTGGGCTTCATTTGAATATCACCACCGATAACATCTTCATCAGGAATGTACTTTCCCCAGTACCAATGCTTCTTCCAAACATGTGACATTTCTTCGATAGGAACTCCTTTTGTTTCAGGCAAAAAGAAGTAGATAAAAACGGTCATGACAAACACGAAAAACGCAAAGAAGAAGAACAAGCCAAACTTCATGTGACATAACATGGTTAGGAAGATTTGTGCGATCACGAATGTGAAGAACATGTTTACCGAAACGTTAATACTTTGAGCTGCTGATCTGATCTCGAGTGGGAAAATTTCACTAGGTACTAACCATCCAAGAGGACCCCATGACCATGCGAACCCCATTACGAATAAACATATGCATATCACTAGTCCCATAGCATAAGGCTTTGGAATCACTGCAATACCCGTCGTTCCGAATTTAATCCAGATTAAAACTCCTACTAGAGCCTGCACATTCAAATAAAGTTATGCATTAGATGGGATAATAGTTAGGGTTTAGGTTTTAAAGATGGGATAATAGTTAGGGTTTAGGTTAGAAAGATTGGATAATAAGAAAATTAGTTAGTTACCTGAAAGATGAACATTTGGCAACCACCTTCTAAGAATAAAGCCCTCCTTCCAAACTTGTCAGTGGTAAAGATAGCAACAAAAGTAGCAATAGCATTAACAACACCAGTGATCAAAGCAGACATAAGTGAAGCATTGTTACCAAACCCTATTGTTTGAAACAAGACAGGAGCATAGAACATAACCACATTAATCCCTGTGAGTTGTTGGAAAAATGGAATAAGTATAGCCATTGTCAAATGTGGTCTATATCTCTTTTGGAAAATATCATTCCATGGGTGTGTCACTTTCCTTGATGCATCACTAGCCGCCACTAAATCGTTGTATTCGTCTTCGACATTAACATTACCACGAATACGTTGAAGTTGTTGTTTAGCTTTTTCAGGTTCGCTTCTTTCGATCAATGAATTTGGAGTATCAGGGAGATAGAAAGCACCGAATGTCATAATTAGAGCGGGCACGGCCGCTAGACCTAAACTCCAACGCCATCCAGTACCATTATGAATCTTGTTTGTAAAGTAGTTAACTAAATTTGCACCCAAAATACCGAATGTGATCATCAACTGAAAAAACATATTAAGCGCTCCGCGGAATTTATACGGTGCCATTTCCGATAGGTAAAGTGGCACAGACTGCAAAATAAACAGAGAAAATTATTAAACAAAATTTTAGTTTTATTTTTAGACTTAAAACAAATATTCAAAGAAAAAAATTATTTCAATGATATATTGTTAAACTTATTGATGGATCAGTACACAAACCTCAGTACTAACTAGGTCTAGGGTTTTGCAAGTTAGGTCAAGACCAACCATGTAAATCCTATTGATATTGTTTGTACTGACTTAAACCCCTAAACTCTAAATCCTTAACAAAAAATAAATAGATGGGCGATACGACTATTTTGTATTCGATGAGTAGTTTTAAAGACGCCCCACTTACACATGAATGCCTTAGAAACTATGGTTAATTCAAAATATTATTAAGTAAAAGAGAATTAAAAATTAATGTTTACCTGATTAGCAAATCCAACACCGAAACCAAGTAAAATACGACCAATATAAAGCATGGCTAGATTTTGAGCAAAAGCATTGATGGCTGAACCACCAAGAAACACAAGACCACCGGCGAGCATAGATATCTTACGTCCGAAAGCCCTAGTAACGATACTAGCCCCCAATGAAGCTATAAGAGCCGCTATGTATAATGATGAAGTAAACATAGTGAGGAGTTCACTATCGAATTTGCAGTATTGATTGGCCGATACAGCTCCAATTTCTTGCTTATAAACTTTTGGAAAAAACTTTTGCAAAAAAGGTGTCATACCAGTCACTCCACCTATATATTTAATAACACAAAAAAGGGTAATCAAATTAGTCTATGGTTCATTAATTAGGCTCAACGCATAAAATAACCACATAATATAATGAAAAGTAGACGTACTCCAGACCTAAACCGAAATCGAAACGAGGACAAAAAAAAAAAGTATATAAAATCTAACCTGATATTCCAATATCATATCCAAAAATAAGACCACCACAAGCAGCAATTAGACAAGTAATGAAAACATGAGAAGTTAACTTCCCAGGATATTGTTTCCCTGTTTGTGTTGAAGATGACACAAACCCACCCGCCATTGTTAAACCCTAATAATCTCTCTCTTACTTTCTTCCTCTACCCTTTGTGAAGATGAAAGATATGAAGTGAAAGGACTAAGGATGTGGGGTTTTATAATGTATATTTTGGATATGTGTTTTAGTAGTACTCGGATTCCTTATTAGTTATCTAATAATTAAGATAATGTTGTTATTATTAAATAGATAATTAAGAATTTAGTTAATCCTATTACAGTTTGGATTTGAATTTGAATTATTGTTGGAATTTAAATATAATAGAATAGTTTAAATTTATAATAGCCACAGGATCAAATTTTAAGTTAATTAGAACCCTTAGATTTATAGGTTGTTGCAATATCTATTAGGAAGCAAAATCTTATTTAATTGGATTCTAATCCATCTATTAATTTAAATTTAATCAGATTCTTAGGAAAATCTTAACGACCCATTACTTCTATTCCCATATCTAATCCAATTCAAATTAAAACAGACTTCTCTTCAGTAGTTTACTCTAAAAGAACCCTAAAACTACCACCCAGTTGGCCAGTTATCCAATTAACTTTCGTAATGTTTTTTCTTGCTGAGGTTTAACTTTGGTAACGTTAACTTTCCTTTAGTAGGTCGCTAAAAATGGGAGGACTATTTATTTATTTTTTGAGACCCTAATTTATGACCAACTTCTTTTTTTGACCCAGAAATTTTTGTTTATTCAAATTTATCACTCTGTTCTTTATGGTCATTCATTGTTTCGGCCTCCAATTTTATAGGTCTCCTGGTTGGGTTCCAGGGACTTATTCTTTTGCTTCTAACAGTAGGCACAAACAAGGGGTTAATATATTGATCTGTTCATTTGTTTGCAACTAAGTCTATGGATGGATATCAAAATATTCGACATCCGATTCGTAACCAAATTCGAATTCAAAAATCTGAAATTTTGGATATCGGATACGAATTCAGATATGCCTTATCGGATACGGATACATCAATATCCGATCTGACAAATATCCGTATCCGATAAATAAAATAAATAAATAAATTATTAATATTAATATATAAAAATTTATGGTTCAGATCTATTATTTAGATCTAATGGTTAAAAATTTTAACTTAATATATAAATTTTTGTTTTTCTTCGGATATCAGATATTATCCGATATCTGTTAATATTATCGAATTCGGATATTGATTTATAAAAATATATCGGATAATTATCGAATATCGGATAGCTTATCAGATATGTCTATATATCCGATCTGATGAGCTACCGTTTACAGGCCTATAATTGCAGCCCAACTAATCACATATCAAATTCTTTTTTCTTTATAATTTCTTATAAAGCTGTCATAGTGACTTATGTTTTCTTTTACGAAATTATTATGTCTTTTACAACATTTAAGGAGAAGGGTAGAACATATGGAATCGTCACAAAATTACGTTTATGTTTATCTAGAAACATATCATGTAAGTATCTTCTTTTTTCTACTTCATTTTTCCTTTATTTTTTTGATACTTTCTTCGATGTTTGGGTTATCTTATACACTTCTTTTACTTAATTACGGACTTTATTTCTCTAAGACGGAGGAGATAAAGAGATAGCGATAAAAGGAGGGAGATTTAGCCGACAAAAGAGAGAAAAAGAGAAGTTATTTCAGAGAAAGGCGAGAGAAGAGAGGGAGAGAGAAAGGAAGTCATAGAGATAGAGAAAGAGCACAAAAATGCTGGTGATGGTGGTCGCAGGTGGTGGTCATAGGATAGAAATTAAAAGAAAAAAAAGTCGTCGTAGTAGGCGGTTTGCCAGCGACCATCACCGACATTGAGAATGAATGGTGGTGGGGGTTGCGGGAAACACAAAGAAATAAAAAAATATACAGAAAAAATCAATCAAAATTTTGTACAACTGAAAATTTTCTTATTTTCCTAGATCGGTATCCTATATTTAGTTTCTATTATCTTTCGCTCTTTTGTTGTTTTATTTGACCTTGGTTCACAGAACAGGTTAAATTTATAATAGCCACAGGATCAAATTCTAAGTTAATTAGAACCCTTAGATTTATAGGTAGTTGTAGTATCTATTAGGAAACAAACTCTTATTTAATTGGATTCTAGTCTATCTATTAATTTAAATTTAATCAGATTCTTAGGAAAATCTTAACGACCCATTACTTCTATTCCCATATCTAATCCAATTCAAATTAAAACAGACTTCTCTTTACTCGAAAAGAACCCTAAAACTACCACCCAGTTGGCCAGTTATCCAATTAACTTTCGTAATGTTTTTTCTTTCTGAGGTTTAACTTTGGTAATGTTAACTTTCCCTTAGTAGGTCGTTAAAAAATGGGAGGATTGTTTATTTATTTTTGACCCTATTTTCCGACCAACGTCTTTTTGACCCAAAAATTTTTGTTTATTCAAATTTATCACTCTGTTCTTTTTATTTTATTTTTTATTTTTTATTTTTTGTTAAAGATCACTCTGTTCTTTATGGTCATTCATTGTTTGTTATTGTTTAGTTTTATGTGTGTTTGGGGCTCCAATTTTATAGGTCTCCTGGTTGGGTTCCTGGGACTTATTCTTTTGCTTCTAACAGTAGGCACAAACAAGGGGTTAATGTATTGATCCCTTCATTTGTTTGCAACTAAGTCTATGAATGGATATCAAAATATTCGACATTAACGAATTTGAATTCAAAATTTTGAAATTTCGGATATCGGATACGAATTCAGATATTCCTTATCGGATATCGGATACGGATACACCAATATCCGATCTGACAAATATCTTTATCCGATAAATAAAATAAATAAAAAATTATTAATAATAATATATAAAAATTTATGGTTCAGATCTATTATTTAGATCTAATGGTTAAAAACTTTAACTTAATATATAAATTTTTGTTTTTCCAGATATCAGATAATATCTGATATATGTTAATATTATCGAATTCGGATATTGATTTATAAAATATATCGGATAATTATCGAATGTCAGATACAGATATGTCTATATCCGGTTTGATGAGCTACCGTGTATAGGCCTATAATTGCAACCCAACTAATCACATATCAAATTCCTTTTTCTTTATAATTTCTTATAAAGCTGTCCAAGGGACTTATGTTTTCTTTTACGAAATTATTATTTCTTTTACAACATTTAAGGAGAATGGTAGAACATATGGAATCGTCACAAAATTACGTTTATGTTTATCTAGAAACATATAATGTAAGTATCTTTTTTTCTACTTCATTTTTTCTTTATTTTTTTGATACTTTCTTCGATGTTTGGGTTATCTTATACACTTCTTTTACTTAATTACGGACTTTATTTCTCTAAGACGGAGGAGATAAAGATATAGCGATAAAATGAGGGAGATTTAGCCGAGAGAAGAGAGAAAAAGAGAAGTTAGTTCAGAGAAAGGCGAGAGAAAAGAGGGAGAGAGAAAGGAAGTCATAGAGATAGAGAAAGAGCACAGAAATGCTGGTGATGGTGGTCGCAGGTGGTAGTCATAGGATAGAAATTAAAAGAAAAAAAAAAGTCGTAGTAGGCGGTTTGCCAAGCGACCATCACCGACATTGAGAATGAATGGTGGTGGGGGTTGCCGGAAACACAAAGAAATAAAAAAATATACAGAAAAAATCAATCAAAATTTTGTACAAGTGAAAATTTTCTTATTTTCCTAGATCGGTATCCTATATTTAGTTTCTATTATCTTTCGCTCTTTTGTTGTTTTATTTGACCTTGGTTCACAATCACCAACCATTTGAAACCGTTTATAAAATCACCTATACTTATATAAGTGTTTTATTTATGATTTTTTGAAGTGAAAAATTTCATTCTTTCCCGACCTTTTACCCGGTTTTTGTTATCTCTACTCTTCTGATATATCTAATAATCTTTTGCTCACAGAAGACATTATATACATACCTTGCCACTTACAAAGTTCTCTCAAGTTCTATAGCAACCAACTTTGTAAGTATGCCTAAATTTGTTTCATAATTTTATATGAATCAAATGTATTTATGGTATATTGGAAGATTAGCCACATAATGGTATGGTTCCTTATCATTTCTAGCTTATGAATAAGTAAAATTTCTAGTCTAATTTGGTTTTGATAAATGTGTTTGTTGTCTTGTTCCGATAGCTTTGGAGTGACTGAAGTTGTTAGATATTTCTAATTTTTGTTAACCTATGATATTTACATGTTCATTAGAATTTAGAGATTTCACACTTTCAAAGGTGGACTCGAAGATTATCTTCATATATTGACTTGTCATTTTTTGTAAGATGAGGTGCTTCATATTTATAATGGCACACTTAGTGTCGCTAACACTTGTTGGACTCTTATTACGTGTTTGACAAAACACGAGAATGTCAACTAAGTCGTTTAGCATACTCGAATACATTTTGAAGATTTATTATGATATAACGGTTGGTTGGTTTGTTTGCAAATTTAAGCGTGAAAAAAAGAGTAAAAACAAGAGAAAGATACTCGAAGGGCATTTCAGCCATTTGAAAACAAGGATACTATAGTAAATTTTGCCAAGATCGATATATTAATGAAGAGTAGACTCCAAGAAAAATCAGGAGACACAAAAAAAAGTCAAATCGAAGTCTAAAGAGTGAATTACGCAAAGTCAAAGTTGGGGTCTTATGAAGTTGACCAGTGGGCCACACTCGGGTGCTCTTCGAGCATGCAGGATAACAATAGACCAAGTGGCGCAATCTGGGAGACAGCGCAACTTATTTATGTAGATGGCAAAGCACCTAATACCGCCACAAAGGTGTTGATTATAGAGGGGAAAGTTATTTTTGTGACCCCATGCGTTTAACTGCGTTCAGATCCGCGCAAGTTCAATCTGATGGCCACTATGCACGTCTAACTGTGCTTATGATGTTTGCGAGTCACCGAAACACGCTGCCTAAGGTCTAATTGGTTGTTACTGGATGCAACCTAACTTCCGTACATTATTCCCTCTAAATCTGCATTTTCTCTCATCTAACAGCTCAGGTTGTAACAATAGGCTACAGAATCTAAACCCTAACGGTAGGACACCCAAAACACTAACATGCCTCTTTCTTAGATGAAAAAAAATAACCAAAAGTTCAATTTTAGCTCTTTCTTCGCTTTGCTCCTAATTTAAACCAAAGCCCTAGAAATTCTTATAGATAGATCTTTTTATATCAATAATGCTACCCAAAATCTCTTTCATTTCTATCACTTCTAGTTCTCTTCTTAGACAAAATCCTTTTTATTTCTCTCACTTCTAGTTCACTTCTTATTTATTTTTTCCAGTAAAGAGAAATGAGGAGTTAATCAACCATTGTTGATATAAAAAGATGTATTTATATTATTGACTAAGGTTAAAGGATTACATTTAGAGAAAAGAGAAGATAGAGGGTTAAAATGAAAATTTTCAGCAACTTGATTCAAATACAAGGCACATGTTTCAATCAAAAAAAACACAGTAGGTGTTGTTGGGTTTAACAAAAGGACTAGTGGTTACTACCCTATTTTTTATTCCTTAGTAGTCCCTAAAGTTCAAAGTACTCGATATATACACCCTAAGGAACTTTTTTTTAGTAACTCCCAAACTTACAATTTCATATCTACATCTTTGTAAAAAAATAACATTTTCCTATTTATTCCCCTCAAAACTAAGTCCAATGGAATTAGCTCCACCTTTTAAAGAAGGTAAAGAAAAAAATAGATATTACATCTTGAAAACTATGGTTAACCTTAAAACACTGTTAGCCCTTTCAAATTTGAATAAATGTCTATATTGGCATTTGAGTTTTTCAATACATTGACTAAAAAGTCAAATTTAAATTTTCAGTTCTACCCTTTGACTTGTTATTTCTATATTTTTGTTCCAGTCCCTCAAACAAAAATAATAGAAATAAATGACAAACGAGCACTATAAGAAAATCAAAATCTAACTTTTTAGAGAATGTAAAGAAAATACAAAAGATAGTCGACAATTTACGCAAAGAGCCAGGCAAGAAACAAATTAGATGTTGGCTTCTGAATAGTCAGAAATCTCGTGTGGAATACGAAGCTACTCATCGCATCTAAAAAATGCTAATAGCACAAGATTTTCATCATACCATTAACAGAACATAAACCCTAAAACATCATTACAAATAAAAGAAAAAATGATTGAAAATTAAGCTTCAGCTAGATTCATTAATTTCATATGAAATATAGTTTCCCCAAGGGGTTCTCCCTGTAAACAGGGTCTCAGTTCAACTATACCTCGATTTATTGAATCATATCATCATCAGCAACAACAACCCTAAATTAAAAACCCTAGATTCAAATTGATTGGCTCATATCAAGAAATTCAACCAATTTTACCATTTTTACTTCATGGATTTAATCTCAGAAGCGCGGATAATTGTAATCATTGCCAATTTCAATCAAAGATTCAAACTTTTACAAATCTAATCTTCACCCTAAACTCAAAACCCTAAATCAAACAAAATTGAGTATAGATTTAGCCATTCTTTTGACACAGATAAGCTGGTTAAGTAAGATCAAAGCAAAACTGCAACACTAAATGGCATAAATTTAGCACGAGCATTGGGGCTTTCTTCTTCATTGAGAATTTCAGAGAAGCCCGGGGTGCAACGTGCAGATAAAATTGAAATAAATGAAAGAATTTGTGTTTGATTGAGATGAAATGAGGATGAACAAGCTTAAAATTCAAAAAAAAACTAACCCTAGAAAGGGGAAGCTAAAAGGCGACAGAGCTAAGTTTGTGATGTGAGAGAGATGACCACCTCTATTTTTATATAGAGAAGTTCATGATGAAACCCTAATTATCTTTTTTGCTTAGCGATTCCATCCAACGATTAGGGCACTTCAGGGACCAACTCCCTCAAATGAAGTTCTATGAGCACCATAAGTTAGCCACTTCAGGTCTTGTGTCCACGGGCCTACTTCCTCATTAGGTCCATCGGGTCGGTCTCTGGAATTTATGTCAATTGGATTATCGGACACGGGTGGGAAATTTTTACAATCCTAGTGGCTACAAGTCGTCCGAGCGTGTCGAGTTTGTCAGGTATCGTGCGATCCGAATTAGGGTTTACACTGATGTTTGTCATACTGGAGTCAATGAAGTATTTTCTTATGAAATTGTGGGGGAACTGAGAGGTAAAACTAAGTAGGAATGGAAGGCATTTAGTTTTCTGTAGGATGGGATTGTAGGTTTTGTAGAATATGCTAGGGATATGTACCAGTTGGAGTGAAATGATAATTAGAGCTCACATTAGGATCAATCGACATTTTTCGTACTTCCATTTGATTTTAGTTGAATAACCTCCCTAGAGAAAGAATCCACCAGTGTGACTGAAAATCAATGTTTAATTCTGAAACGCATCCAAATTGGATGATGACGTCGACCGAAATGGTATTAATGGTAGTGAAGAGACATTGTTGGAGGAGTTCAAGTGACCCGACAAAGAAAATCAAAAAGAAGTATTAGAAAAAGTCGCAGGAACTTTTTTTTTTTTTTTTTTTTTTTTTGTTGAATAATAGTCGCAGGAACTTAATAGTCTATCATCACATTGATCAGTGATGAAGTCTTTAAACTTGTGGTAGCACCATTCTTCTCTTGTATCACATTTTACTGTTTGTCGAAGGAAACAATGTGTAATATGATTTTGTAAGCAAAGTTTGGAATTCAAGAATATGACCCTTGGAAGTTGTTCCAAACGAAGGATAAATGACCAAGTTTGTAATTCAAGTATATATACGACTACATTTTGAGTTGTAAACATTACTAGGTATAACCCGTGCCTCCGGCACGGTACAATTCATCGAATGCGAAAAATGTCATGATATTACACTTCAACACTAAAATGACCTCATATATGACTTAAACTAAGGTTATGCTTTTATGAAAATCTGAAATGAGAAATGGAGAAACCAATTACATGTTTAAGAGAGTACGTTAGTGATATGTATTGACCTAGGACGATTGTCCTCCGCATAGAAAATTCTGCTCCCATCGAAAACGTATCAATTTTTATTCCCAATACATGGGCAGTAATTAGAATCGAGATATTTTTATTGAAAATAAAAATATCAATTTTTATAAATTGAAATTTATAGGAAAGGACTTTATTACAAAAAAAGTAATACGGCTGATTATTGTTTAATCTCGTTTGCCGCTTCGACCAGCAGAGTTGTATGATCTTCACCTCTATAGATATATTTGTGTATATATTTAATTGTATCAATCTCACATGTTGAGTTGAAGGGTTTAATGAGCAATTCTTTCGCATGATTGTCTTTTGATGACTTCATCCCCACCTTGATGTGACAATCCTTTCTTGATCCCTCTGTACACAATAGCATAGTAAAACATGAGACGAAGACAACGTGGTAACCACTTATATAATTTTAGGGTAAATAGATGAAAAAAAATATCTCCCTATCCAAACGTAATACTAACTTAACTCTTATGATCAATGGATAAATTTTGACAGAAAAGTTCAAATAATCCAACTTTCGAGTTTTTATATGCGGGATTAAAGTTTAATAAGTTAATTAGGACTATACTAAATTTTACAAAGTCGAAAAATTTGAGAAGATAATCAGAATATATACTTTTAGTAATAATCAACAATACTAAAAAAGAATACATGATCTAAGATAGAAGGGATATAGTTATACCCTCAATTTACGATGCAACTTCAAATTTGAAAATGAGCAGGACATTAATCAGTAAATATTGTTATTAATAACTACTTTATATAATATATACGACTGCATGTTTTGGAACATGAAAAAACTGAGCTCTGAAAATATGAATTATCTTTAGGTGCCCTTTTAAAGTGAGCATATATATGCCTCTCTGGAATCCAACTGAACATAAAAACAAATAGTGTAAATCCGTTAGGAGTTTGGACAGATTGAAAAAACTTCATAGTCAAATTTGTGCATGAAGTCTACAGTGTTTCATGTCTTAGAGAGTTAACTATTACCCAAGAAGGATGGAGACATTTGCTCTTCATGATGGTCATGTTCAACTATTACACAAAGAGGTACAGGAAATGTATCATTTTACCCAAAGCCAACTACTCGAAAAATGAACATAAGAAGTAGATTTCAGCTAAAATAGGCAAGTGGGTTGTATCCAAATTTTGCACAACCACCCATTCGGAGTTTTATTTGTTAAAATTGCTTTTACAAAACAGACATCCATTATTTTGAGTGTTTTACTCAATATACAAGCCAATTGGTAACCCATTCGGAGTTATATAAGTTAAAATTGCTTTTACAAAAAAATAGTTCACTCCAACTACGTACTATTCTTCTTGTTTTTATTTTGTCTATTCTCATGGCAGAATTTGGAAGGTGTGAATATAATGTGTGACAACTAAAATGGAAAGTTTCGAATTTGAAAGTGTGTGAATATAATGTGTGACAACTAAAGTGTCAAGTTTATAACGTTTTAATGCTAATGCTTTATCATATTAAAGAGTAATTGCAATTGAAACTAAACTACAGGAATGAGTTTCCAGGGTTTGATTGGGTCTTGATGCTCAAAGTTTTGGTAAAGTTACAATGACCAATATTTCCCTTGCTAACGAAAGTCACATCAAACCTGAAATTTCTTTTGAAAACATTGAAAGCACTTGCCTAAGAAAGTTCAGATACACACTATTGAAAACTTGACACTATAAACCATGTCAGACAACTCTGATAAACATATGGTCGCTTATCTAATGAGACCCAATAGCTCATATAATGAGAGAAGACTATTTGCAGAGTTATGTCACCATTAATGGATGACTAAAGAGATATTCTATCGACACAACAACAAATTTGTTTTGAAAACATTGAAAGCAATTGCCTACGAAAATTCAAATGCACAATATTAAAAACTTGACACTACAGACCACGGGAAACAACTCTGATAAACATAAGGCAGCTTATCTAATGAGACCCAATAGCTCATATAATGAGAGGAGACTATTTGCAGAGTTCTGTTACCATTAATGGGAGACGAAAGAACAAATGCACACTATTGAATTGGCAAAAGTACCCAATAGTGCATATATGCGGATTTTTCTAATGAGAGGAGACTATTTGCAGAGTATATTCAAGACTGCCCTAAGACATGGCGGGTTATCGATACAAATGACAGCTGATATATATATATCAATATGTAGTCAAATGCCTATGAAGATGTCACCTTAACGAAGGAAAACAAACAAAATCGAGTGGGGTAAGTAAGGTTGCTGGTCAAATAGGCTAAAGAAGAAATTCAGATTTCTTTTGAATCACCTAATAGGCTAATCTAGACACAACTCTATTGAATTGGCAAAAGTATAGGCAACCACCACAACTACCAAAAAAAAAATAGAAACAGCAGGAAAAAGCTCATTTCGGAAGGTTTCTTTTAAAAAAAGTGTACTTTCAGACATTGCCTAAGTTCATACTATGCCTAGATAACTTTGTCAACGACATCCCATTAATCTCTTCAAATAACATGAATATGTATGTGTCTCTGTGACGGCCTGTGTAGCAGGATAAGTATACTAACTTTAACAACAGCTGGTTAACATTAGTTGGAACTTGACAACAATACTAACCTTTGTGTAGCGATGGAAGTTGACAACACTATTGGACACAAAATGTGAACACTGTTGGATACAAAATGTGAATGTGTAAGTTATTTGGGGAGGTCAAACATGTTATAGAAAAAGACTACAAACCAATTAAACATTGACAACAATACTAACCTTTGTGTAGCGATTGAAGTTGTAGATGTCGAACACTGTTGGACACAAAATGTGAACACTGTTGGATACAAAATGTAAAAGTGTAAGTTAGTTGGGGAGTTTTGTCAAACATGTTATTGGCAACTGAAATATCTCAATATATATGTAAACTCAACAGAAAATTCTGTATACAAAGATACTACATATGAAGTAAGAAATTCTCTATAGAAACAAACCAACCATCTACAAACTACAAAACAACTATTGCTGTAAAACAACTACAAAATTATGTGAACTGAAATTTCTCTAAAACAACTACAAAATTCTCTATGTCTCTGTAGAAACAAACTAAACAAAAAAAAAAAAAACTACAAAACAAATACAAACCAAATACAAAAACAACTACAAATTTTGTGGACTGTAATTTCTCTAAAGCAACTACAAATTTCTACAAATTTTTACTGTAATTTCTACAAATTTTTGGAAGAGAGATGTTTTCAAACTTACCAATATACATAGATTTTTTAAGGATGGTGATTACAGACTTTCTCAACCATAGTTTTATAGTGATCTTGATGGATGGAATCAAGGGGATTCGAGCGTTAGGGATCATTGACAGAGATCTCCGTTAGGAATGGGAAGAGAGATGTTTTGAAATTGAAGATTTCCGTTGAAATTGATCATTGAGAGTCATTTAATGCCTTCACGCATGATTTTCTGAATTGGTAAGATTGATTGGAAGAGAGATATTTTTAAACGGAAGATTTTAATGCCTCGACTGATGATTTTCTCAATTTTGACGGCCAGATGTGGAATGTCAGCATCTCTAACGGTGTGATTTAGCGAAAGACGTTGGGTTACTTTTAACGTTGAAAATTTTAAGGTGAGATTTAGCGTAACAAAAGACGGACGACCAGATTTATCTCTGGGTTTGTCTTTTTTTTGTCATAGTTTTGTCCCAGTCAGCACTCATCATTCTGTTTTATATAATAGATATGTTATTTAATGCAGAACTGCAAGTATATTTATGTAAATCTGCATCTTCAAGTGTAGCACTACCACAAGTTATATAAGTTTTATCCGTCATAAAAATTATTTACCTTATCAAGCTATGATGTGAAGTTAGATTAACTATGATTGATTGTTTGTGTAAAAAAAATTGATTGATTTTTTTATTAAATATGTATTGATTACAGATGCAAAATAAGATACTTTATGGCAGGATGAACTAGAAAATCAAATTTTTCATAGCGCTTATAAGTGATAAAAAACAAACGACGTTACCCATATAAATAATAAAAATACAAACGGCACTACACCTATTAAGTGATAGCACTTAGTAAGTGAATATCACTTATTAAGTGCTATCACTTATAATTGCTAAAAATATCAAACAACCTCTTAGAGGGTGTTTGATTTTTTAGCACTTCTAAGTGCTACCACTTACTAAGTGATAATCACTTAATAAGTGATATCACTTGTAAGTGATATGGCGTTTGTTTTCTATCACTTCTAAGTGCTTGATTTTTGTTTTTATATTAATTCTAAACGTCATAAAAATGAGAAATTGTCTATTTTGACCTTAAAGTATTTACATATTAGCATTTCATACTATTTCATTATGCTCGCGAGTTTGGATACAAGAGAATTACTATTTATGAATGTTTTATGTCGAAAATATTAACCTCAAGTAATTAAAAATTATGAAGGAGAAATAACTTACGTTGCATCATGGAGTTTGGGTGGTTCCGTGATTAATGAAGGAAGAGATGTGAAAAAAAGTTAAGAGAAAAACTTAGGTGAAGGATGAGTGAAGAAGGAAAAGGGTCCTTGATAAAGTCATAAAAAGATTTTTTTTTACTTATAAATTGTTTAAGATTTTCTCTTTAGTTATAATTACATTGGTAATTATTATATTCGGTAGGGATAGAAATGTCTTTTTTAGCACTTAGAAAGTAAGTGCAAAAAAATAAGCTCCAAGTTGGAGCTTACTTTTTTGCACTTACTTTGACCCCACTTACAAGTGATATTCACTTATTAAGTGAAAAAACAAACGGCCTAAAATTGCCGGCCCGCACTTATTAAGTGAAAATCACTTAATAAGTGCAAAAATCAAACACCCTCTTAGTCCCGAGCTACAAACTTGGACCTAACCTTAACTCGACTTGGACCTAACCTTAACTCGGCTCAGGCCGCTTCTCAGTTGAAGCAAGAGCTAAGATATTATACTAAAATGACACTCAAGAAGTAAGTTGAAGAGATAGGTTCCTTCTCCAGTTCTTTACGTCATTACACTAACCTTGAAGGTCTGACTCGAAGATTATTATTCACTGATGATATATTTTACACTTTTTTCACGAACATGTTTTTCTCATCAATCATACCCTCACAATATAATACAAAAAATGAGTACAGTTTAGATCATTCTGAAAACTTTTACCCATGTGTTCTGAAACTTCCCTTGAAGTGTTAATGGTAACATGGATGGTTAGTAAAGCTTGAAGGTTCAACTAATATAGAATTGACTTTCCTGATAATTTGAAAGTCGAGAGGAGCAACGCGGGATTCGACGTAGCAGTCTCATTATTCTGACTGGTTCCAGAAAGACAAATTTTGACATCAATAGGTAGCACTTCAAAACTCGACTTCGACCCCTTTTTTTTATCAAGCTAGCTTTAGGTTTTGTTATGTGCTCACCCAAAGGCGAAGGGTTAACAAAAAGATATAGATTTTCTCCTTTGACTCCACCAACAACCCCACCGTTAACCCCACCGTTAACTCCACCACCACCAGTAACTCCGACCTCAAGCTTCCTGGTCGGTGTCTCTGAAATTTCACTCTCATCTTCCTCGGACATTGATATTTTTATAAAGGAACCCATGGAAGGGTGTAGTTCAAAATCTTGTTGTGGACCAAACAAAACAATATCCAAAGAAGAATCACACATTAAAGAGAGACATAGTCATCCCAGGAATAAGTATATTTTAAGATTTTAGCAGTGAGATTTGCATCTTTTTTGTCCAACTCCAAAATGCTATGAAGGGATTCCTATCAGACTAATAAGTCTGGTAGATATGGAACCTACAGCTCAAGGCTACCCATAGACATAAACTCACTACAGAGTTGGACCTCTCCAAAATCAAATGGAACACAATGTTAAGTTGGTTTTGTTTTTGTGAAGAAGCTATTAGGAACTTGCTCCTGTTTCTATTGGCAGGATCTCTCCAAATCAAATGGAACGATTTGAGTATATTGATGTCTCCATGAATCCGAGGAAACTCGCGAGTAAACAAGAAAGCGACAATTGCCCGTTAGTGTGTTAAGACGAAAAACAATTAAACCATAAAAGCAACAATCTAGGTAAGCAACCGCACATAAACACAAAAAGATTTAAATTAGGAAAAACAGGATCATATAGATTTATCAAGAGTTAGTGAATATATAAAACCGAAAACACGGGGTTGCCCCAAAACTAGAAACTAAATTTTGGCGTGGTTTGGTATCGACCCATATTAAAGACACCTTTCAAAATAATGAAATAAGAACAAGATCGGTATGTGTTTATGGATCGGTAAGAATGGTTTCAAAATTCATGTCTAGAGGTTCAACAAACTAATTGTCTCTTTCTTTACCAGTCTCCACAAATACAAAGGATGTCATACGCTACTTCCTACTTACATACATGTTTAATGTAAAATATGAAAACACTAAATAAACTGTTTGAACATGATGAAACATCAAGCGGGGATAGCTCAGTTGGGAGAGCGTCAGACTGAAGATCTGAAGGTCACGTGTTCGATCCACGTTCACCGCAATCATTTTTTTTTTCTTGACATGGTTTTGTAGAAGTAGTTCAAAGCACCATTGTTCGATAAGAAAATGTGATGCCAACATTTATAATGAAAAAAGATTTTAGCTTTTTGATATTAGTGTTTGGATTACACAAGGATAAAATGTCGGCGGTCGCACATATATAGACAGTACCACCACCGGTCCACAGCCACCATATAAGAAATTTTACCTTCCACATATATCCCCCTAACCATAGTACACCTTCACAAACAATCCGAAAACCAAAGTTGCCCCAAAACTAGAAAAGAAATTTTGGCTAGCAAAACAAAATTGTTCGATGAGAGGTTCGGTATCGACCCACATTGAAGACACTTTTCAACTTGATAAAATAAGAACAAGATCAATATGTGTATGGATCAATAAGAATAGTTTTAAGAAATTCATGTCCAGAGGTTCAACAAACTAATTTTCTCTTTTTTTACAGGCCTCGACACGTAAAAATAACAACACAAGATGTCATAAAGCTAATTACATATATTTTAATGTAAAAATGAAAACAAAAAAAATTTGATTGCAACCCAAGATATTGTGTGAAGGGTAATCCCTGTAAAGCAATCAATCTCTTCCAAGAGATGGTAGAGATGCAACATCATGGCATTTTTCCTAATGAAGAATTGCTTATTAATTGAACTTTGAATACTTAATATATATAGAATTAGATCAGTTACTAATTCCTTAAAATTCTTTCTCAACTAAGGAAACCAGATTTTCATCAAATTTTCAACCATTTGGTAACAGTATCAAAGATCTTCACAAACTTGGAAATTAAAGATACATCCGAAGATTAGCTCATATGAAATCTCTAAACCTTCATTTTTGTATTGGTATTCACATGGACATGATAACATTGGTCGAACGAAACAAACAAATACTCCGTAACGACGTAAACGAAACTAACACGAATCAAATAATGTTAAGATAACAATAACAAGGCTAATCATTTGAAAAGAACTTCAAATTTTATTTATTTAGATTCAAGTATACAATAGATCGATCATTCGCTTATCAAAGCTAAATGAAATGAGAATCTCTTGTTAGAGAGGTTTTTAGTATTTGATACAACCATAGGTAAAAGAGAAATTACCCTTAATGAAATAATTGAATAATGACTTGAACATATAGATAGAGAGATTACTATACATACATAATATACTACTAACCTCTACTACTACTTCTCATATATCTACAAATTATACCGATCTTCAAACCATTGTTTCTAACAACAATCGATTTCTCGACCATTTTTCTTCTTCATCGTTTGAACGGAACAATGCAACCGTAATTCCTGCAAGTTTCTTCTCACTAATTCTTGACTTGTAAGTTCTATCTTGTTTTGGAGCATTGGGTGCTTCATTACTACTTGATTCTTCATCTAAATCTCTAAAAACTCTTAAAGTTGTTGTTTTTGATGATGGAGTACTAAATGCAAAGTGATTTTGCTTAGCAATCATAGTCTAAAATGAGCAAACAATAAATACGAATTAGATATAAATCTTAGCAAAATAAAAACAAAATATTGGGAAGAAATTATGAACTTCATTCATTCTAAAACTTACAGCATCTTTAATCTTGTTCGAAACGTGGAAGAGATGGTCAAGATCGTCGTGGTCTACTCCACATAATATCTTAACCTGAAATCGAATAAACCCACGAACGATTAAGCGATTAAACTCTATATTTGTTAAACTAATCAAAATGAGGGTTTTGGGTTTAGAATTCTAACCAAAATGTCTTGTGGTAAGGCTTCAAGAAGTGATTCATCTGTGTGGGGTATCGAACTTCGACTGTTCTTCAATGGAGTTCGAAAAGGAAAACCCTCAGATAACTTTCCAATACAATCTGAAATAACCCTTTTTCGAGAAGGAAAAAGGGCTAATCTTTCCTTTTTTGTTGTTTCAGAACTTGAATCTTTTAAGCTACCATACTTCATCTCTGAACTACAATTCTTCTTCCTCCCCAATGCCATTGCTTCTCCTATATAAATACCTAATTTCTTTTTCTTCAGATTCTGAATCAAAAACAACATTTTTAGTTAAACCCTAGCTATTTCAAATCAATAGAACACTATATAAACCTAAAAACAGAGTGGAAAAATGAAAAACCCTAATCTAATTTGAGATATCACATATTCATCAAAGCTTAAATTTCACTAAACCCACATACCCAAACCCTAAAATCTTAATAGAAATGAAAATAAAAGCAAAATTTGTATTCTAAGATCATCAAATGAAAAACCCTAAAATTCAAACCCTACCCATTTAACTAAAATGAAAGAAAATAGTATGAGAAATGAAAAAAAGATTATACCTGATGAGAATAACAATAGAGTTAATAAGAAATCTTTGAGAATCAAAAACCCTAAAATATATTAGAGTTATAAGAAATCTTTGAGAATCAAACTTCTCTCTCTTTCTCTCTCTAAAAAACAAACAAAGCTTTCTTTTGTAACCCGAAAACAAAGCCTTTCGGTGAGTTTAAATTTTAGTTAAAACCGTCCAACACGAGTCAAGTTTGGTAACCACACAACGACTAAACTTATACTATACTACGCGGTTTATCTTAATAATTTGCACCATTATTTATATCTCGTCAAGTGTCATACATCGATTGGCTCTTTGTTTAATGACGATTCTCAACTGTACACGTGTCACTCTTTTGTATACTCCCAATTTACATTTCTGTAATTAGCTTTTTGGGCCGTAACCTGTCGGCGCATGCTTGGAATTTTGTATACCCACCATAATGTGGGTGAAGGAGCACCAATAGATTTTGAGGTTATTTTAACTTGTTTCCTTCCGACGCATTCTAAGTTCGAAAAATCTTGTAGTTTAACATGTGACCGGAGGTTACGAGTCAGTCATCACTTAAACGAGTTGAAAAACAACACCTTTTGTAACGTGTTGACAGATGAAGGTAGGGTTAATGAGAAATATCTCTCCCTCCCGACACCTATTCCGATTGAAAAAAAATTGCTAGACATATACACAGTCGATATATGTATTGTCAGTTGAGGTTAATTTGACCTATGTGATGGTGAGTCACATAATTGGACGTGTACGAGTCAGCGATCACTTAAACGGGTTGAAAAACAACACCTTTTGTAACATGTTGGCAGATGAAAGTAGGGTCAGTTGGAAATATCTCTCCCCCGACACTTATTCTGGTCGAAAAAAATTTAGAGCAAAAATGTATTTCTTTAGAATTTCGCTACACACATAACCACAGACATATAATTGGATGGAACATCACAATTGAGGTTAATTTGACTTACTTGATAATGAGTGATATAATTGACGCGTACAATTCTTAGGAAATTGGATTGTGGGAGCAAATTTCGAGGAGGCCAATAAGAGAGCTTTCTCGGGCCGATTTAGGTTTGGCTTTTCCGAGGTTAGCTTCACCCGCACGACTCGTGCGTATGAGTAAACGTCAGCCAAGTTCATCTTAGCCGTTAGATTTCCTAGCCTTCTCATCTGACGGCCTAAATTAATTATGACGTTAGTATTCTTTCGAACTTTTCGTATGCGGTTATACCTAATAAAACTACCTAAAAGGCCAGCTAATAACACGGTCAGCATTATTGGATAATGATAAGTTTGTTTTAGTCAACTACTTTCCTTTGAAGTAAAAGAAAGTCAAAATTTGTAGGCCAATTGGTCTTCAAAATTTTGACCAAGTCAATTATGGAACGTTGCTTACCTTATATATGAAAAACCCTAATTTGTGGGCCAATTGGACTCCCAATGAACCAACTAAGTTCGTATGGCTTAGTCTTGTGATTGGGACATTCCGACCCCCATCATATATACATTCAGAAAGTCGTATCCTCTGGAAAAAGCTTGTATAGCTGGGGAAGTGATGCATATTACTTAGAGCAACTCCAACGTGGGGCTGGGGCTCCCCTTTTAAAGGGGAGAAATTGATAGAGAGAGAGGAGATGAAAATATGAAATAGAGAGAGAGAGAGATAAAATAGAGAGAGAGAATTGAATTTTAAAAAAAAATTGGGGTGGATCCCCTTTTAAAGGGGATCCACCCCAATATTCCCGTTGGGAGTTCCCAACGGGAAGAATATTGGGGCTGGGAGCCCGGGAGCTTGGGGCTCCCAGCCCCACCGGGAGCCCAGCCCCGGGGCTCCCGGGTTGGAGGGATGAGGCTGGGGGCTGGGGCTCCCAAATTCAAATTGGGAGCCCCAGCCCCCATCACGTTGGAGCTGCTCTTACGACCACAAATAACATAGAAATCACACTTAAAAACAGATTTCAATTTTTTTTTTATCTTTATCTGATTCATGACGTCTAATTACTCATCAAATAACAATATCTAGAACTAATTTTGAGTGATTGACTTTATCTGAATCAGACGACATCAGTTAGAGACGATAACAACAAATACCCGCACTATCACATGATTCACAACATATAATATGTTAGGGTTAGGAATAGTCAAATAGTTGAATGAAAACACAAGTCATTGAGACCCATTACAAGAGCAACATAGTAGAAGGTATAAAAGGTAGTGAGTGGATCCCTAGTTGAGAGGAAAAACAAAGACCAACTGAGACTATATCAGCATGCACGTGTGCATGTTGGAACTAAATACTTAAAAGTTTCATTCATCATTTCATTGGATTCTTCGGATTCCCTCTTTAATATTAATTGATTAATATTAATAATTATTTGAATTAAAAGTTTTAATTAGCGCAGCCAAATGGGAAATACTACTTTTAATTTAGTGAATCAGACACTTTAATTAATCAAATTGATGACAGAGTGTGTCTGCTAATATGGTGGCTAATCACAGTCAAATTAAAAGTTTGATTCAGTTACAATATATGTTCAGTAAAATCATTTATAATAGTTTTATATTTTTAAACAATTAATGTCTTTTCATAATAATTTACTCTAGTTTTTAGTCTGATTAATTCTGCACCCACTTGACTATTTTGGAATCCGAAGAAACGGTAAATGTAAACAATCAAAATATAGAACTCAATATAGTCTAAGAATCAAAACAGTGTGACCTATATGTGTATTGTTCGTTGTTGGATTTCTATCTTCCTCTTAATTTTGAAGTTCGGTGCCATAACTTTAAACGGAAGTTTATACAATAAAATTAAAGCAAAAACGAAATAGTTGAAATCTCTAAACAAGCCCTTAAGGGAGAGAGAGAGGGGCGGGGTGGCGGAGGGGATGTCTGTCACGAAAGTTTGAGACATTTCGTTTGTACGTCACTAATGAACTTTCAAGGTTCATTGCCCATATTACCACACACTCACCCACATTTTGACATTTCGATCACCAATATCATTCATTAGGAGTTGGATCAGAACAAATATTTAGTCCTAAACTCAAGAGTTCGGGGAGAGAAACACAACGAGATATAGATCTAAGCCATCAGATTGATAGAATTCGTAGAAACCTTATGTCCAGAATAAAGGGGATCTTGAGCAGTGGGGACCTGGTACGAGCAGACATCCTGCACCACAAAATACTGATCATTTTCAGATATTTCAACCGAACGATTGATATTTGGGTCATACGGGTGTAAAAACATGTACAAGACTTTAAAATGTAAGTGTGCAAGTAAAAATTTTGGTTCATAAAATTCTTCTATCCGTAATCATTGTTGGAGGAATCCAAAGCTTTTCAATTATAATAAGCCAACAAACAGAATCCAAAGTTGAATTGTTTCAGTCTCCATCATATGCGGCAGGGAAGTAATAAAAAAAAAGTCCAAAGTTATATTTGTTTTGTTTTTAATTATGATTAACCAGCAAATGCGAAACAATTTCTTAATCTTATCTTCGGTAATGAAACAACATAGTGGGGCTCAAGAAATTGTTACGACAAACCTCATTTTCAGTGACGGAGAAGAAAAAAATTAATCCTTCCTAACTTTCATAGCGAGAACTATGAAATTTATATAAAAGAATATACGGTAAACGTAGGTTAAGACTAGTAAAAAGTGTTTATTTTGGAGAAGCAAAATGCTACATGTTCCGGTTCCAAATTTCCAGGCAGAGAGTCTTGAAATGGTCTGCCAACTCGGGTCATATAGCATGATCATTGGTGTTTTGTCATCAAACGATTTGTTACGATAAACTTATACGTTACTCAAATACGACACTAACCAGACCATTTAACAGAGTTTGCTCCAATATGTCATGACTGAACTAAAAAGGGGAAGAATCGTAGAAGAAGAAATCGGGAAGGAGAAGGAGAAACGTCGAATCTGAGATGACTCTAGGATTCTATTTTGTGCTTTCTAATATGAGTAGTTGATAATGGTCCATCTTACGGATTTATTTGCACGGCTAAAAAATTGAAGGGGCTATCTCAGGCATCTTATGAGGAAACACTGTCAATACTTTATGTCTCGCGTTGGCTTGCCAACTTAGGTCGAGGCCTGGAAACTTGGGCCATGTAGCATTTCTCTTTGAAGGAAAAATCTTCAAACTTAAAACATAAAAGAACAACATTTAGGTACTGCTTGTACTTTTTTGAAAGTCATACATGTAAACTGACTCAGAAGTCTAAATTGATCTGTTGGGATTGTTTGTCGTAATCTGACTAGTACAAATGGCTAATTTGTATTGATTACATCAACATTGGTCAAACCCCTAAACTTTATGAACAAAATCCTATCGTACTGATAAGCTAGACTGATGAGTCTAATAGATACAGAGCCTACTGACTCGAAGCTCCTGGTGAAACACACATAAAGTTGGTAGCATCTTACCAGTATAGTGGAATCTGGTCAGTGTTACCTCTTTGTTATTGTAGTTACAAGTTTACTACACAGCAATGCCAATAAAGATTGGATTACATCTACATTTTTTTTTTTATGAGAGAATTACATCTACATTGGTTGTTTCTCTTTCGTATTAGAAAGGGTAAGACAGAAATAAATCACCAAGCGGGGATAGCTCAGTTGGGAGAGCGTCAGACTGAAGATCTGAAGGTCACGTGTTCGATCCACGTTCACCGCAATTATTATTTTTTTTTTGTTCTTTCTTGAGATGGTTTTGCACAAGTAGTTCAAAATACCCTCGTTCCATGAGAAAATGTGGTGCAAACATGTATAACAAAAAAAGATTTTCGCTTTCTTGGCATTAGTATTTTGATTACCCAAGGATAAAATGTCTATCGGCCATATATTGACACTACCACCACCTGACCACCGTCGACCACCACCACCCTCCACAAAGAAGTTTTACCTTCCATGTAGAGGTGATCCTTAAAAGATCTCTTGCTAGTATGATAATTATACTTCTTTCTCAACTAAGGAAATTAGATTTGCATCAAATATTCAACCATTTGGTAACAGTATCAAAGATCTTCACAAGCTTGGAAAATCAAAATACATGTAAAAATTTGCTAATATGAATATATGATTCTCTAAACCTCCATTTTTTGTGAAGATCTTTGATATTGTTACCAAAGAAATGTATCAAATATCTTTGTTACTGTGAAGATCTTTGATAAAGATATTTGATACAGCAACATTAGTCCTAAACTTTTCTTTTTGTTAAGTAGTTAGTCCTAATTTCCTAAACTTGAGAACTCAAGGAAAGGAACAACCATATATAGAGCTAAGCCATCATATTTGTAGAGTTCGCTGAAACTTTATGTACAAATGAAAATGATCTAGCAAGGGAAATTCTAGGCAAATTTGACAAGAATCCCAAATTAACAATTGGATTGATTTGTCAACTTTCTTTTTTATTTTAAATCATAAGGTAATTTTGGCCACTATTTGGAATTCTCTCTTAAATGTGAATGGGATTTACCTTACTCTACAACTACATATGTACAAAATAAAGGGGCTTGTCAACAACTCTTGGTTGGAGTGGTAAGAGGTATAATCTTCCACTTAGAGGTCAAGGATTCGAGACACGCTGACCAATTCAAAAAAAATAAAAATAAGGGGGCTCTTGAATGGTGGGGATTTTATACGCGCACACGCCCTTCACCACAATTTACTAATCAAACTCAGATATTTCAATAGGACAACTAATACAAGTAGGGTTGTAAATGAGAGAATAGTCTCACATGAGAGAACAGTCTCACATTTTAAATTGTATCACCCTCCTCTCATGTGGGGAACAGAAAATGGAAATTTTGGTTCATAAAATTCCTTTATGCATAATCATTGTAAGAGGAATCCAAAGCTTTTCAATTATAATAAGCCAACAAACAGAATCCAAAGATGAACTTTGTTTCAATGTCCAATTATGTAGCAGGGGAGTAAGAAAAATAGTTGAAAGTTGAGATTGACATATGTGAAAGAAAATGGAATAGATGCACCAATAAGACCAGCACAAAATATGTAACGCCTGAACTAAAAAGGGGAAGAAAACATAGAAGTCGGAAAGGAGAAGAAGAAACGCCAACTCTGAGGTGACTCTAGGGTTTTACTTTGTGCTTTCTACCGAGCAGTTGATAGCGTTCCGCAACTACTGATGAGGAAACGCCAACAATACTACGTCTCACGCTGGCAGGCCAAGTTAAGTCTCAGCCTGGAAATTCGGGCCATATAGCATTTCTCTTTGCAGGAAGAACCTTGGATAACAAAAAAAGAGGACACATTTGAGTAGTGCTTTCAGAAAGTCATACATGTAAACAAAGAGGGAAGTCTAAATTGATCCGAGTCAGATTCAGATTGTTTGTTATAGTCTAACTAGTGCAAATGGCTAATTTGGATATATTTGATTCATACGAGCCAATTCAGACAAAAGATAGAAGAAAAACCACATTAGTTCTTTTTATGACATGTTATATCCAAATTTGTTTTTTTTTTTTTTGCATCCCTAGGGATCGACTAAACTGCAAAAAACATTTCCAGTCACAAATTGCAATATGATTTAATTACCACAATACCAGTTTGTGCTTTTTGTGGGACTAACAGAAATCCCCTTCAAGGAGTAGCAATGATACAGAAGATCCCAATATAATTTAATTTGAGCCTAATAAGTTACTCCTTTGATCTTTAAACAAACTTTCTCAACATTTATTCATGAGTCCCTTTCGTCGGCAGAGGGTTTGTCAAGTAGGAGGCGTCTTTATAGCTAGCATATAATGGAAGATCAAGGGCTTCTTCCGCAATTCTCTTATCCTCGTGAATCTTCGCTATCAGACTCTCTAGCGTTGAGAAATTTGCCTGTGCAGTCAAACCAATAACACGACGATAAGTATCCTAAAATCTAGATAACACAAATGGGCAAGAATAGGTGCTTGATGTTGTTTCATCACTCTACCTCCGGTCGTATATAACCAATAATGGCAAGACGTAATTCCTCGCCGTAGAAATCTTCATCGAAATCATGAAGTAGCCATGGTTCCTGCAATGAATTGTGTAGTTTAAGATCCAACAAGGAGAATAGAAATACGGTCGGAAAATTTATTTTTCACTTACGATTGTCTTCTCAGTGTTATTGAAATATGGGTTCCAACCAATACTCATGACCATCTTGTAGATACCTCGTGTCGATAATCCAGCCCAACCAAAATATACCCCTGATGGATATTCGGGAAGGGCGTCTGAGTAGCTCTCTGTAGATAAATTTGCTGAAAGAAAGACGTAAAAAGCAAAGAGACATCGGTTTCACATAACAAAATCAATGTACTCTCTCTCTCCCCTCTTTTTTCTTAAAGCGATATTCAACAGGCTGGTCATGAAAGGAAGGGCATTGAAAAGGAAGGGAATTTCATTACTAGAACCATAAACCAGGCGCGTGCAACATCTAGTAAACCCAAGAACAATAATGATTCAAAATTGCAATAATGGAGCTATCAATGAATTTTCACATACCTGTAGGTATTCCAAGAACTTTTGAGCCACGGCCATAACCTTTAATAACGGGGCCTCCAATATACCATGGTTCGATTGGCAAAGTATCTTTTATCCCTGTAAGATAAATTCGAATTTTGCAATCATGGTACTATAAGCGAACATACTCGGAATAAAGAAAAGTATGAGTTTATTAATATTAAAGATAGTCAGAGTTTCGATTTTTACAGTCTTGAAATGGAGGAAGGCCCCACTTTTCAGGTCGAAGATCAAGCAGAGAGTTGATAACCTCATCGGCTGAAGTATAAAGATGATTTTGTTTAGGAAAAGATGGTACAGCAACTACCTCCATCCCTGCAGCCTTAGCACCTGTAACACCAGGTCTGGTGCACATTGAAGCAATGGCATTATGTATCAGTGGTAGCTAGATTCTTATGTATACGTACAAGTGTTTGTGTGTGTGTGTGTGTATATATATATATATTGAGAAATGTGAGATCGCTTACAAAGAGTCTTCGATAACAAGGCAGCTGGAAGGCTCAGCATTCAATATCTTGGATGCCTCAAGGAATCTTAAACAAAAAAAAGTCGAAAATTAGATCCTCGTTATCATTTCCATCTACGACAAAATGAGAAATGTTATACAACTTGTTTTGGCATCTCACATTTCAGGAGAAGGCTTCCCTTTTCTCACTTCGTCTCCTGCTATGATAGCAGAAAAGGATTCTTTCCAACCTAAAGAGAAATTCAGAACCAGCAAAAACGATCAAACATGAAAAATTTATTTTAAGGTCCCAGGTGTATCTGAGTTCGGTTGCCAATAAAATAGTCTCTTGCTCTTATGCAAATGAGAGATGTAAAAGACTTCGACAAACCAAACCTTGGTGGTAAGATATCTTCTTTTCTATGCTTGCCCTTGGAGAGTTAGAAGCCAGTGCCATCGGAACTCCATGTTTATTGAAATGTTTGATTAACCGGTTGGCACCTGGAAGAGCTTTGATATTTGCCCATCTAGAACAGCAGAACACACAATAATTCTCGTTAGTGAAGTTCAAAAATAGTGAAGGTTTAATAGCTAGAAATGAATGGTAAAGTAGAAAGTCCAACGACAATAAAGGGTTATTTTTCTCCTTGAAAAGGGAATATCTCATATTATTACCTTTCGGAGAACATTGGGTTAATTTCAGAAATAAATTCATCTGTAGAGCAAGGGAGCTCATAATCCTCTACAATAACCTTTGCTGCTTCCAAAGGTGTTTTTCCGGCAATTTGATGAGCAACTTTTCCATCCCATTGTTTTCCATACTTTCTGAGAATAACTTTCAAGACTTCACTTACAATGCCATCTATTATCAAATTTCACGCACCTTAGACCATAAATAGGAGAGAATAGGGACGGACAGAAGATGTGAAACCAGAGTACAAATTAAAGAAATCATATAATTGCGGAAAATATTTTAGATGAACATAATGAAAAGGAGCGAGGAGGAAGAGGGGGACTACAAGATACCGAATGATTTAAACTTTAAAGAAAAGCAAAAGGTTGATTGGGACATTACAAACAATCCTACCTTTTTATGTCAAAGGACAATTCCACACCCATTTTTTTTTTGACATGCTTATATACTTTTCTACGACAAGTTAAGCGAATCCATAGCACTTGCATACTTGTAGTAATACTATACTACTTTAGCACCCGTCCTCTTTAATTTAGCCCCTCTTTAATATTCTACAAAATATTACATAGCAGTGGATTCAATTAACTAGTATATTGTGTACAATATAACTAGATAGTCATATTCATGTCGGATGCTAACTCACATATAGCTCAATAACGTGAACCCCCACCCTAACCCTCCCCAATCCACCTCATACAGCTGCACCAACTTTAGACTGCTCCCCTATAATTATCCTCTCTGACAACCTTGCCTGATTATGCCTTGAGCATATGACATTTTATGTGATTTTGTCTCACAAAAGCATAGTAAAATGCTGTGTAATATGGACAGTAATATGGTACAAGGTATCTCACACTGAATAAGAAGCCGGACGTGTCAACCGGAGAAATCTTCTAAGGTTGAGCATGTGTTTGACTGCTTGGTATTATATACGAGGGACGATAACCTAGAATAACCCGGTCCTAACTTCTAACGCGACTATGTGCAAGTTAGAAACCAACCTGTGTTGAGAAGAGTCCCATCCAAATCGAGAATGACAGTAGACAACAACTTCCTCATTGAATTTTCAAATGAAGTCTTGAAAGATGATCAAAGAAAGTTATCTTTCAACTCACAAATACATCTGAAAAATAATTGATCAATAAAAGATTGAAAATGATTAATACAAGCTAAATTAATTATATGGGAAGTCATAAACGATACACATTTATAACTTGATAAATCACAGGAATTAAAATGGATTAATGGGTAAATCAAATTGAGTTACTATCAATATACAATGTGAAATATATGAATGATCTTTTGAGTTCAAAAACTTCATTAAAATGAACCCATTTTTATTGGAGTAATTGGGTAAGCAAAACCCCAATCAAATCGAAGAATCGATCACTCACTTAAAATTTTGGTAATAATTCATCGAACAAGCTAACACATGGGATTTAGTTGTACTAAACCCTAGAAAATTAAGAATACTCAAATTCCTGAGAAAAATGAATGTGGGAATTCAAGGGCGAAGCCAGGATTTGAAACTGTACAGGACTAGCCTAAAATTTCTATAAACCAAATTTCTTCTTAGGGTAAATATATATTCACCGAAAGTAATATGTAATGGAAAAAAATTCAAAATTCCTACTCTCAAAAGTTACAAAAAATTCAAAATTCAAAACTAGGTATCCAAAATCAACAAAGTTTTATAAATTGGGGGGCAGCCAATACAGACTATTGGAATGAACCCTAAATGACAATTGCCCAAATTGAAATTCTCTAGTATTAGGGGATTTTGCTTCGCCCAATTCCTTCCCCTATCATTCAGGAAATCAAATTTTATTTTGTTCCATGAGACAAAAACACTTAAATAGAAAAGTATAAGAACAAATTGTACACAATTAATAGGGCAAAATGAAAATTATAGGTATAATAATGGTTAAAGAACCCTAGATTTATCACTTTGTGGACCTTTGACAGTAGATAATCCCTTGATTAGTTGATTGCTTGACTTTGTTTATGAAGAACCCTAGATTTATCACTTTGACTCTTCAATCTATACAAGTATTAGAGAGAGAGAGAAAGAGAAGAAGCTTCCGGTCAGTGTGATGAGAAAGCATTAATGGAGATTGGTCCTCTCACCATTTAATTCGTACTTAGCCCCCATATTCTGACCAACTTCCTATTTTAGTCCTAATATATTTTTTTGACATTTTTTTTTAAAACCAAGCGAAACCATGTTTCATTCATAAGTGATACAATCACAGTGTTACATGGATGATAATTCTTATTTCTCTGAGAACTACATGAGAGTTACATACCTTCAAATGTAAAGTGTTTCATGAAGGGAGAAAAATTTACTAGACACAGACTCGATTAAATGACCCTAAAGGTCGAAAAATGAAAGGATCCTTAAGATCAAGATGAAAAGACCCTAAAGATCAACAAAAACATAATTAAGACTAAAAATACCACAGCCGTGTGAACCACCACCGCCATTACCAGGAAGTCGCCGCCGTCACTGAAGAACCGTCAATTTTATGGTACTAATTAGATGTAGGTATAAGTAGATACTTCAATTAATGCTAATCCGATGAAGAGAGTACTTTGTCCATTTCAGTCGTGTGATTTTATACTTATAATCCAGATCTTCGTTGTTGTTCTTGTATCGAATCAGATCCGAAGACCATAGTCTCCTACTTTGATTTCACTTCTGTAAGGTGAATGAGTTTGCGTTTCGGAAATTGGAACCATCGTCGTTGGATCGATCTCCTTAGAGACTGCAGCTTTATCTTCCATTTCAACTTCATTCATCAAATCAATTTCATCAAGAATCGGTGGTGTATGCTTTACGAACATTGGGTCAGATAAACTTGTATCATCCTTGTATTCATCTACATCAATGAATATATATTCTTCCAACGATGCTTTCGAACTCGAATTTGATTGATTTTGATTTGGTTTCTTTGTTCTTCTGGATAATGGAGCTACTTCTCAAAGAGAGGAAGTGACTACTAATAATACCTACAACCTAAAACCTAATCTGATTAAAAGAACATCATCCCAGGGGATTCCGACGAAGGAAGCTCCTTCGCCGGTAAGGGGGACAAAAACCGCTTTACCGGAGTCAGTTAGAGAGAGAGAGAGAGAGAGAGGAGTTTTGAGTTAATCCTTTATAAAAAGTTGACGCCAACTTCATGGCATTTTTTGACATTTCAATCACTTCACTAATAAGTTATTTGTTAATTTTGAGTATTTATTTTATCTTCGTGTTTCTACCCTTAATCCTTCCAAATTCTCTCTCCACTTTATTTTGTAACTTTTCGGAATTTTTTTGTCAAAATTCTCTATAAATTTCTTATTTTGGTGAAAAATATTACTCAATTGTTTCTAGTCTTTTGTTTCGTACGTATTTTCTTAATTTACAACTACTTGCAATAATTTGTCAAAGGTTTACAACTGTCTGCAAAGAAGTTGCACAAAATGTTGGTTTTTAACCAAAAAAAGACAACTTGTCTTTTTAAGTTAAGAAAAGCTTAAAATTGGACTTTCAACCCAATTCCCCGAGAGGTAAAAGTAAACAGGGTTTTAGAGCATCTCCAAGCAACACTCAACAAAAACTTAATTAATCCAATGTGTCAAGTATGAATTAGAATTCTCTTTCTTAGATGACACTATTGAGATACTCAATTCAAAATACTTCTCCAATGCAACACTCAAAAAACTCAACATTTACTTTAGATTTACTCTTGGTTTTTATTTTAATGTATAAAATGATGATGTGGGTCAATTGAGATACTCAGATCTTTAGAGTATCTGATGTATATTGTTGCGGAAGTGTAAAAGTAATGGAATCCACCATTAAAACTGTGATCAACTAATTAAATAAACCGATAAAATAATAATAAACGACATAACGGTAAACTTAATAATAAACTTGATTGATAATTCTTCAAAGATCTGAGTAATAATGATAACCTAGACTTCCTTTTATAAGAAGACACTTCTAGATAGACTCAAACAAGGATTCCTGTATATCAAAGATACTCAAACATAGAACTTTCTAAACCTAGACTTAGTAGGAAATATTCAAACATGGAAACTCTCAAATATAATCCTAATGACTCGATCGTGAGGCCCAATGGCGTGATTGCGAGGCCCATGATGAAGGCCTTCGTCAGTATCTCAACATTTAATGTAGCCAGGTCATATTGAGATTCAAGTAGAGTGTTGCATTAGAGAGTGTTTTTTTTTTGTTAAAAACTCAAGTAATCCTATTCCAAGGTGTCAATTTGAGTTTTTAAGTTTGAGTGTTGCATTGGAGATGCTCTTAGGCGGCCAAAAGGAATGTTGTATAGATTTTCATATTGCATAGGGGCAGAAATATCGAAGGACCATTTATGTTTGAGCTCAATAGACGGTCTTCAATCTCCATCTTCATAATCTTCACTTTACTACCACCACCAACCACATCACCACAACCAAATGTAATGAGGGCAGACCACACCACCAACTGCTCTCTTGATTATGATGATGATGGTCGTCCAGAGGTGGTTGGACTTGGCCGTGATGATGGTGAAGAACAAAAAAAAGAAAAAAGAGGCAAAAAAACAAATGATCTACCATTCCGTCTGTGCGACGAGTGCTTTTCCTTAATCTGTGCCATTCATTAGGAATGAACCACCTAGATTTGATCTATGCTTCAAGAAGCGAAGTCCACATCACCTTGTGAGTCAGACTGAGGGAACTTTGCACTATTATAAATTCGATTTTCTCCATGGAAGAGGTGAAAGCCCAATAAGATGATACGCGTATTCGATCAAATTTCAACCAGTCTTCTTAAAGTTTTTATTACTCCAAAATACAACCCTATTCATACAAATGAAAACCACCAAATACAAAAGGAAAAGAAATGAACCAACTCCCTCTCATTATCAAGTCTCTCTTACATTTCCTAAAAAAAAATGGTATCTTGTATGGAAATACAAAATGCATATACTTTTTCATGGCGGCTGTCCAGATCGATGACTATGGTTTTGAGAACATCCCTTGAGTTAGTGACGAGAAATCAAAATCACTCGCTGACCTAGATGAGCTGACAGGTGTCGAAGTTGATGTTGTTGAAGGCCTATTCACTCCACTAGCGACTGCCCCGTTGGTGCCGTTGGTGGGAGCAACTGTCCCCATGTTATACATGCTGCAAATGGAAAAACGTATGGAGGATGATTATTGGGAACACCGAAACATAGCAGGTAGATATATGCTAGCTCTAGCCAAACCAGGCTGGAGTAGTGACTGCTGGGTGACCAGACCACCCTTGCCCAAGCTCGAACTAATTATAGCGGGTCGGGCAGACCATATCCACCTTCGGTCATTTACGAGAGCTCGGCCTCCCAGGTTTTTTCCCACCCCCACACTAATGGCTTCTAAGTGGAGGTAATAAGTTGGAATACTTAGACCTCCCTCTTTGAGCTAGGCTGTCTGAAACGAATTTCAGCATAAAACGGTAAAAAAAAAAAAACTTTGATACGCTTGGGATGTTAGATACCTGTGAGCTGAGAAATTAACAGAGCTCCCTGGCGCCTGTGCTGGTCCTGCGTTCCCCATCTGGTACAGCACACGAGCAAATTTACAAAGTAGATGTACAAATAATATATATATTGAGAGAGAGAGAGAGAGAGAGAGAAAGTGAATTTGGCTAGAGCGACCAGCAAGCTGAGTTGGGACTTATTTGTGATCTCGACTAAATAGTTATCAGCTTCAATAAGAAATTACCTGCATTAGTTTCTGCAGATCATTAGGCCCACCCACTGGCATCCCCATTCCAGGAACTTGATAGCTGAGATTTGGCCAATTCTGGGGGATCATGCCACCAGCAACAGTATGACCACCATTTGAACCAGGTTGCAAATTATTGGCAGGAATTGGGATCCCGCCACCCGACTTAGCTGCAGCAGCCATTAAAAGAGACTGTTGGTGTGCCAACATTGCAACTTGTTGTTGATGAAGGGAAAATGGCGAAACCATATTTGACTGCAGGATGAGACAAATATAAAAGATATGAAATCATGAGCTTCCAATAATACAAACTGATCTCTGGAATTGTCCAAACTCCACATGGTTGCTTATGCAGTGTATTTTGTCAAAATTGACATAGCAAGTCACGTTCTCATCGTGTAGTCATATATATATATAAGGAAAAGAAGAGAACGTCAAAATGTCATGCAGTGTATTTAGCAGGGACTCTGTAAAGGAACACGTAAGATGAGAACTATATCATTATTAGAACACTAAGATCTGTTAGATCCTGGCCATAGTTAACTATTCATGATAACTAATAACTTAACCATTAAGTGCTACAAAAGTATAGCTGATTAGGACCAGTCAATGGTTGGCAAACAAGATTTTTTGTGGATTGGGCGAGTAAACAATGTCTGAAAGTTCATGAAACAAAACGACTTGAAGTACCTTCTCAAACAAGCTCATAATATCCCCTTTCACATCTTTCTGGGGTTTTGCTGGAGGTGTCATAATAGAAGGGGTATCTTTAAATAAATCTTCAATTCCTGTTGTCGCCTGACTCTTAGTTTCAACCGGCTTAGCAGGACCACTTTTTTCTGATGGAGTAGCTGATTCCGCAGCTGCAAGTTTTCAAAGTTCAAAGTCATCGGCATGGTAGAGAACTCGTTGACAAGAAAACTCTTTAGCAAGTGTCAGTAAAAAGGTAACAGAAAGAGAAACCATTGCCAATTGTTGAAGGTGAAAAACATACACTGAAATCCTGCCCATGAATTATCATCATGAGAAGATGCATCTGAGCCATTTTCACTAGGTCCATCCATGGATAACATGTTGAAAAGATCAGTAGCAAAATCAACTTTCGGTGGTGATGCAACTGGTGCAGCAGTTGTTGCCTGTGGTCTTGACTCTGTCTGTTCTGGTTTCTGCACAACTGGTGCTTGTTTAGGTGCAGCAGAGATCTATGTAGCAAGTCAAATAATGAAATAAGTTAGTAACTTCATAGTAAAATCCAAATTAGAACATTAAACAGGTAAGCAAATAAAATGCTACTTGCATGACCGGGGCGAAAGTGTTTCAGATGATCGTATAACAGTCAAGCGCATTTATACAAAACACATACTTAAGACGCGTGCATTTCAGAGGAGTGCATGCGCTAAGTAATTACCAGCTTCCTAAGTAACTTCAGAGATACCTTGATCAGTAATTATTTCATTTGCGCATAATGGCTTATTAAAAAAAATGGACATCACAAAAAATAATAGAAGCAGCACTCTGTAAACTACCATTATCACTGTTTTATATCCTGAACTTACGCATAACTTCAAACCTGTAATTCTTTTGTCTTAGTCGATCAACTGGATGGGCCAAATAGATTACAGTGTCAGCCTTCTATGCAGATCTTTCACTACAGTATGGCGGTCTGCTTTATATAAATAACTTGGACTTTTAATCGTTTAAAAAAATTATCATCTCGGGAAGCCTAACTAATATCCCATTGGCTCAATAGTCTTCTTCGTGAGCACATAGTTGAACAAATGAACAAAACCAGATGAGTATTTAGTGCTTTTGACTTTAGACTCACACCCAGATAGTTATATCTTCGGAAAGATCACCTGAGATTTGAAATCATTGGGATATTGCAAATCCACATGTGGACCTAAAACTCTCATCCACTGACTCAGCAGTTTCAGAGAATTTGGATACCAAATCCTACATAAGCATCTTAGTAGTCACACAATTCGCATGCCGGTGCTTTAGGATCATGTTTTCTGCTTACAAAATTTTCAGTTCCATAAAACTGTTGTTGTTCACTATAAAACCGAAGAAAATCGAGAACTTTCCCTTCTAGTCGGACTAATAATAGAATGAAAGTACAGCATGAGCCAAAAGTAAGAAATAACAAAACATAGATAAAAGGATAGGAGGAATGCAAGTCACAGTGGTCCACCGCTCTTTCATATTAATAATCAACTCGATCAGGAATTTTACCAAATAAAAGAACGAACAATTTTGTAAAACAAGAAATGATCATAACAATTTAAAGTTTACCGTTCATCAAAAAAAAAATTAAGTTTACCTGAACAGTAACCTTAGGAGCTGGAGGACTGCTGATTCTTGTAGCAGGAATATTCACTCTAGCAGTAGGAACACTGTTTCTAGTAGCAGGGGTGGTGTTCCTTCGTTCTTCATATGAACTTTCTGCACTATTTGTGTAGCCATGTTCACTTCTATCCCCAGGCCTCTGCCTGTAAGAAGCTTTCTCTTCCCGCACTTCTGAAGGCGACTTTGATTTTCCATCCCTAGGAACCCATCTTTTATCTTCATACCTAACAAATATAACTAGGATTAGTTAGTAATAGAATAAAATAATAAATGACCTATGGCGAGAAACGAAATAAAGAGTCATAAAAATGTATATGTAAAGATACTAAAAGTATTTGGTGGTAAACATTCTACAAAATTATACTTGGCACGAATGAAGTTCTCAATCCCAACTCTGTCGTAATTAGGGGGCAGCTCTGCTTCCCAGTAACTGTTTGACTTCTCGTTTCCCATTGCTGCACAACAACCACAAACATGGAATTATGACGAGCCATATCAACTCATTACTCAAAGTAATATATAACGATCAAAATTCTTACATTGAATGAACGCAACCTGCTCTGGAAGCCATGTATCTAGTGTTGCAGATCTCACCTGTAACATGTTACACGTACAAATAAGAAAGGGATATATTGCTTAAAACAACTAGTACCAATTGAACCACAAAATATTATTCAAAGGATACAAGAACGGGAAAAAGATCTGTATATATAAAGAAGGTCAATGACAACTATTGATACAAAATCGACCAAACAAACTTCCATTAGAAAACTTAGTATGAATAATTAGTATAGGGTTCAAAAACTTAGTATGAATAATTGAGTGAGAAATAGGTCATAAGCTTAAAGAAAAAGAGAAACTATTGCAAGGCTCTACAGCTTCTCTGGACATGCAGATACTTGGCATGACATAATAGGTGCAACCCACACGTATGGATATAGAGATAAAAGTAGAAGAACATGAGCCTAAGCTGCTTAACAGGTGGCCTAAAACGATATTAAGCGATGCTCACTTTGACAAGGAAAAATACAACCTCGAGACAACACCAAGGCATAAGCCTCGTCTAGGCTGAAAGTCTAATAATAGAATTTTTTGCAGACCTTGAGAACTCTTTATTTTTATAGTTTATTTCTTTGAATAGCTTTACGGTGTTCAAATGCAATAACGCGTCGACACAATATTTAGGCAATAGCATTAATGCGTAAAGCGACAAATTGTAGGTTTTCACATATAGCACAGACAGTGATCATTACATGTCATAAATGAACTTCCTATTACAAACGTATCAGATTTCCACTTTTCTGCTTTACTGCTTCCTTTCCGTACAAGCAGCTGAGCTTAACTTTGTTATAATTTAATTAATATGCCAAAAATTTAAGATGCTAGTCTCTTGAAGCAAAACTTTTTTACAAGATGACGTAATCAGGCGGATCATTTCTCATTTTAGACAAGTATAGTTTTCATACAAGTATTTTAAAACCACTTAATAAAACATATATGCATGTATATAGAACAGATTTATTCATCCAGCTGGGATTTTAAGTAATCTCGGCTATTTATGCATCATTTAGCAGGTTAACCGCATAAATCAATCGTTCTTTTGAAAAGTATATATCATGCAATTAAAAGAAGTTAACCATGTCTGTAACTTTCACTGAATGTATCACCTTGGAAATGTGCACCCCAAGGCTTCTATGAATTCCAGAACACTGCATGCATATAAAGATACCCAGGTTCACGCTAGCCCACCTTGGTCCTCTAGAAAAGAAATAGGTTCCATTAACATCAGAAAAACGCACATAATAACAAGCTGAATACTGTCATTTCCAACACGTTCATAAGATACTTCATATTATTGAGGCAGTGACCAAGTATTCCAGGTAAAACTTACTTGCTTTTACAGTCAGCACATTCCCTATTTTCGGCCAATTTAAGAAGCCCTTCCAATATCTGCATATGAACATAGCTTATGAGATCGAACGCATACAATAGACATATAAAGGGCGCAGTATCGCAGATTACCGAATTAAATAAGGGGAATCATAGAACTTCATAATGGTGCAGATAAGCATTGAGAATCAATGTGGTTTCTCCATCACGAAGCGTGGCAAGATTAATGCTAATTGGATAAAATACTATATAAAACTTAGAAGATCAAGAACCAGGTGAATCTATATACGGAATGAAGTCGCCAGCGATCTCAGTTTCAAGAAATTTTGATAGCCTCTAAATTAATGACAGTTTGATGGCCTCCAGCTAGCAACCTGACCTAATGATTCACATGCCAAAAAGCAGATAGAAACAATTTTTATAACGATCTGGATCCCTCTGCCAGATAAAAATCCTATTAAAGATCTACCCATCATAAAACCTATAAAAACCTAATCAAACAAACTATCATCAATCCCAAATCTTAATTCCCAAATTCAAATCCATTACGAATTGATTCCTTCAACAATAAAGAACCCACAATAGAAACCTTCAATAAGACTCTTAACATACAGATCAAACTTAAAAACAACCCATTTCAAATAAAGCCCTAATTCCTGAATAATACTAATCTGAGAATAATTGGAGGGGAGTTCAATTAGAAAAGATCAAACCTTTTTGTGCCTGGCATTGAGTTCTTTAGATACGTTCGCCTTTTCATTCATGGTGATAGTCAGAAATGTGAAGAAATTTGAAGAAGGGGAAATTGAGAGAGAGAAAGTCGAAGACGAAGATGACCCTCTCTCTCTCTCTCTCTAACTTTTCTTTTTTCTCTCTCTCTCTAGAGGTTAGATTTCGAGAAGACGAGAAAGGAAGCGTAAAAAATAGACTTCTACGAAAATACTAATGAATGAAAAAGCAGAGTAATTTGGAGGTAGGAAAAAATGTCCATGGCCCCATGTCACACAATTGCTAGAATGATGATGTGGCATGTCTTGATTGAACTATGTTTCGACAATAATTCGAGCACATAAGTGTGATTTAGTGGCCGACTTAAAATGTTAGAAAAGAATTACTCGTGGGTAGTCGGATTTTACCCAAACTTTCTCTCAGAAAGGACCGGGTGAAAAACGCGAGTAAAACCTAACTTATAAAACGCGAGATTTGACTCCATATGGCACCACAAAAAGGTTAGGAGGTTCAACTGGTTGAAAGTTGATGTCTATAGTAGAATTTGATTTAAATTTTCTCCAGTAACAGATATGGGCGAAATTTGATGGGTTTATTTGGCCCAGTGTAAGATGTGTGGTTTTGCGCAACGTAGCACCCAAAAATATTAGCAGGCTCGTGAATTCTGATGTAGACGGGTAGGAGGTGAGCAGCGGTCGGTTGTCGATCATTTAGAGTTAAGTTGAAGTCAAAAACCAATCAATGACAGTTTGTGCTAAATCACCGACCGAAACCAAGCCAATCAAACTGCCAACAGACTTTATTCGCCTCGATTTTATTTTACTCAACTGAGTTCAATTGGTCGGTCCAACTTAATTAACCAAATCAAACATAAAAAAAAATTAACGAAGAATGGAAGTTAAAATTTAAAACTATTAATTGTTTAAATACCTAAAAGAGTCTATTTCTTAGTTTACAATCCTTAGTGAGTAGTGATCAATTTCCTGCTTAATTTTATAGTATTATATAGTCTATATATAAATTATATACATGTGGATAAGTCGGTCGGTTCGGTTTAGGCGGTTTTAAAAATTCAAATCAAAACCAAAACAAATCAAAATGAGTCAGAACATCGTCTGGTTGTGTCCAAGAATCATGCAGTAAGGTCGGTTTGACCAATTGTTAGTCACCCCTATTGACAGCTTAATTTGACCCAAATTTCTTCCTCTTAATAAAGGGGTGAAATCTAATCATGATTTACGTCAAGTTTTGAACCAAAATTTTCCTTTTGCCTTGGGTATCTTATCATGGTTGGTTCTCATATTTGATTTTAGTATTACCGATAATGACCTGATTGAATGCATAGTTAATAATATACCGTGAAATCGAATTAATAAACACATAAATTGATAGAGAAAGATATTCTAGAACTTAGGTACTTATCATAAATTGACATACAAAAGATTTATTATTACACTACAAGATCTAGATAACCAAGAGATTAGATTCTCGTCGAAGTAAATCGCATAGGTAGAATTATGTTTTTAGAATAATGGAGTATCACACAGGTAGATTACATTGTTCTATATATGGCATAGAATTTTTGATTTTGAATTGGTGAGTATGGGAGATGGGAAATTGACAAATTTGTGACTATACTTGTTCTTATAAGGTTGTTGTGGGAATTTACTAGCAATATACTATAAAGTTTCAGCCTTGAGTGAGCAAACCACTGCCCACTGGCCAACAACCTTTAAAACTCAAAAGAATGATTGAAGTGATTAAAGGGTTGACCAATTACTCTTAATGATGACATTAGTAATTAGATTAATTAACATAAAACAAACAATACTTAGTTTATTACCACTTGCCATTGTTCTTGTGAACAGAACTACTCCAACTTTCATTGCCATTTGCCACCTAATGATTCGAATTTTGAACTTAACCTTTTTTAGATGGGGTAGGATTGACTTTTCTTAGCTACTGGTCAATATCATGCAACTACATGAATCCACTTGGGTGACACTACAAAAAATACTAAATGATAGAGTTATACTAATATTCAACAAATTAATATTCATGTCCACATACTTTTTAGGTTGAAACTTGTAAAAATTGGGTTAACATGAATATCAATCTGAGAGAACCAAGAAAGTTGAGAAATTAGATAAAACAAAATGAAAATCACCTGTTATTATCATTGATAAAATGCATATGAATGCATTGTGACATAGATTATAGAAAGAGTATTTCCACACCATCTATTTGTTAGTGTGTGCTTTAACAGAGAAAACATTATTGAATAAGAAGAGTATGTATTGCTTCACTTGCTGCTTTATTCATCAATCACTTAGATATTTATAGACAAGAAACTAACCCACTACTCCACTGACTAAGTCCACTTCCTAGTAATTCTGAAACTGAATTTGACTTTGTGAAACACTAACAAACTGCCTAAATAACAGGACCACTTATTCAACCTAACTAGCTAACTTAGACTTAGTAAAACATTAACAAAAAAAACCATAACAAAAAGACAACCACGTTAATTAAAGCTAATGAACTTCTAACACTCTCCCTTAAACTAATTGTTCTTTAACAATCAGTTTATCTTCGAGATTGAACATACTCCAAGGCATTCACGCAGCTTCACAAATGGAGCTAATTTCAGGGGCTTGGTTAATATATCAGCCACTTGATCTTCACTTCGACAATAAACTAAATCAATTGAACCATCTTGTGTGAGATCGCGGAGGAAATGATACCTCACATCAATATGTTTGCTTCTGCCGTGTAGAACTGGATTCTTCGAGAGTTTAATTGCCGAACTATTATCACAATAAATCATAATAGGCCCTTGCTGAAAACAATGCATCATTTCGAGTATCCTTCTCAACCATATAGCTTGGCATGCACATGAGGTTGCTGCTACAAATTCCGATTCAGTTGTGGATAAAGTAACAATTTGTTGCTTTTTTGAAGACCACGATACAACACCTGAACTCATTAGGAACACATTACCTGAAGTGCTTCGTCTTCCATCAATATCTCCAGCATAGTCACTATCGCTAAACCCGATAAGATTTGATCCTTCTCTTTTGTAGAAAACACCCAAGTCAATTGTACCTTTTAAGTAACGTAATATTCTTTTCAAAACAAGAAGATGATGTTCAGTTGGACATTCCATATACCTGCTCATGAAACTAACCGCATACATAATATCAGGCCTTGTTGCTGTTAAATACATAAGGCTGCCAACAATTTGCTTGAAATGAGTGTTATCAACTTTCTTTCCACCAGAATCCTTTGATAGCTTCAGTCCTTGTTCCATTGGAGTTCCTACTGAATTGCAATTCGCCATTTGAAACCTGTTTAGAATTTTCATAACATATTTCTGTTGTGTAATGAAGATTCCTGAAGGTGATTGTACTACTTCAATGCCCAAAAAGTAATGCATCAACCCCAAGTCAGTCATTTCAAATTCAACCATCATGGATTTTCTAAAATCATTAAACATCACCTGGTTATTGCCCGTGTAAATTAGATCATCTACGTACAGGCAAACAATCAATAATTTTCCAGCACTTTCTGACTTAACAAAGAGTGTGTGCTCATATGGACATTTTTTAAAGCCTTCTTTACAAAAATATGCCTCTATACGAATATACCAAGCTCTAGGTGCTTGTTTAAGTCCGTATAGAGCCTTTTTTAATTTGTAGACTTTGTTTTCACTTCCTTCTCGTACATAACCAGGAGGTTGGTCGATATATACCTGTTCACGTAACTCACCATGTAGAAAGGCTGACTTCACATCTAGTTGGAAGATAGGCCATGAGTTTTGAGCTGCAAATGACACTACTAGTCGGATAGTATCATGTCTTGCAACCGGAGCAAAAACTTCCTTGTACAAACTGCTGTTTGTACCCTTTTGCGACTAATCGAGCTTTGTGTTTGCTGATTTCCCCCTTTTCATTTAGCTTCGTTTTATAAATCCACTTCGCACCAATTGTTTTTTGGTCTTTAGGAAGATCAACAAGTTGCCATGTATCATTCTTTTCTATAGATTGTATTTCAACATCCATTGCATTTTTCCATTTTTTGTCTTTGATTGCTTCTTCAAACGATATAGGATCGCAATCTGCAAACAAAGCAAAATGGGCAGTTGTATCCTCGTCAGGTAATTCATCTCCACTTACATAGTCAGACATCCATGGCGGCCTTTGTGTTTGACGCTGAGTTCTTTGATTTGTTGAATTTGATGAACTGTTGACATCTAATGGCAGCACTTCTGTACTAGGTGGATCCACGTTCAATACTTGTTGCTGATCTTCTCCATTTTCAACTGTTTCTTCCTCAAAATATGTTGGAATTTGCTGATTTCCACTATCATTCCAGTTCCATGACGTTCCTTCATCAAATAGGACATCTCTACTAATAATTATCTTATTAGTCAAAGGATTGAGTAATCGATATGCTTTAGACTCTTCACTTGTACCAAGAAAGTTACATTTCAATCCTTTATCATCTAGTTTTCTTCTTGTTGCATCTGGAATGTGTGTGTAAGCTACACATCCGAAGATTTTGAAGTGACTAACCGTTGGTTTGTGTCCGCTCCAAGCTTTCTCAGGAGTCGCATTTTTAACAGCAAAAGTAGGAATCCTATTAAGTACGTGAACACTCCAATTGACTGCTTCGGGACAAAATATTTTAGGAACTCTTCTTGTTGCCAACATACTGCGTACCATATTCAGAATTGTGCGATTCTTCCTCTCCGAAACACAATTTTGCTGTGGTGAATATGATGTTGTCAATTGTCTACAAATACCATGCATTTGACAAAAATTAATAAACTCAGTAGAATTATATTCGCCGCCACGGTCTGAACGCAGAGTTCTGATTTCTCTCCCTGATTGCTTCTCAACTAAAGCTTTAAAGTTCTTAAATACAGCAAGAGCTTCTGACTTTTCTTGCAACAGGTACACCCAAGTTTTCCTACTATGATCATCTGTAAAAGTGATAAAATACCTCTTGTTGCTGTCTGAAGTTGGAGTGATTGGTCCACATATGTCTGAGTGAATTAGCTGAAGTGTTTCCGTGGCTCTCCAAGAACTTTTCTTCGGAAAGGGGTCACGATGTTGTTTGCCAACAACACATTCTTCACAAATATGTGAAGGACTGGTAATTTGAGGAAGACCAATTACCATATCCTTTGCTTGAAGAGTCTTCAACCCATTGAAGCCGAGATGACCATAGCGATAATGCCACAACCATGTTAAGTCTTGTACTTTCTCAACCATACATGCCTGAACGTCATCTTGTATATATAAAGGGAACAACCTGTTTGATGTCATGTAGACCTGGGCTATTAAGCCCTTCTCTGGGTGCTGAATTCTGCACTGACCTTTGGCGAAAGTAATTGTGTACTCCTTTTCTTGTAGTTGACCCACGCTGATGAGGTTAGACTTCAAGTCTGGAACATAGAAAACATCAACAAATTTTACACTATGATTTCTTACTTGAAATTTGATAATGCCTTTCCCCATGACAACAATTTTAGAATTGTTACCAAGTTTCACATAATCTTTATAAGACTCATCCAACTCAGAAAATAAATACTTATTACCACACATGTGATTGCTGCAGCCTGAATCTAAATACCACAAGTTTGATTTGGACTCTTCATTTTCATGGTATGCCATTAATACGATTTCTTCTTCTTTCTCTTCCTTTTCATGGTATGCCATTAATACGGTTTCTACTTCTTTCTCTTCCTTTTCATGGTATGCCATTAATACGGTTTCTTCTTTTTTCTCTTCCTTTTCTGCAAAATGTGCTTTCTCTTGTTTATTGTAATGCAAGTTAGCAAAACATTCTGACTTAAAATGACCATACCTATGACATCGATAACATTCAACGTTTGACTTATCAAACCTGCCCTCTGATTTGGATGAATGATGATTGTCTCGACCTTTACCTCTGCCAAAGGAATCTGTATGGTGGAAATCTCTACCTCGTCCTCTTCCTCGTCCTGTACCACGACCTCTATTATACCCTCTCCCTTTCACTTGACCAATATGGGTTGATGCCTTCAATGCGTGTTCTTCAGAGGGAGGTATTCCCATCCTTTGTTCATGTACCAATAATGAACTTTGTACTTCGTCAATTGATAGTTCATCGATATCATTCGACTCTTCAATTGAACATACAACATACGCAAATTTTAGTGTCATAGATCTAAGAATTTTCTCTATTATTGAGACGTCACTCAACTTATCACCGTGAATGCGCATCTGGTTTGCAATCGCTAATGTTCTAGAAAAATAATCATTAACTGACTCACCTTCCTTCATATGCAGAGTTTCAAATTCTTTGCGAAGAGTTTGAAGTTGTTGTCTTTTCACCCTTGTTGTACCTTGGTATTTCTTTTTCATGGAATCCCATATCTGTTTAGAAGTGTTTTTCTGCAGAATTGTTTCTAAGATGGAACGATCGATTGCTTGAAATAAATAGTTTTTAACCTTCAAGTCCTTTAATCTCTGATCATCTAGCTTCTTTGTTGAATTTCTGTCATCCGTTCCCCGTTTTCTGGTTCAACAATACCAGTTTCGACGAGGGTCCAATACTCCTTCGATCTCAAGAAGTTCTCCATTAGCATACTCCAATGATCGTAGTGACCATCGAAACGAGGTATCGCTGGTTGAACATAATTGTCGATTGCTCTGTCGGACGCCATAACTGCTTGCTGCTGCAATGAATAGATCTACTGCTTCTTTGGAGAATTTTTTCGAACAGATGATATGCTGGCTCTGGTACCACTGTTAGTGTGTGCTTTAACAGAGAAAACAGTATTGAATAAGTAGAGTATGTATTGCTTCACTTGCTGCTTTATTCATCAATCACTTAGATATTTATAGACAAGAAACTAACCCACTACTCCACTGACTAAGTCCACTTCCTAGTAATTCTGAAACTGAATTTGACTTTGTTAAACACTAACAAACTGCCTAAATAACAGGACCACTTATTCAACCTAACTAGCTAACTTAGACTTAATAAAACATTAACAAAAAAAACCATAACAAAAAGACTGCCACGTTAATTAAAGCTAATGAACTTCTAACACTATTGCTTATCTCCTTGTTTTAATCTCTACTTTTGAGAGATATATAGTTATTGGTACTTGATTGCAATTGACAAACAAACAATGAAAATAGCGAAAATGTAAATTGCACCTATTGATTAGTATTGAGACCAAAAGTTACAATTAAACAACATATGGAAATTAAAATAGTTGAAATCAGCCCTTATTCCACTGAATTCTTCACACTTGTTTACTATAATTGATGCGAATAGCAAAGAAAAAAGAGATGCACCTTTAAACTAATCTTAGGTGGATGCAACTTTGAGTGGGCAACTCTGTATGAAAGTGAAAGAGAAAATTAGAAATTAAAAAAGAAAAGTTTATAAAATTAAAACGGATTACTCAAAATTCATTCAATTTTATACGTGGGGTGAAATTAAATTTATCAACTGGTCACGAGTTCTTTCAACAAAAAAAAAATAACTGGTCACAAATTGGAGAAGACTAGGATAAAGTTAGGTCATTTGTGGAACACAAGTGAAAATATTATCATTTTTGGTGATGACTAAAAAATGAGGGACAGAAGTTGAAACGAAAAGAGGGTAGTTTAGTCAACAAAAATACCATTTAGTCAATCTGAAGAGCAATCGTTGACTTAGAGCATCTCCAATGCAAAACTCAATCTCTGAAACTCGGAGTGCCACATAGGATTTTCTGAGTTTTTCTTAAAAAAATCATCTCCAATGCAAAACTCAACTAAGATCTCAAAGATGATGTGTCGAGAGTGGAATAGAGATATCTCAAGAGGACACTCTATTTTCAGAGTGTCCTCTTGAGATATCTCTAATTGTCCAACTCATCAATATTTAAATTTCAACCAATAGAAATCAAGTCTTCGTATATTTCCAAAATAACTAATTACTTTTTTACAAAAATAACCATGACACGTAAGTAAAATAAAAGAGTTTAGAGTGTTGCATTGGAGACATACAAGAATTGAGAATCTCTATTTTTGACACCTATGAGTGAGAATCTCAATTGGAACTTGACAAATATGACGAATAGAGATTTTTTTGAGTTTTGCATTGGAGATGCTCTTACGAAGATTGCCGACTTGTAATGGGAGATCCAAATAATACTACCATTCGATCATAATCACGATGGGTATAGAGAACAGAGGGGAGTTGATCTCCTTGGAACTTGTAATGGGTGGTATAGATATGAATCTCATAAATGTCCTAATCACCTGCCAAACCCTAGCTAGATTCCTTACCTACTGTCTAATCATAGGGTATTACCCTACCAACAATGAATGGTACAACTACTCCTACCATATACTCGATCTTGCCAAAAAAAAAAAAAAAAAAATGTCTGTTCGATTTACTTGCATGCTAGAAGAGGTTACAAGTTAAAGATCTACTTTACTCTTAAACCATATGACATCAATATTTTATATTTTTTAATTTTTTTCTTCTTTAACGCGATAGTTTCTATCTTCTTCTTCTAAAATCTTTCAATCTCTAGACTAAACTAGTACTTTAAGTATACAATTCCTCTATTCTCCCAGCTTCGTTACTTATTTGAGTGTTGGTAGAAATTAGTTATTACTCGCCAAGTTTTAAGTACAATTGCAGTAGGTTTTTTAAGTCACAAATTCTTGTTGAAGTGTATTTTTTTGGTTGACCGAACCAAACCATAAACTTAATTGCTTGGATGTAATTAACCAGCAACCGAATTTTTCGGATTCGTCTGTGGATAAAGCTTACATATTCAGTTCCCGAACATTTTTCAGAGCTAAGTAGGATTGATAAATTAGGTCAAACTATTAAGATACTGCCATGCCTCGCCTCTACGGGTTTAGAGAACATGTTAATAAGTGACACAAGAAAGAGAGGAAAAATCAAAACATTGGATAACACTGGAAAATATTACTGCCCTGGCCCGATTAATTGTACTTTCGATTATTACTTATATCTAGAGAAAAGATTTACAACAAATATTTAATAAATATTCTATATTTACGAATAATTTTGTTTCTCCAGAAATGGAAGTTAATTAACTTTAATTTGTACCCAACGAATCATTCAGATATTTTCCTCTTGAGCAAGAAACCCAATTCGAGAAAACCTGTTTTCTTCCTATGAAACATAGATAACGGAAACCCATAAAATCAACAGAATATGAGAAAGAGATGACATGTCTCCAGTCCAATGGTTTACATCCTCTTTGGAGTCCCATATGTCACGATTTTGGGTGAGGTAGTTTATCTCCAAAACTTCCTGTGTTCTCGACAATAAAATGAGCGAAATAGTGTGGGTAACCTTTAAGGATCTTTATATGGCCTGCAAGACCATGCGCGCCTTGCATAAATAAAGTGCAATCACCAGGAATCTCATTCCACAAATGTGTTTGATGCACATGAATACACCGTGGATCATATTTCAAGAGGGATGTCATCTCTCATCAAAGGTTAGTAGACCTAAGAAGTGTACAAGTTAACGATATTTTTTTTTGAAATCATCAATTGAATAATCTACGAACAAAACTAATCATTTTCATGTAGCGAGCAAATTTTATCATCTTTACGATATTGAGACAATTTTTTGTTTAGCGAGAAACCCAATTCCACTAAACACATCTTCTTGCTAAGAGACAAAATCCTGTGAAATAGAAATTGAGCAAATGGGTGTTTGTTCAAGTGGTTTACATCTCTCATGTCACATAGGTCATGGATTTGAGCATGGGTAAAAGTGGTTTATTTCCAAGATGTATCTTGTGCAATTACAGACAACAAATGTGATTTAGTGTAAATGAATTTTAAGGTTCTTTATATGAGAGAACGTTGACGTGCAAGAATGGAGTGTGATTATCATGAATCTCATTCCTCGATCGTGTACATGGAATCACATTTCGAGGAGGAATCTTATTCTTCCTCAAGCGAGAATCTTGAACTTCAGGAGCGTGTGTGTTTGCAATTTTCTTTCTCTTAGAATCGCCAACGAAAAAAAACTATAGACAAAATAAATCTCTTCAAATCATATTCCTAACATATAAAAAAGTACAGTTAGATATGTGATTACCAGTATTACTTTCTCATTAGGAACAACCCTTTTCTCCTATGCAAAACATAACCCTTTTCTCATCGCCTGGTATTGTGGTTATGTGATATTTTTGGAAGACAAAAAAAGAGAAAGAGGAAGGTTGTGACGGATCACAAGTATGGGTGAGTAGTTCTTTAGATAATTTAAAGTTGGGTTGTCCCAAACCCCAAGTTTGATGTATTTGTGAACTGTGAAAAGTTGGATACATTGAAAACGACGATAAGCAACAAAGTTAGAGAGAGAAACTGCTGAAAAATAGTCTCTCTCTCTCTCTACATGTCTATGGCTAATGTCATGCACTCTAGCTAGCAAATCACCTCCCCAACTAGCTTCTTTGTCTTTCTCTCTGCCTAAATCATCTCATAATCGGTCTCCACGTTTTCTTCTCCCACCAGATCCCTTGGAGGAGATTCATTGATGTTGAGATTTTCTTTAATGGGTCTCTTTCCTTTTAAGGGATGATCAAGAGGGAGAAGGAAAAAAAAAGAGAAGATACGTTTTATCTGGCATACAAAACGAACGTTTCTGTGTTGAAATGAAAGATACCCACTTCTTCATTGATCTTGTTCATTCACCAATTTTTCATGTTTGTTTGTACTGAAAGTTGGTTTATAATGGGGTTTTGTTGATGGGTTTCTGTGGGTTTTCTATATAAACCTCATTGAGTCATTTCCCAAGTCTACAGAGAGAGAGAGAGAGAGAGAGAGAGAAAGAAAAATGGAGGGTGTTATTGTAGAGAGGGAGTCATTGTGTGATGCCATGTTTAGTGATGAAGAGTTGAAAGATATAAGTGGGTTGAAGAGAGGAAGTGATTTTATTGAGGTTACTTGTGGTTGTACTAGTCATAGATATGGTGATGCTGTTGGAAGACTTAGGGTTTTCAGTAATGGTGCTCTTCAAATCACTTGTGAATGCACCCCTGGTTGTCAAGAAGGTCAGTTTTCATCTCTTTCTCTCTCTTTAAGGTTTCTTTAGAAATATCCTTTGGTTGGTACTTATCATTTTTCTCCAAGATGCATGTCTATTTGATGCATTAGTACTTATGTGATAATAAGTGTTCAAAGTTAGAGATGATCAAAATATGATGTTTAGAACTTGTTTCATGGATTTTAAGATGTTCTTATTATGATTTCTTAAAATGGGTTTGTTTCCTTTTGTTTTGTATATGAATGTGTATGTCCATTTGTCTCAATGATGAAGTTAATCTTTTAACTTTATGAGATAACCAACACAGTTCTATTGTTTTAATTTTGATCTTGTTATGGTTTTCTCCTAACCTATTGGTTATATGTTGACTTAAAAAACTTCCCCTTTCTCTCTTCTTGATGTGAATGGTGGTGGTTGGGAGCCATGAACATTAGAAATCTGTTTCTAGATTTGTTTGAAGCAATACAATAGGGTTATTGCTTTAAAGTTTCCTTCTGAAGTTGCCTTGGCAATAGGCATTTCTAGGTAAATAATAGGACTATAGGAGTGTCCCTAACTCATTTCCTGTTGTTTTAGAGTTGTGGAGTTTGCAAACTTAATATGCAACAGAGTTACGACCGCCCGCATGTAGTAGGCTCATGACTCGTCACCCGTCCATTTGGTTTTGAGTTGGAAACTTCACCAACTAAAAATGGTAACATGGATAGAACTGCATGTAATAGGCCCAATGATTACATCTGCTCATGCCAACGAACAAAAAGAAACGTGTTCGTTTAAGTTTTTTTTCCGAGATAGAGATGCTTGCAGCAGTTGGGTGATGGCTTTTCGTCTGTTTCATTCCTATTCATTAGGTAAGTTTTGTCGTGTAGTTCAAGGTTTGACGTAACAGAGAGAACTATCCATGAACTTTAAGATTACAATTTGTTTGTTTAGGTGTCAACTACCCTTGGGTGGATGGGTTACCTATTTGTTTTCCACCCTCTAGGTCTTGGGTTCGAGATACAGATGCATATTATACGTTTCCAGAAAAAAAAAATAGTTTGTTTGTTTAGGATATATTGTATCTATCTTGTTTTCATGATTGGTTTGAGCATTTTTTCGAATTATCTACCCTTTTAGCTTTAGATAACAACAAGTTCGATATCTTGGAAGAATGAGTAGTACGAGCCTCTTTTAGTTCACTTTGAGATCATTATGTCTAGTGGCTTTCAACACGATTACTCCATGGATTAGAAGCGTAGATGAAGATAATGATTCTCTTCGATTCTATTTATCTCTTTTCTTTTCTTGATCAACTTTTTCTTTGGTGTTATGGTGATTCCGATACTAGATAAGTTGACACCTGCTGCTTTTGAGAAACATTCGGAGCGAGAAACTGCTCGGAAATGGAAGAACAATGTGTGGGTCATTGTTGAAGGAGAGAAAGTTCCTCTGGCAAAGACTGTTCTTCTCAAATACTACAATAAAGCGTTAAAAAGTTCTAATGGGTCTAACAGATTACATAGTGGACGACCTTGTCATCGGGATGAGTTCATTCAGTGTACTAGCTGCAACAAGGCCCGGAGATTCCGACTTAGGTCTAAAGAAGAATGCCGGGTTCATCATGATGCTTTGAATGACACTAACTGGAAATGCTCCGACATTTCATTTGACAAGTAAGTTCCTTCGGTTCTTCCTAAATCTTAATCAAACCGTCTAAAATAAGTTATACTATCCTTGAAAGTGGGCTATTCGGTATTTTTCTATCGGAAAACATATTGGTTTTGTACCTTATCATCATGAATCGATATTCTGTTCTTTGCCGAATAAAGATGTCAGTCATGATTTCCGAAATGATTGGTTAATTTGAGAGCCCGTCCTCTTTGTTCTTCTCGTATATATTGTACTTGATCTGACATCCGTTCCAATTTATTTTCGAATTAGGAATTAATTCTTCTTTCTTATTTTTCAGAATAACTTGTGATGATGAAGAAGAACGAGCTAGTCGTAAAGTTTACAGAGGTTGCTCTCGTTCTCAAACGTGTAAAGGATGTACTTCCTGTGTTTGCTTTGGCTGCAACATTTGCCGCTTCTCTGATTGCAGCTGCCAGACTTGCATCGATTTCACTAGGAATTCGAAAACCTAAATCTCAAAATGTCCATCATTTTCGAGGTCGGCGATTTTATGCTTCCTTATAGGCCATAGAGCTTCAATCATGCTTGGATTTCAGTTATCATTCGCTGTATATTTATTTGGAAAACAAATTGTTACTACGACTGTTTTTCTGTTATAACTAAAACTACTCCGATCTTCACTTCGGTAAACAACTCTGATCTCCTCCATTTTTGAGTTATCATTCTCAGCGTGTCACCGAACTTCTTGTGAGGTGCCGGGTTTACCTTTCCGACCAGTTTCAGGTCCATGATTTCATCCAACATCCCTTTCTTCTGCCAAGACATTGCCCATTTTGCTGTGTTAGCTTGTTCTCTTAGGAGAACATGATTTAGTGCTGGTCTAGTACAAAGAACTTCTGTTAGAACAACTGGAACGAGTAAACATCGGATTTCTATGTGAGTTGTTGTCTCCCGAAGTCTACTACAGGATCAAGATACCCTTATAACCTTATGGTCTTTAGACACCGTCTAGGAGTTTTTTGTTTGCGGCTGATTAAGTCGTGTAGTTTGACAAATCAAAGCAACATCAATGCGTAACAGAGACGGGGGGCGGACACATATGAAGGCCAGCCTGGGTAAGGGAAAGGCTGGTCTTTCTACCTTTTTCGTTAGAGCATTGGTAGCACTTTTTTCTTCTTCTTTTTTTTGTTGAAAATTGGTAGGACTTTTTTTTTGTTGCAATAGATAACACTTCTTGAAAACCTAAATTTAATCTTTATAATGCTAGGACTCCACCTAGCCCCAAACTGGGGACCCTAGTGGTGGGTGCCTCGTGGGGGCGCACGCTCCGCACCCATGGACCAAGTCAAGACGATAGAGTTGTTCTTATGTATCTTTCAAGTATGAAATAGTATAGGCGCCAGGCGCCTGCCAGGACACATCTGTGCCTCGGTGGGAGTCAAATCAGGGATGCTTGTAAAAATTCCCAATTTCAGAACAATTTATAGGAACTCGCCCCATTGGTTTTTCCCCTAACCTCCTCTCAAGGTTTTGGGTTGAAAAAAATACAAGAGTCTTATGACTGGTCTCTTGTTTTATGCATTCATGGGTTGACTGTGATTAGGAAGTCCCAGGGGACTCACACTGGCCTGAGTCCCTGCTGTTCAAATCCAACAATGATAAGGCCCAGTGCGAGGGCAGTTGAACTGCCCAGTCTGTTGCGGCGCTAAGACTGACGGTGGGTCTGTGGCAATTTTCTAGAGGGCCTATAGACCCTCTAGTTTCATATTCATATCGGTTTCAATATTTTTTGACAACAAACTTATAATGTATGATCTGAATTTTCTTCCTAAATCAAACATTCAATATTTAATTTTTCATACTAGATCTCAGTGATTTGCATCAATCAATCAAAATACGCCACATTAGTGAATAGCGAGCTACTCTTGTAAGATGAGTGAAAGAATGGATTCTTCGCTAAAACGAATTGTGTTGTAGCTTGCGTAGTATGTATCTATACGTTCTATGAAGATTTCAGAATTCAGATCTAGGAGCATCTCTAATGCAAGACTCAAGAAAACACTAAAAATCTTATGTGTCAGAGCGTGAAAAGTGGGGTCTCTAAATGGTTTCTTTCCTATTTGGCCATTTAGAGATACTCTGTTGGAAAGTCTTCTCCAATGCAACAGTTAGAAACTCTAAAAACCTATTTTTTGGTATAAAATTGATTTGTTTATGTGATACTTAGAGATCCTCATGAGGACATCATTTTAGAGATTCATGTCGAGTTTTGCATTGGAGATGGAGTTTAAAGAGAAGCTCTAAAAAAATACTCTAAGATTTAGAGTTTGAGTGTTGCACTGGAAATGCTCTAATCCTACCTACACCCAGAGCCAATCTCATGGTAATCCTGCCACCTCTCGGCAGAATGAGAGCTCATATGGAACCTTTGATTTCTAATCCAAGAGCGGTGGAACTTAATTAATCCCCAAATGTTGTTTAAGAAATTAAATTTATCTATTATAGCTACTAATTCTGGGAAGACAAAGAGAAATCAAATCTCAACGTTGGTTGTCGATTCAGTTGAGACATATAATAAGAGAAAATGATCAAACTATAGATTTTCCCAGGCAGACTCGTTAGAGAATCTTAAATCAACTACTGAAATTAATTGGTAACTTTGTCTTGATTTGTGCCTCGAATCTCACAGAGTATTTCAACCATAGTGTCTTGGATTTCGGATTCTATCACTACTCTAAAAAAGAAAGAAATTTTAAGTAAATGGTCAAAAATAAAGTATTTTTCATTATCATAATAATGTACAATCAACTCAAATACATGAACAAGATTAACTGCTCAGATTTCATCTTACACAAAAAAATCACCCACACACTCTCTCTACTATCTCTAAAATCTCTCTAATAAGTTGTTCGATCAAGAATCAAAACTGGGTTCTCTTCTGCTTCTGAAATCTAGTACTTGAACGTCTGCCATTTGGAGAGAATAAAGAAGCTACAGAATTAGCAAGACTTATTACAATCCCAGCTTTCACTTGACCTCTTTTTGGAATCGGACGGCCATTATTACAAAATCTTGGAGAATCACCACCACCACCACCGTTGATCATCATCAAATTTCTTCCTCCTGCCATTTCTACAACTTTCTTGTTGAACTCTTGTTTTTGTTGTGTTTATATTTTTGATACCCAAAAATGAGTTTGATTTGGAATTTGATGGTTAATTGGTGTGTGTATATATAGGATGGAAGTTGAATAATTACCCTTGATTTTGCTCATTAATTACGTTTGGTTGTCACTACTTTTGGGTTGACAATTTTACCCTTATATAACATGTGATTCAATTGATGATTCCCCTAATCCACTAGCAATTTGAATGTCCCATCCAGCTCATTTCTCAAAAGGAGGATATATGTGATTAAAGAAGAACCCTAATTATTGTGTTTGCTTTTCTTTACCAAACTTTGATGCCACTAAATCATTGGTGGATTAAAAAGAAAAGTAAATTCTGTTCTAATCCCATGTTTGATATATCTTGTTGAGATGTTGTACCAAAAATTAACAAGTTAGACTTGTAAATGCGAAGCTCTTGAAGCATCCACGTATTAGCATTATCTGACATCGTCTGAAATAGATAAATTTCATGCAATCCATTCTTTACAAGTCTATTCTCAAGGAGAGTTATGTTTTGAGCTCTAATATGGTATCATAGCTTGTGTCTCAATGTTATGCCAGGTGGTCCGGAACTTGGTAATCTTAGCTGTGGGTGAAGGAGAAGTGCTAAGTGACTCCAACCCTAGCATTGGGGGGAGGTATTGGCAATATCTCACATCCAATGAGTATTAGAATTTGCAGAATAGAAAACTCTTTGAACAATTATTTTGTACGCTTGTTTTCAAACATAGTTAGGCACAACAAATCCAAACAATACAATATAGATCTAGACCATATGCATAATTCCACAATATCAATTGGATTTCTACCCCACTTCCTTAGGAGAAATGAAATCAATATTTCATTCACTGAAATTTGGATAAAACATCAACCTTACAATTTTGAAAAATATAAAAGTAAACGATCAAAAGATCATAGAAATTCAAGTAGCTAGAAGGTGAAGAAATAAGAAATGTTGTCCATGATCTAAATTAGACAAGGGGATTTCACTTCTTATGTTAAGACAAAGAGATCCTTCGTATTGTTTAGAGAAAGAGACCCTTCGTCTGCCTGAAAAAACGAAGTTTCAGTGGCAGAGGAGAGGAAGGCCGAGAGAAAGAGAAAAAAGGGCGCGTTGGTAAAGAAGAAGAGAGATGCTAGAATCACAAAAGATTTTGATAAAAAAAAGTTCCCAGCTGATGTTGCGGTTGTGATTTTCATCTCTCAACGGCCTAGATTTGGTCAAAGTTTGAAACCACACCCGCCACATCAGCTGAGAACCTTTTTTTGTCAAAATCTTTTGTAACTTTATCATATCAAAAGAAGAAAAGAAGGGAGAATCCAACGCTCGAAAAATAGTGAGGAACTTCGAGATCTAAAGTAAAACTAACTTATCTATAAACATCAATTTGTTATTTAAAGAGAAAATGGTAAAGTGTTAGTACTTTTTAGAGCTCTTAGCTCTGTAAATACACACAGTCTGATAAATTTGTATGATTTAACAAGGTGGCATATATTAGCTGCTATGAGTGATTGAAACACTTTCTGATAAGATATAAACATATATAAAGAAATGAATTTGAAGGCACATAAAAATGAAATTGAAACAAAGCATTATAGATAAAGAAAAATAGCATTAGATATTATTTTGATTAATACAATGTACACTATTAAAGATTCAAGAAGACATTATCTAAGAATTTATCTAGTCCCATCAAGAATCTTTTTTTTCTCTTTCTCTCTCACTCTATTCCCTATGTTGTTCGATTGCGAATAAACTCTAGACTATAAACCCTAAATCGTAACAGATCAGTTAGGTTTGTGAGCTTTAAACTGATTATGAGTAGCGGTGGATCGACGACCACTTGAAGAGAATAAAGAAGCAACTGAATTAGCAATTCCGATAACAATTCCAGCTTTCACTTGACCTCTCTTTGGGATGGGACGACCACCCTTACTCGAAAATCTTGGAGAGTCGGGAGTACCATTGTTAATAGTTGATCTTCTTGCACCTACGGCCATGATTTTATTTTCTTCTCTCCGATTTTTTTTTCTTATAACAAGTAGAGAATTTTGAGTTTTGAAATGAATTGAGGTAAAATATTTGTAGTTTATGACTTTATATAGATATGAAGTTAATTATTTGCCCTTGAATTTTAATACTTATTTATGGTGAAGGCTAAAGTGGAGTGTACTCATTTGACTAGATGAGTGAATGTGGACATGACTTTATTGGACTATAATAATTTTGGTAGGGTTGGCAGATAACTAAGAATAGGAAAATAAAATTTTGTAGGGTCTAGTTGATCAGATGAACAACGTGGGAATTAGGGTTTACTATAATTGAAAGCACAAACTTTCATATATTCTCAATGTTCCCTTATATCATGGACTCTTGTCTCTCAAGTCTCAACAAATATCTATCTTTAGTAAAATACTGTTTTAGTATGGGTCTGCTCGAGGCGGGCCCGGCCCATCTCGTCTGATACAGTCGGAACCGAGCCAGCCTAGGAGCGTCCGAAAGGTGGGAATAGTCAAATTGGGTAGAGCTGAATGTCTGGAGCCAACCTAGAAACAACTATCTACTATCTTTCGGATTATGCAGTCCACTCACTATCACTCTTAACTTGGGATGGTCCTCATGTAGGACTTTCTAGCCGAGCCTGGCCCGCCTGACTCACTAAGTCGAAGGATAGTGCTCTAAACAGGCACTACGGACCTCAAATTTTGAGTGTCCATGGGGCTCGTCTGGCTCGAGCGTTCTAAATAGACATTAGGTTCTCATAATTTTGCCTCCCCCTTACTCAGCTCGACTAGACATATATAATTCTATTGTATAATTGTAAATTTCTTAAGTTAAATAAACAACATTAGTTGTTGCTCAATGGCTTTGAAATGGAGAGGGTGAGGCCGGCAGGCATGTGATATTGTGATGTGATGATTCTCTACCACATGAATCATTTAAAAACCCTAATTTTGATTGAACAAAACATGAAGAATAAACCGACCCGGTCGGGTCATGTCGGGTCGGTTTGTTTTATTCTTGCCTTCACTGTCTCTCTACAACAGTGACAGAAGTATATATAGTACAGAGTGGAATATAAAGTACTTTCCACTGAATTTAGTCAATTATTCTTTTAATTAAAGTACTAATTAATCATGTTTTAGGTTCATGAATGGTAGGTTTAATTTTTAATTAATATAATTGCTAATAATCCAATTATACTAATCATTTGATTCTCCACTAATAAAAAGAAAAAAAAAAGTGTCCTGGAAATCAACATGAAAGACACTTACTTGTCAACATAAAAGATTGATAATTTAACACTAAAGTTTAAAGTAAATAGTTAAATTAAAGATTAAGAATCTAAACTAGATCTTCAAAGATCTTACAGAATATTTAGTTAAATGTTGATATCTATCTTCCTAACTTTTACTTGTTTAATTACTATTCATAATGTCTTCTTTTTTTGTTTTATCATGTGTTGCACCAAATGGAGTATATATTGTCGAAGATTTTTTTTGAAAATGTATCAGACCACAAAATAGTGCCCCTAATGTACTGGTCTTATCGACGATCGCATGATAGACGTACTACCAAAGTACCCAGTACCCACATACTGACCCGATCCGCGTTCCGATGGAAGGATTTAGACAAGTTTATCTTACAAAAAAAATATAGTCTAGTGGGAGACTTGAAGTGGGAATGGCCTTGTGAGTGCATCATGGCATTGGGAGGGAGGTATTAACATTAACCCACGTCGTTTCGGATTGAGATTAGAATTTGTGAAGTAGATTTGTATATGCTTTCAATCTTTAGATGTAGTATTATGATTTAAATTTCAAAAGGAGTAGTATTATGCTTAGTTTTTCTCTACACTTTTGGTATTAAGAAGTACATGAAAACCAAAATTTAGGAAATGGAGAAGTATTTACAAGATATATAGACAGATCTCTAGGGCTCAATGTGGAATCCTTGCTGATAGGAAACACCTACTAAGGAATGAAGACGACGGAGCAACAATGGTATTGAACGGATTTCCATTCTTTTGGCCCAAAATATGAAACGAAAAGTAGAATACTAAATGAGCGCAATGGACCGCCATAAATCCTCTATAGAACATACAACAAGGGTCTGCAGTACCAGGCCGCTGAAACCGAGTCAGCTCCTATGGCGCTAGCTATGGCCTGCTTGGTCCCCCCCTCGCCCCCCCCCCAACGGTGGAGGTTCCGTAGCCCATCATGAGCACCGGGGGAAAGGGGCTCCGCAACAAGAGAGAAGCGGGCCGCCCTAGTAGCTCGCATCCGTTTTTCAGCTGGCTTCAAAAAAGCCGCACCGTTTCTTCCCAGTACGTTAACCCCGCTTGGCCTCTTCTAACTCTCGCTCAGTCTCCAACATTCGATATATTATCGAACTGAGGTCGACTGAAGAGGAAGGGTCAGGGGCTGACATCATCTTTTCCCAAAATATAAACAACATACGAGAACTATGAATTAAGTTGAAGTAATGATAATACATTGTTATAATTGAAGCGAAGTTTAAGCTATCCCCAGAAACTCCACCCAAGTTTGCAACATTGGGGATTCTATCAAACAAGACAAATAGACAATGTATCAAATTATCAATGTAACTAACAATAACATCAATCGAGGAATACAAATTCGTGCTGGGTTTGAGCAACACAGACTCAGGCCAGTCCAAGGCGCACGGAGAGGGCTAAGAGACGGGCAGGCCTATGAACCCAATCAATACTATAAAGTTCTGAAAATAGTGAACCCACATTTTAGTAATATATGAATCGAAAAACTGAACGCCTTCCCACACCTCTAAACACTGGTCGCCTCTGTTTGGAATCCATCCCGGAATGGAGGATAGCCTAATGAAACATACAAGTTATTCATAGAAGACACTGAAGAAAAAGAGAAGAACCATAACAATAATCAAATTAAGTGAAGTACAAAAAAAGAAAGATTTGTGTGTTTTGATTATTAAAACATCAAGAACCCTAGAAGGCTAGAATTAACTAACATTTGTTAGTAAATTTCCTTTGGGAGAAAGAAATGGTAGAAAGTTCTTGATGTCACTATAGGCCTAATGGATTAAATCTTTTGTTATGAACTTCTTTTAAATAATGATAATTTAACAATACCCGTCAATGTTAATGGCCGGCAATGCCCCATCTTTTATATCCAATTAGTGAATGTCCTGTTTTTTTTTTCTGTGAGTGTAAACCACACACAAGAAAATGTCATAATTTTCAAATTCCTCTCTAATCCTACTTCACCAACAAATATTCATTCCAGTCACTCTTTGCTAAAGTGGTTGAACACCCACTCTCCAACACACATAGAGGTCTCATGTTTGATCGTGCAAATCAAGAATTTATTAAACTTGATGATGCAGAGGGATTTTCAGAAGATCTTCGAAGAATCTTAGATATCATCAAATTTAATTATTTTAGTAAATTCCTATTTTTTAGTAGAAAATTATTGGTTTTAGTAGTTTCATATTTTCAGGGAACTTTTTAAGTTTTAGATTATGATATTTTGTTTATTTAGAAGTTCTTAGTTAGAGTTTGATTAAGTTTAGGAAATCAGTATTTTATTTATTTAGAAGTTACTAATTAGAGTTTGATTAGGTTTAAGAACCCCCTAATATTATATAAAGAGATCTAGTAGTTGTTGTTTGATTCATCGAGTTGATCAATAAGGATTCAGTATTTTAGTTTAATCTTCTTAATTTCGGTTCTATAGTTTTTAGACGAAGATCTAAGGTTTTTTCTTAGTTTTAAAAGTTTTAGACGAAAGTCTAATTCTTTTCGGAATTTTCCGCTGCGTCAGTTGACATCAAGAGCGAGGATTTTGCCTGATTCGATATCATCTACACGAAGATCACTTTAGAACACATCTAGTAGATTTGCCAAAGATTCATCTAAAGTTGGTTAAAAAAAAAACATTACATTATTATTATTTTTCCCTATTTTGTTATCAATCAATAAGGAGATATACTAGCATGGTAACAATTTTTCAGTTCAAGTTCACCAACGTAGAGACTATGGTACAAGATTAATGAAGAGATACCAATTTTCAATGAGTATTTAACTATAGAAGAATTTTTTCCATTCGCTAGATAAGGTCGAACGACAAGTCAATATGTGGGCTACTATTCCCAATGAGCATATAGTTAAAATCATTGCTTATAGACTCAAAGAGAGTGCCACAGATTGGTGAGATCAATTACAACTTTTAAGAAAGAGAACATCTCCCTTAGAAGTTGTAATTGATCCCACCAATCTGTCACACTCTCTTTGAGTCTATAAGCAATGATTTTAACTATATGCTCATTGGGGATAGTAGCCCGCATATTGATTTGTCGTTCGACCTTATCTAGCCAATCGAAAAATTCTTCTATAGTTAAATACCCATCAAAAATTTTAACAGGATAGTATTTCTCAATATTGATTGATAACAAAATAGGGAAAAATAATAATAATGTGATTTTTTTTTTTAAAACCTAACTTTAGATGCATCTTTGGCAAATCCGAGGTGTCCTAAAGTGATAATCGCGTAGATGATATCGAACCAGGCGAAATACTCGTTCTTGATGCCAATTGACGCAGCGGAAAATTCCAAAAAGAATTAGATCTTCGTACAAAACTTTTAAAACTCAGAAAAAACCTTAGATCTTCGTCTAAAGACTATGAAACCGAAACCTAGAAGATTAAACTAAAATACTGAAATCTTATTGATCAACTTGATGAATTAAACAACAACTACTAAATCCCTTTATATATTAGGGGTTTCTTAAACTTAATCAAACTCCAATTAATAACTTTTAAATAAATAAAATGCCAGTTTTCTAAACTTAATCAAATTCTAATTAAGAACTTGTAAATAAACAAAATATCATAATCTAAAATTTTAAAAGTTCTCTCTTCTCATCTATCTCTATTCTTCTGAAATCTGAATCATGGAATTTCAACATCTCCACGTGACAGTTCCCCAAAACTGCAAAAGCTTCAAATGTCTCGGTCCCTTTAGCAGCCCAAGAAGATTACCCTTTTGAATTTTCATTGTGAATCCTCTCTCTGTTTCCCACCAAGGATTTTCCTTTCCACATTGTTGTATTCAAATTTGGTTTTAAAATCCCAATAAAAACTATACCCTTTTTTAATCTTCAAATGAATTTAATGAATTCATATCTTTTCTAGGGTTTAAAGATATCTTGAGATTGATAATGGGTTGGAAGAATTGTAGAAGCCTTTTCTTGAAAACAAAAGCTTTAGTTAAAAAAGCTATGAAGATTAATGAGGGAAAGAAAAGGTTGAAATTTCAGTATGATTATTCAAGTTATACTCTCAATTTTGATGATGGGTCTAAAGATTTAGGTCAGGAAGTTGGTGAATTCAGACAACAAGATCAAACTGATCAGAGTATGAAAAATTCAACTTGGGTTTATGTATTATGGTTGAAATCATACTAGGTGAAACAAGCAAGAACAGAGCATGCAGATAGAAAGAAATCATTTTTCTTGCTCTGTTTTAGAATTAGAAATTAGGGTTTTGTTGTTATGGTGTTACTGTTGTTAATCAGGGAAAGATGAAGCTGGTTGGTATGTGGAGATCCTTTTCAGTCTGTTCCTTCTCTTCTTTAATCTTATAATTTGTGTTTTGTTTAGTGAACTTTCTAAGGCAATGCAAAGGAGTGTGTGATTCAGTGTCACTTGCTTGTCAATTCTTTTAGTATTCGTACTGACTCGTCTGAATAACAAATTCTAAAACGACTTGTCCTTCATACAAGCGAGGTAAAAAACAAGCATTTTGAAATCTAACTTGAGCGAATTCATACCTCAAGTCAGTTCGAGTCAGACTTCAAATCGAGACTTGAAAAAGAAGAGATCTAACCTAGTTTCGGTCTTGTTTTATTACTAAGGTGACTAAGATAGTTCTAGCTTTCTAGAGTTAATCTTCTGGTTCTTCGAAGTAGTTATACAATACTTCAAGACCATAAAATATTACTTCGGGTCTTGGGTAGGTCTCTTTAACCCCGCTGATCAAAGCAAAAAAAAATGTTTTCGGGTTATTGATCTTTCTTTAATATAACAACTTTGTTTTATCCAAAAGATAAACATAGCGAAGAAAATATACATATTGATACAGAAAGAAATCTCCTTCATATGAAGTAGAAAAGAGAAACACACAGGCATTGTAGTCCAACTGGCTGTGCACCCGTCAAACTTCATAGGAAACCCTTGGAACAAATTCTAATACTTTTATATACCTAAAATATCGGCACAATCTGATACATAGCAAGAAAAATAAATCCCAACCCATAGTAAAATAGAACACAGTTATGAGCAAATTTAATATGAAATTCCAAGAATACATATGCCTCCACCCTAAAGATGGACTTCAGGTTCAACAATTACTCGAAAAGAAAATAAAGACGTTCAGGTACGGAAAGACATATATCAGGGGATGGGAGTTGGACACGATACCATTTTTTTACCATACTGTGAATCTACTTCAACCATCAGATTGATCTTCGTCTTCTAAATGTGAAGATAGTTTACACTTTAAACAGCTGGGTCTTCAAACATGGCTGTTGATAAATCGTTGATGTGAGGGTAGGCAGCTTTCTCGTCGAGCTTGGTTTGAGCCCATATCAGCATCTTTAACAAATTTGGGAGCTTCGGATCTGTAGTTTAACAACAGCAGAAGGACATATTAATCGATAAAGCATCAGTACTAAATTTGGAGAAGGTTAGTGGTGGCATCATGAACTATGGCCTAGGTTGGTAGAAGCAATGGCATTAGAAAAACAATCTTAAGCCTCTCTAGGTGATAACAACGAGGAATAGGCATAGTCCTCATTTAAGGTTCAAACCATAATCAATAATTTTCAAACCTTGAAGGTAGCTCTTTATTTGTTTACTTTTATTGGTTTTAGTAAGAAGCCTATTACGGTAAAACACGATGAGTACATGGAATCCACAACCATATAGTAGAGAAAACAGACGATATAATAGCATCAATGCGTAAAGTAAAGGATTAAGTGATTAACATCAATCATAAAGTGACATACGGGCGAGTCTCGAAGAGTAGCCCTCTTTATAAACATTGGATAGATGCAATGTTTCAATGTAGGAAAACAGGAAGGAGTTGGGGCATACTCTTTACTGGGCCTTTCCCTGCTGAACCGACAAGCGGAACTTCACCTACCTACGTACATTAATGAAATCACCTTTTACGTAATAGAGGGGGTGGTCAACTAGATGCGGAAGAGTCCAACTGAGACCACTCGACTGATCTCATCCTCTTGAAAATTCATGAAAGAGTTGCTAATTCGACTTTCTAATAGAGTAGTGAGTTCCGGAGCTCTGGGTGAGAATTCCATCAGCAGATTGCCAGATTCATTGGAAGGCTATGCAGGTGGGCTCGGAACCTGGTCCCAGCATGACTTGGAGAGTATCTAGTCCAAGGGGAGATACAAGATATCATGTATATTTTTTTTATACATATTCACTATTTAATATATAAGCTTTTTATTCATCTCATTTGAAGGCATATGTGGAAATTATACTCTAATAGGTACCACTTATACAAAGCTAGATAAGTTGGAATCTTCTAATGAAATTTGATACCCAGAGGCAAAAGAATAAATAAGAAAAAACAAGATGACATTCTGCAGCTAATACAAAGAAAATAAGGTTTGATCCAACCTTTTTCATGACTTTGGCTTGTGAGGATGGCTGCATTCACTTCATTTGCAGTTTTCAGTCGCTGTGATATATCCAAAAGCTTGCCGACAGGACAATCAGCAGCATTTTCAAATGCCAATAACGCAACTGTCTTCTCTAACTCTTCTAGAAAATTTTGCTGCAGAATACAAGAACTTGTTACTTTAGATATTCTATCATACATAACCTTAAAAAGACCGGCTTTTCGATGTTTCATCCTAGCAGATACAAAGTACCTAATTTCTAATATTTCAAGGGCCAAGAGGTCTATTATGAGTCAAATAAACAAATAAGAAAAAGGCGCGCAACGTTTTATCACTAGATATAAACAGAAAGAAAGGCTCTCCGAAAATAACCTTATAGTTACATTGAAAACACATAATAAAGAGATATAGAGAGAGAACACTTTACATTTTCTTCACCCCTAGGTGCAAGCTCCTCTTGAGCAAATTCCAGCGCTTCTTCTACTTTTCCATTTCGAATCAATTCTATCAACTTTTGTTGTTGAAGAAGGAAAAACAGTTGTGGATTTGTATCCAGTATCTGCATAAGATACAACATCTCAATTTAGATTCGGCTCGCAATAAAGAATCAGGTGGTGAAACTTGCATCCAGGAAGTATCAATGACCATATTAATTTCTACATGACAGGAAACAACCTATAGACACTTTTTTTCTTTTTAAATTATTATCAAGTTATCCTTTTACTTGAACGACGAAGGTAACATACAAGGAGAGAACAAGATACAGCTAGACGGATGATGCTGAGCACTATTAGGCATGTCGACAGGCAGGAAAGTAACAGGAATCACAAGAATTGCATCTCATTCCGCATTTGACACAAAAGGAATGTATGGAATCACATTTGATGCAAAATCTGGAAGACCGAACACTATTTCTGTCTATTATGGGTGAGGGGGGTGTTCCATCCCACGCCCTTGAACTGCATTTTCGGAAACATCAAAAATCAACATCACTTTAAAGTTCTAACTAATTTTGATTATGACTCGCTTTCGCCCATATTATTTTCCCAAGTTACGCTCTACCATATTAGATAGTTTATTGATGGAGAGGACAAAAGTAATTTATTAAGCGTTAATTTTAGGATTATATTTTCCCTCTTTATATTAGCGTTATTTCAATATCTTTATGTTTATATTTAATGTAAGATAAATATAACTAGAAAGAATCAACTTTGAATGAATTGAATAAAACGATTTTCACTCGTCTACTTCTAGTATTCAAGTCTACTCCCAAATGTCCTACAGAATGTTGTAGCAAGAGATCAAATTCAACAAACGCATAAAAAGAGAGAGAAACTGCAAAAGATTGAACAAAATATACGAAGGATATATAACAAGGCACTTTGATCTAGCAAGACTAGTATTCCACCTCAGGATTCAAATCATTAACTTTATCAATTGCATCCTCAATATTCCCACATTGTAAAGCCTTCTTCACTGCCATCCTCTCTGTTATTGTTGTTAGATCTACCTGTGCTAGTTATCGATAAGGAAGAAGCTTAAACATCTAAAAATTTCAAATCACCCAATTCAATAATAGAAACGAATCAAATTTTATACAAAATTGAAGGGTTATTTTGCCGATTCAACAATGAAAAAGAATCAGACTTCCATACAAAATTAAACGGTTATTTTGCGAAGAGGGGGCATATAAGTACCGGGTATTGGTTTAGTCAATGCAATAACCGAAACAAATCAAACTGTCATATAAAATCAAAGCGTTCTTTTACGGAAAGGGGCATAGATAAGTACTGAGTGTTGGTTTAGTCAATGCAGTAACGGAAACAAATCAAACATTGAATACAAAAAGAAAAAGGATACGTTCGGTTCCAGTTTCTTCCTTGAATCTTTCAGCAGCTTCAACATAACCCTCAGTTACAAGATAATTCATCACCAATTTATTCAAATCTTCTTTCCTAATTTTAATTTCATCTAGTTTTTTCTCCCATTCTTCTCTAGTAATCACTTTCTTTGATGTTCCCTACACAAAAATTCATTTCTCTAGTACCCACTTTTCTTGAATCAAGAAACCCTAATTATCAAATAATATGATAGTTGAGAAAGTAATTACCATCCTTGTTGAAGATCAAAATGAACTGATTAGTGATTATCAGTGAGTTTTAGTTCAAATTCATTAAACCCAAGAACTCAATCGAGAATCAACTCCTCTACAATCTGAAACCAAATGAAACAATCAAATAACTCAATCAAATACAAGAAAATTAACTGAATAAAGATAATTTGAAACCTCGTTGAAGATCTAGTAATCTGTTTTGACCTTCAGAAACCCTAATTTTACAACGACACCGACGGAGACAAAAATCGGAGAGAGGATACCTGAGAGCAAATGTCAGAGAAGAAGTGAAGGCGGGAAGTACTTTTTCAATCGGTTTTCAGGCGACTAGCCATTTTTTTTTGTTAGGGGTAGGGGTGTGAAAAAAAAATCAGACAACCTGAAACTCAGTCGTGGACGCCCTGAGTCCATTAGAGCCCACAGGCACCCCAAATCCGAAGGAGGGTTCAGTCTGACTGACCCGGTGAAATCAACCGGTTGGATGCATGAGATCCCCGAGATACTAGTGTTAGTCATTAGATGTCCGAGGTTCCGCTTAGAACACTAAGAGACACCATAACCCAACAATGTTAGATGTAAATCTTCTCTAGTTTGAGATTGCAAACAATAAACATGCCAACCTATTAACTTAATACAACTAAATGAATGACCCATCGGTTTGTCGAAATCCACATAAGGGATGTCAATTGACATAGATAACATAAAAAATGAATTTCTTTGATGATATTTGAAAATAGAATATGGTAAGTCAGCGTACACGCGTCGATATAATATTATCAATGAGACCAAAGATAATCTGAAATAGAAAATAAATCCACTCAAAGTAAATTACATGTCTATCCTCTCATTCTCTTTTACTGCCTAACCTATCCTAAGTTAAAAAAAATAACCTAAAATAATATATACCATAATATTTAGAGATTCATTAAATGATTTCCTCAAAAATAAACTTTCCTTCCGGAAAATAGTTGCCTTTACCGTTTAGCAGAATACTTTCTTTTATATTTCTATTAGAATTGGGCAAAAGCAAACCGAAGAGAGAGAGAGAGAGAGAGAGCATCGTCACTTTCTAATATATGAACTAGGTTTTGATTTCATTCATCATCGACGCCCAAATTAAACCGAGTGAAAAAGGTGAAAGCATCGAGTGGGAGAGAGAGAGAGAATCGATTGATTTCATTCATCATCTACAGTAGTGAAGAGTAAGAAAAAACAAACGTTAAAATAAAATGTTAAAAATGTTGTTAGACTCGATAAGATTCTACCAGCATAAAATTTTATTAGAATCAACCTATTGTAACAAATTCATATCAGATGGTAACAGAATCAAGAAAATGCTAGTAAAATACTGAAAATGTAACAAAAACAATTTCACATAATATATTTTAATTAGTAAAAAGTATTTGTTAACCTATTGTAACAAATTCATAAGATGCTAGCAAAATATTCTTGCTTTTTAAACTACTGTATTCAAATTTATTCAACCGATGCTAATAGAATGTAAAAGTTGTTATTAGAATCAATAAGATGCTAGCTAAATAGTATTTTCTTTTTAAACTATTTTATCAAATTCATTCATCAGATGCTAGTAGAATGTAAAATATGCTAGTAGAATGAGTAAGATGCTAGCAAAATAGTTTGCTTTTTAACCTCACAAAAGAATTTGTAGATGTTTAATTGGATCGAGGTAGAGATAAAAAGCAAATCACAAATTCATACTTTCTTGAAGTTCAAAGAACATAGAGTTACAAAGAGAGAAAATTGTTTTTGGGAGAGAGCATCTCGTTTTAGGTAAATATTGGTTGAATTGGTAGGTTAATTTAGACAAATATCAGTTTTGGAAATAATATATTTTCTTGAATTCAAAGAACATATAGTTACAGAAAGAGAAACTCGTGTTTGGGAGAGAGAGAACTAGTTTTAGGTAAATATCCACCATAAATATTTTTTCATAAAATTACTAAAAAAATATAAGTTTTGGAAATAAAGATTAACATTAAATATCCACCATAAATATTTTTTCATAAAATTACTAAAAAATATTTGTTAACCTATTGTAACAAATTCATAAGATACTAGCAAAATATTCTTGCTTTTTAAACTACTGTATTCAAATTTATTCAACCGATGCTAATAGAATGTAAAAATTGCTATTCGAATGAATAAGCTGCTAGCTAAATAGTATTTGCTTTTTAAACTATTTTGTCCAATGCATTCATCAGATGCTAGTAGATTGTAAAATATGCTAGTAGAATCAGTAAGATGCTAGCAAAATAGTTTGCTTTTTAACCTCACAAAAGAATTTGTAGATGTATTGGATCGAGGTAGAGATAAAAAACAAATCACAAATTCATACTTTCTTGAAGTTCAAAGAACATAGAGTTATAGAGAGAGAAAATCGTTTTTGGGAGAGAGCATCTTGTTTTAGGTAAATATTCATTGAATTGGTAGGTTAATTTAGACAAATATCGGTTTTGGAAAAATATATTTTCTTGAATTCAAAGAACATATAGTTACAGAAAGAGAAACTCGTGTTTGGGGGAGGGAAACTAGTTTTAGGTAAATATACATTGATTTGGTAGGTTACTTTAGAAAAATATAAGTTTTGGAAATAAAGATTAACATTAAATATCCACCATAAATATTCTTTCATAAAATTTATGTAAAGAATAATTGTATTAACTCAACCATTATAAACCTTTGGTTTACCAATGGTTAAAAAATATTTATGAAAGGGCAAAATTGAGAGAAAATTAAAGGATTGATGCATGGGGCCCACCACATAGTGAATTTTTGGACTTATTTTACATTTTCGGTTTATTTTGGTTTTATTTTATTTATTGATTTAGGAGTGGATATATGACTAATTACCCCCCCCCCCCCCCTATTTTTGGACCTTAAACTCAAAAATCCTTAAATGTTTGCTCTATACAATTTGATAATGTGAATCAATTATGCATGCATATAAAGTTAAATGACAACCTAACAAGGTCCAATTAATATAGGTTTATCAAAGAGCAATTGTTATCAAGGGGAATGAGACTATGGCGTAAAGTAAATGAGTAAAGTCATAATGGAAATCCAACCTAGTTTATTGGAGATCCCAAGATCTAGGTTCAACGGAAAACTGAAGTTATATATTGACTCGCCAGTAACACTGAAAGAGAATATTATATCACCCATTTCCATGGTGAATCAGTGTTGCCTATAACGAGTGAGGATAATGTTATCTTTTAATGATTCCTATAGTTTAGAATTTTTCTTCCTAAATGGAGTATACAAGATACCTTTAATAGGAGATCACCTATATGAGTGTGAACTAGTGCCGGTTCTGTGAGAAGGTCGTAATGGTCGACTTCTCTAAAGCGCTCATGAAACCCGAGAATGTTCAAGGCCGAAATGAACACAACTGTCCGGTATTTATTCACTACGGAAGATTTAAAGCCAAAAGATATCTTTTCCTGATGCATGGTATCTCTTGTTGTGTTCTCATACATATGTATATGTCAGTTTGTCATCGGTTGGTATGTTGTCTGTCTTCTGGTGCTAATTCACTTATGTAACGGACTGTTGAAAAATTATTTACATAAAAATAATTTTTAATATGAGTGAAATTATATGCAATTGTTACTTTTGAAAAGACATGAGTTATGGGCAGTCACAACACAATGGAGAGGCATCTCGTGGATTTGTAGAGTTACCACTAACCCTATAAATAAACAGTTTGATTTCTCTTTTAGATAAGTTTTTTGGACTGTTTTTAATCAATTTTTTGAAAACAAAAATTGAGTCGTCTAGAGTTGTTTATGAGAGTATAGTGACCCGATAGTTCGTTGGAGCGTATAGAATTGTAGTGCCTCTTTCTATATGACGCGATCGTTGTATTTTGGGAGACAAATGTCCATAGAACCATTAGCATCATTGCGGGGCATGATTGTCTCTAAGGAAAGAGTGACCACTCACCTCCATAATAAAATAAGATAAGTTTTCATTTCATATTTAGATATTCTAATAGTGTCATATTATTCGGCAGTCAAGATGAATCCGTAGATCTCGAAACCAACATATAGTACCTTCAAGATCGTCTCGGTCGAGTTATTCGCTTTCCTTTTTCAACCTTTGGGATCGCCATTCCAGACATGAAGCAAATCACAACAGCGACAAAGAACCCTGAAAGAACACCTATTTCGAATGGTAATCCTATAATACTTATTCGATCTTCGTCTTGGTCATCGCTTGAAGGATCATCGTGTGAATTTGGACGAAAATTACAACTAGGACATTGGAGACCAGTATTTCCTTCAAAACTTGAACAAGGAAATGTGAAGAACTGACCACCTGAAGGTACCCTTCCAACTATGTTATTATATGCTATACTAAACTGTGATAAAAAGCTCAATGAAGTCAATGAAGAAGGTATAATTCCTGAAAGATTATTATTCGACAAATCCAATGTCTCCAAGCTTTTCATATCCGATAGCTCCGAGGGAATGGTTCCGTGGAGATAATTCGATTTCAGATTCAAAAAATGGAGATTCTTCAAGTTCCGAAACTCTGGCCAAATTATTCCTGTAAGATGGTTATGGCTGAGATCTAAAGATGGTGGAAGACTCCAAAAATCTTTATATTCCAACTTGTTTGCACTTTGGTTACGTCTCGTGACAAGTCGAAAATCCGTAGTAGGCTCATCGAATGATATTTTACGGTATATAAGGCTCTGAAGTTTGGTCAAGCTTTTCGGAATATCACCAGATAGGGAGTTGTTTGATAAGTCTAAGTAAAAGAGATAGTCTAGCCGGCTGAACCAATCCGGTATGGTTCCAACGAGATGGTTCCATGATAGATCCAAAAGCTGTAACTTGGGGGAGCTGCTCAACCATGACGGAATTGGTCCCGTGAGACCACAGTTTGGAATTATCAGAGCTTTTAAGCTCTTAAACTGAAGATTTCTAGTTGGCATTTCCTCGCCTCGAAAATTTTTCGTAAGACCGAGAACGGTTAGGTTCGAGCATTTTTGTAGAACATCTAAGGACGCTGAAAGATTACGAAGACTAGTATTGAAGAGAGACAGAAACGAGAGCTCGCTTAGGTTCTTGAAGCTATCAGGAACTTGACAGTTAAGATTGATACTACTCAAGCTTAAACTTCGTAGTTCTCGACAGTGAGAAAGACTATCAGGAAGTGGTCCATGAAGCGGATTTAAACCGAGCTTAAGAGATCTCAAATCAACCATACCAGTCCAATTAAGATCTATAGATCCACTAAGACAGTTGTTACGAAGATCTAACAACTGAATTGTTGGAGACTGCAACAAGGAATTCGGGATAGACCCGAAGAACTTATTTGAACGAGCAGATAATTCCTCGAGCTTCTGTAAGCTTTTGAAAACGTCGGGGATTGTCTCCGAGAACATGTTCCAGGATACGTCCAATTTGACGAGGTTACTGAGGTAACGAGCTCCGCCTAGTGGCCCGTAAAGACCGTTCTCTTGTAGATTCAATTGTTTGAGCTGTTTTAGCTTCCAAAGATCATCTGGTATAGTCCCCGAAAGATTATTCGAGTTAAGCGAAAGATGTTGCAACAAACTACATGACCCAAACTCAGCTGGAATTTGTCCAGTTAACCTGTTCATGGAGAGATTAAGAACTTGTATCCTAGTTGACTTTCTACAGATGTTTATGTCGATAAAACCGTCGAGAAAATTATTGGAAAGATCAAGAAACGTAATCGAGGGTAGAACGAATTCGACCATGATTGACCCACTAAACCAATTACCACTCAAATCCAAGACTTGAAGATTTTTCAATTGGAAGAGTTTATAAGGAATGGGACCTCTTAACAAATTTTGTGAAAGATTTAAGTATCTAAGTTGAGTCAGATTAGCCAATGAGTCAGACAAGCTTCCTTTTAGTTTTCTGTTGCCAAGATGCAAACTAACAACTCTGCTATCCCAAATGGTAGAATTAGGCAAACCCAAGCTGGTTGAGGAGTTGCAGATTACACCATTCGAATTACAGCAATTCAAATTTTCCCACCCGTCGATTCGTTCTTGGTCTATTGCCTTCAAGAAACCATTCAGAGCTTTCAGATCATCCAAGTTGCAGGTTAAGTTTTGAGAATTCAAGACATGAACATGAAAACAGAGGACAAGAAATGCAAACAATAGACAAAAGCATCTCTTACCCATGTTGAGAATTATGATAGAGAGAGAGAGTTACAATATTGTATTAACTAAAAGAAGGAATGGAACAGAAGAGGAGAAATGTGTGGGTGGGTTTTTTCTTTCAAGTTTTAATGGATTATGAAATGTTTAATATAGTATTTGTGCAATAATGATAGAGAGACCAAAAGTCAAAAGACGAAATCAAATGAAAAAAATTCTCAACCGTTCAAACTACGGCATTAAGATCTCACTTTTTGATGTTCCAAGATCTTTATTATTGATGATATTTACCCGCAATATGTTTTTGTTTTTCGTGAAAAAAATGAACTAGTCATCAAAATTCTAGATAGATTCGAGATGAAATTTTACATCGATAGTCGTGATATTTTTCACGATGTGGCACATAGAGCAAGACGAAGTTGAGGAATCAATCTAACTGTTGATTTAAAATACTTTTCCAAATTTGTCTTAGATTTTCGCGTCTCGATCACTCATGTTTTTTGTGGTCCTTGGTATCATTTTTGCTATTTGTGGAATTGACTTGACTTGAAAAGAAAAGATACACTAACATTTTTTTATCAACTTCAATCTAATACTTTTGAATAAAACATAAGCATTATTGGTTAAAATTAAAGTAGAAAATGTAGTTGGTTACTAAAGGCCCCACGGAGCCCAATTTCAAACTGCGAACAAATTTTGTTTTGGTCCAATAGATTAAGGTTTTCATAAAACATACTGGGTATGATAAAAGATGACGCACCAACTTTCCTATCAAACATTGATAAGTATTTCTGAGGAAAGATGTTGGAGAGACCACACTATCAACTCGATTTTTTTTTGAAGACCCATTTGTAGCTCCATAAGTTGTTGATGACCCATTTGCCTGAATCCCAAGGTTTAAGAAACACTTTTTTACCGAATGAATATTGAAGACTGAGGAGTTCCGCTATCAATCCCACGCTATCAATCCCACAATTGTCGATGACCCATTTGCCTTAGCCAGGATGTGAGTGTGAGTGTGAGTGTGCGGAGATGGGATCGACGAGAGGAGGGTGGTGAAACCAGTGCTGCCAAATGTTGTGGCTGTGGGTCTGGAGTGTATGCCAATTTTTTTATCGATGAGAGGAGGGGTGGTAGAAGAAGTCATTTTCTCTATTGAGTTTAGAGAGAGTCCTAATTGGGAAGATAACTGGATTCCTGATCTAGACGGAAAGGTGAGCAATATATATAACTCTAATCTCACCAAAGTTTCTCAATTGATTACGAATAATAATTGGGATGAAGCCATCCTAAACGAAAATTTCGATAATGACACCAAGAATATCATCAAATCTATACCAGTTAACCCTGCAGGCAAAGATCACCTTAAATGGAAACTTTCAAAATCCGGAAAATTCACGGTTTCTTCGCTTTACAAGCACTTAAACACCAACAGTAACAGTCAGCACAATGCCTCTCGAAACTGGAAGTTCCTGTGGTCCATTCCAGCGATTCCTCCTCGTCAAATTATTTCTCTGGAAAATTTGTAACTCGGCCATTCCGGTGAGAGAAAAAATAGGGAAATATATTAACATCAACACGAGTTGTCCAAATTGCAATTCCATCGAATCTATTGAACATGCTCTGTTACACTGCGCTTTAGCAAAAAATATTTGGTTTCATTATAGCATTATCGCGGAGAACATTAAGTCTATAAAGGATTGGATCTTTTCCTGGGAAACTCACCCTGATAGATGTCAAACAGAGGAAAACATACACTTTTCAACTATTCTCTGGATCATATGGAAAACCTGATGTGACCACTGTTTCCAACATGAGATCAACGGAACCCAAAAAATTATAAAGATGATAGACAATTTTCCTAAGAGAAGCAAGAAACAGTCAAAACAAAAGCAAAAACCTAAAGACACATGGAAACCCCCTACCAACGGCTATATCAAGATTAATGTGGATGCTTCATTCACTAACCTTTCATCCAGTGTTGGCATTAGCATGATTGCTCACGATGACAATGCAAAATTTATTCAAGCCCAGGTGGAAACCACTAGAGGCAGAAATAGCGAAGAGTGTGAAGCTAAGGCTATCCTTTTAGGTCTGGATTGGGCCAAATCTCAGAAGCTTAACTCAATAATCATAGAAAGTGATAATTTCAACCTCACCAAACATCTTTGCAACAATCACCACACCATCCAATGGCAATCGCTGATTCATATCAGGAAGATCCGAGAAAGCAAGAAGGAGTTTGACGAAGTTCAGTTCCACTACACTCAAAGATCCGCTAACTCAGTCGCAGATAAACTAGCGAAGTGGGCGAGAAAGCGCAATAGAAGCAAAGTGTGGGACAATATCCCGTGTATTTTAATTGACAGATACTGTAATAACGCTTTAAGGCCTTAATGTATTTTCAGTTCAACAAAAAGAAAAAACTGTGTGGACTAGTTCTTTCTTTCCCACCCGTTTAAAATAGGGAAGTTTTGGGGGCCTCCCTCAAAACAAAATAAATGAACAAATTCATTTTTCTTCATGGGGATCTTTTTCCTTAGCAAGCATCATTTAGAGTCGATGTAGAAAATTTTCACTTTGTTTATGTACCAAAACATAAGAAACATAAAACTTGGAAATAAAATTTACATAAAAAAATCAGTAGAACTGCGTTGACATCGTACTTCAGTAGAGGATTAAAACTTAAAACACAAACATAAATTAGTGAGACGAATCCCACTCAGACCAATTAGATTCACTATTGACACGAGACATATTGTTGATCCTTGAGTACGTATCAACTTTGAAGTTAGCTCCACAGATTACACCTTCTCAATGAGACTAATATCTACCATCGGATCGTGAAGACATCAACAACATGTACCGTTAGATGATGAAGACTTAACATGATATTATTTATATATCTTTCAAATCTATTGTTTTATATTGTATTTATAAAAGATATATTGTAATATTGAGAAGATATCTTAATTAATCTTCTTACCTAATAGAGCGATAGTGAGACTATATATATATATATATATATATATATATATATATATATTTCAGTTGTAATCAACAATTGTTATGGAATAAGAATTATCTCTTCTCTCTAATTTTATCATGGTATCTAGAGCCTAAAAATTCTAACGAGTATTGAATTAGATCCTAGTGAGCTTCCGCAAAACCGGCGGCGGTAGCCAATATCAATGACTATCGTCCGCCGGAGTATTCTCTATTAATTTTTTTTTCCTGATTCTAAATTTGTGTTTCCTTTCAATCATTTAGTTTAGAAAAAGAATAATAAACTTCTTGATCTAGAATTCCTACTTTTCCGTAGTAGAAGAATGTTTAAGATCTAAAGGAGATAAAGAGAGAACGAGTTCTGAATGTCTTACATTACAAAGTTACTCATTCCTCGCAAGTGTCAACAATTTGATCTCATTTGTCAACTAAGTTCATCAAGATTTATAAACGTCAAAACCTTGATTACTCCTAACTTATCTTTCATTTCTCAAATCTCTCACTTTTTACTTTACCTTCCCGCTCTCTAAAGGATGTGTGCATTCAATTTTCAATGATTATATCTTAATCGGGGTAAATTAAATCAAATTCTTCCAAATTTTTATTTCTTTTCAATCTCATTAATACAGTAACTGGCTTCTATTCTACAGTTACAATTATCATGGATCTTAATATTCTCTCTTTTATTAATCCATATAACTCTATCTCTTTCGTGGAGTTTTCAAAGACCTCACTGCTTTCTTGCTGAAATCCTCTTTCTTTTTCATTTTCTCAAAAAAAAAATATAGAGTTTGACTGATCCATATAACTCTATTCTCTCATGGGGTTTTCACAGACCTCATTGCTTTCTCGCTGAAATCTTGTTTCTCTCTCATTTTCTCAGAAAAAAAAAAGAGTTTGACTAAGATTTTCCGAACTCAAGGACTACCTCATATTTTCTATTTTTTTCTTCTAATTTGATTTTCTTTCTAACAACAAAGGGAAAAATTGTGTTAAAAAAAAAAGAAGTTGCTATGACTCTGGTTTCCTACTTCTTCTGTCATGGGTATATAAAAACTCTGCATCCACTATTTCGAAAAAAAAAACTGAAAGAGGTTTAAAGGCCAGAGATAAAGTTTGAAGAGGACTTGACAAATTGCAAGAAGTATAATTTATATGGAAAACTAAACAGGTCTAACGACCAGCTTAGCTTGAGGGGGAATGTAAATGAGACTAATATCTACCATCGGATCGTGAAGACATCAACAACATGTACCGTTAGATGATGAAGACTTAACATGATATTATTTATATATCTTTCCAATATATTGTTTTATATTGTATTTATAAAAGATATATTGTAATATTGAGAGTATATCTTAATTAGTCTTCTTACCTAATAGAGAGATAGTGAGACTCTATATATATTTCGGTTGTAATCAACAATTGTGATGGAATAAGAATTATCTCTTCTCTCTAATTCTATCAACTTCATCTTGTTAATAGGATGCTCGAAGCTCTTCAAACCTGCTTCGCGTCGGAACATGTAATTTTCAGACCTCTACGACCGAAGTATGTTGGATATCTTCATCTTCTCGAAGGACCGGTTGGTCTTCAATCATATATTTTGCTAACTTTAGAGTTGTTAGATAAAACGTCATCTTTTGTGCCAATCGCTTAAAATCGATGCCCTTAAACTTCTCTGGTTTTTCGGCATAAAAAGGACCAACACTTTTCATTGTGGCTTTACTAGTTGTTTCCATCTTTATTTCTCTGACTTACACAAAAAATAAGTTAAGTATACCGAAGTAATTCAATTGTCTTAAAATTGTTGATTTTAAGTGTACTGATTTAACGAGTTAACTCAATGAATCTCTTAAGAGTCACTGACGAAACTGGTTACTACTTTGACTTTATTGGTAAATCAACCAAAAACACTTTCATTCCAAATTAATGGAGAACGACTAAGAAAGAGAACAACTTAATATCGTTCGTATTTCTAACCGATAATATTTGCTATCCAGAACAGATGATTCGTAATCGAATCTCACTCTCGATTTAAGATCAGAAAGAGGAATCGTATTCCTTCAGTGTTTTATGATTTATTACTTTAAAATAAACACACTTCTGATTTGAAAAATTAGAATGTCTTTGATTAAGGAATCAGATAGACTAAAAAGAAAAAGAAAAATCGGAGGATAAGAAGAAGAATATTTTTAATCGAGGTGAGGTATTCTCTTTCCTTAAGACAATTGACACCCTGTACAAAACGATTAACCTTTCGATTCAATGGTACTTCGAATTAGAAAGTAGTCGAACTTGAAAGTATACTAACCTCTGACTGAATGCAAATGGACCAAACTTGTTTCTTATGGAACTCCTTGACCACTCTGCCAAATATTCTTATTGGACACTCTAATATGATCTTCTAACAATGCTTGATGCTCTGGAAAAAACGTATTTTATTTTTTGAGTTCATTTGGGTCATATAAATAGGTTTCGAATACACACATTCATTAAGGATATGTCAGTTGGATTAGGGACACATCTGCTGATAAAGCAAAGTGACGGTTCACTTAATTTGCAACGGATCATGTTGTTGCGATTTGGGTTGTCAGATCGCGCTCAAAAGCGAGGAGGAAACGCCCTCCATTAGATCAATCTAACTGGGCCCGTAGTGCGCCCGGAAATAGAAATAGATCGGTCGTTAGCTGAAGAGTTAGAGGTTGTCCCACTCTCTGTCTGACACGGGCAGGACACTGATCGCTGGATCCTCGCCGATCCAACGCTCAACACTTCGTCCCACCCAAATCCCTAATGATCTACGCGTGGCCGTCAGATTAAAGCAGTCAGCCAAGACAAAATGCGCACCGTCGAATCTATTCGTGCTCTCTGCGTGCAAACACCCCCAAACAAACGTTTCCTTATTGACCTTTGGTCCCTAACTTAACCATTTTTCGTCCAAACTTCAGACTTGAATATTTCATTCTTCCGGAATCGAATTTGAGTGATTTTTGGCTCTAAATTTAAGAGCTCGACGAGACGAACGCAATTGTTTGCTTCGTTTTTTAGTAGTAAGATTTGAACCTATCCGAAATCGACTTCGATTCCAATGATTTATCCCTTTTGATGTCAGGCCATATTGTTTTTTTAAGGGTTAATTCCGTTTTGGCCCCCGATTTGTGACCAACTGGCCGTTTTAGCCCCCATAAGTGTCCGGCAGTTCGTTTTGGCCCCAAGGGCTAAATTTTTGACGAAATTATCCTCGGGGGCCAAAACAGAATTATTTGTGAAAAAGGTTAAAAACAAAAAAAAACCACATCACACCTTTCTTTATCATCCACCTCATCTTATCACTCCTCCACCACACCACCTCCTCTCCACCTCACCCTTCTTCTCCGGCAGGATGTTGCCGGCCGGAATAAAAAATTCCGGCCGGCCACTTTTTAAAAAAAAAAAAAATTTCTCTCTCTTCTTCATCTCCTTCTTTCTCTCTCTTCTTCATCTCCTTCTTTCTTTCTTCTTCTTTCTTTCTTCTTCTTTCTTTACCTTACCTCTCTCTCTCTCTAACCCTTCTATTTCTCTCTCTCTAACCCCTCTCTCTCTCTCCCTATAACTCCGGCGAAGGGGCGGAGCCCCTTCGCCGGAGAACCAGACCTTGAAGGTCTGGTTGGAAACCAGACCTTCAAGGTCTGGTTTGAAACCAGATTCGGTCTGGTTTCAAACCAGACCGAGATCTGGTTTCTACAACCAGATCCCGGTCTGGTTTGAAACCAGATCGGAATCTGGTTTTAGAAACCAGATTCCGATCTGGTTTCAAACCAGACCGGGATCTGGTTGTAGAAACCAGATCTCGGTCTGGTTTGAAACCAGACCGAATCTGGTTTCAAACCAGACCTTGAAGGTCTGGTTTCCAACCAGACCTTCAAGGTCTGGTTCTCCGGCGAAGGGGCTCCGCCCCTTCGCCGGAGTTATAGGGAGAGAGAGAGAGGGGTTAGAGAGAGAGAAATAGAAGGGTTAGAGAGAGAGAGAGGTAAAGAAAGAAGAAGAAAGAAAGAAGGAGATGAAGAAGAGAGAGAAAGAAGGAGATGAAGAAGAGAGAGAAATAAAAAAAAAAAATTTATTTTGGTAAAGGTGGCCGGCCGGAATTTTTTATTCCGGCCGGCAACCTTTCGCCGGAGAAGAAGGGTGAGGTGGACAGAGTGATGTGTCAATTGTTAGATGAGGTGGACAAAGAAAAAGAAAAAAAATAAATTACAGAAATGCCATGGGGGTATAATTGGGAGGTTGGAAAACATTTGGGGCCATTTAGGAATTTTTTGGGGCCAAAACGAACTGCCGGACACTTATGGGGGCTAAAACGGCCAGTTGGTCACAAATCGGGGGCCAAAACGGAATTAACCCTTTTTTTAATGTGCATAAGTTGTTCAAGCTCCCCAAGAAAAAGCAATACATGTCATCCACCCCACAAAATAACCTCCAAAATAAATAAAAAAAAATCATGGTAGAGGTATTTTAGCCTTTTTTATGATAGATCTCACATCTAACTCTATCTAAGTTGTGTACTAAAAAGTAGTTTTAGGTCTTAATAGTTGAGTCTCCACTGGTTTTGAACATATTTGAGCCTTTCTTTTTTGTTGCAAGGAACGTATTTGAGTCCAGCATCGGACAAACTAAAGTTGTAGGTATTTTAACAATTATTTAAATTATATCAAATTTTATGGATCATTACCCATATATTTTAACAATTTTTACTAAATAGAAAAATATATTTGTAGTTATTATGAATAATTTTTAACCCAAACAACTGTTTTCCATAACTAGATCTTTTCATCGATTTGAGTACGAAACGGTTTTAGTAACTTAAATCGTAGGGTTAATTCCAAAGATGCAATCTGAGCAATTTGTCGGATAGGACAATTGATAAGGAAGATCATCAAGTCCGAATGATTTAAGGGTCGTAGTGTTTAGCTAGAAACCAACTACGATCGTCGAATCACGAAGCGATTCGCGGCTAACTTCGTCCGGATCCTACATTACGTTACACAAAGAGTGTCAACTTGATCGGAAGATATGAATAGAAGGATGAGACATATATGATCGGATGAGACCCATAGATATGTCCCAAAGGCCTGAAAGAAGTTTAGACAAAGATAATGCAAAATGCTCGAAATAAGGGTATTTGGGTTGGGGCACCAAAAGGATGTTTTGAGCCCAAAAGAGGAGTCGCCCATGCTTGGACGAGTGCCCTCATAGGACCGGCCAGATATTCCCAAAGAGGCATGCATGGGGCGGCCACAAGTTAGGGAAACTAGAAAATAGAAACTAGTTTCTATTTTCAATGGTTTCCTTAATCTTATACAAAAGGGCTTTTAGGAAACCTAATTAAGGTTGTACTCTAACTTAGGGTTCTATATAATGCTTCTTGATACTTGAATAAGGTGTGGAAAATTCTCAAGAAGCTTTCTAGTTCTACAACATCAAGTACAGAAAGGAAAAGAGAAAAGTTCCCAACTATTTACTAGTCAAAGAAGAAGATGTTCTTCAATCTGACCATTGGAGTTCTAGATAACAACAAGGTGGGAGATCAAGGTGATTGATCGGTGTCCCAAGTAGAGGAGCTACAATTGGAGCTCTTTGTCTTCTCAAAAGCGATTGGAAAGGTTCGAGAAAATCTAGCGATTAAGGTATTTATCGAACTAGTTAACTTAGTTATGATTATTAGCTTATGCATGAGATCCTGGGGGTACTAGTGTTAGACATGAGATGTCTGAGATTCCGCTACCAACACTAAGAGACCACATAACCCAACAACGACTTCACAAAATTTGGGCCACCTTCTTTTTTTATGGTTCACTCTCCAAAGAAGTGATATACGTGCTTGCTTCTACCTAAAACACTGGATTTTTAGCCAATGCAAGGTTGATTTTTTGTCGACATAAATATCCATAACTTCCTTTTCGACAAATAATAGAGTGTTAAGAATTTTTCTCAACCATATTGCTTGACACGGGCAAGAAGTTGCGACCAATATTCAGCTTCACATGTTGATAAGGTCTCAATTGGTTGTTTCTTTGAACTCCATGTAAAAAACAACGTTACCGATGAAAAAACAAACTCAGTTGTACTCTTTCGATCATCAAAATCACCAGCCCAATCGCTATCACAATAACCCATTAGTTTAACGTCGTTAGAGTATGGATAAAATAATCTATTCAAGTGTACCTATAATATAACGAAGTATCCCTTTTTGCAATTCTCCACTGAGTCATTGTTGGTACATCCATGAAACGACTATTACTCCAATAGTGCAAAGAATATCAGGTCGTGTGCATGTCATATATCTAAGACGTCCAACCAATCCCTTGAACAAAGTTTGATCTACATTTTCTTCACCATCAAACTCTGAAACTTGCACTCCACATTCCATGGGATTGCTCACGGGTTGGCAGTCCTCCATTGGGAACCTTTTGAGAACTCTTTTGCATAATGTTCTTGAGAAATAAAAATTCCTTCATTGACTTGCTTCACCTGAACTCCAAGATAACAATTCATAAGTCTAATGTCTGCAATCTCAAATTCTTGAGTCATTTTTTCCTTGAACTCTTTAAACCTCACTTCATTATTTTCTGTGAAGATGAGATCATCTACATACAAGCACACAAACATCGCATCACCATTTTTATAACATTTAGCATAAAGAGCATATTCATGAGGACATTTATTAACACCAGAATCTAAAAAATATTTGTCAATTATTTTATTCCATACTCTTGGTGCTTGCTTCAAGCCATAAAAAGCTTTCTTGAACACTTTATCTTCACTCCAATTCACAACATAACCATTTGGTTGTTTGACGTCCTCAAGAAATACATTAAGAAAAGCAGACTTTACATCTATCTGATAAATTTTCCATTTATTTTGAGTTGAGTCCACTTATTTTAAGTTGAGATTGGTATAAATAGTTTGATTGTCTTTAATCGAACAACGGGATCAAATTCTTAATCGTAGTCAAGTCCGACACGTTGACTACAACCTTTTTCCACCAATCTTGCCTTGTATTTTTCAACCTCTCCTTCGACATTTCTCTTTATTTTATAAACCAATTTAAGTACTCTAATTGCTTACTTTCCTCTAGGGAGAGATGTAAGCTCCTACATCTCATTTTTTTTTGGATAGCTTTAATTTCATCATCCATTGCATCTCTCCATTTTTCTCAAGACAAGCTTCTTCAAAATCAACAGGTTCTTTGTCAGAGAATAAACAAAAAACATAAAAGTTCTCGATTACCCCGATTGATCCACATATATCCGTGAGATTCCTAAAGTGTGGTGCCCTTTCACTTGAGTCTCCTTCAGATGAAGAAGGTTCTTCATTTTCTGAAATTTGTCTTGGTGTTGATGGAGGAGTACTAACTTTATGTTGTGGAGATTTTGGTTCGATTTGCTCACCTTCTTGAAAATAGGGAAAAATCATAATTTTCATAAAATTCAACATCTCTACTCAAAACAAGTTTTGTTGTAGATGGATTATAAATCTTATAACCTTTAGAACTTGCATCATAACCAAAAAACACATACCTTTCACTCTTATAGTCCAATTTGACCTTTTTTGGTCGGGAACATGAGCATATGCAATATATTCAAACACACGTAAGTGTGAAACAATTGGTTTTTGCCACTCCATGCTTCTTGGGGTGTTGCATTTTTTACATTTTTTGTTGGACTTCTGTTTGATAAATAAATTGCACAAGCAACAGCTTCCGCCCAAAATTCTGTAGGCATACATTTAGATTTCAACATGCTTCTAGCAATATTAAGAATTGACCTATTTTTCCTTTTGTTACAACTAAAAGTGTAGAAACCGGATCAGTTTTTTGCCAATTTGGGCAACAAAACGTTGTCCAAATCAAGATCAAGATGGATCATTGGATTCGTCTCGTCGAGCTCTTGAATTTAGACATAAGGTTTGTCAAAATCCGATTTCATATGAATGAGTTATCATTGATTTACTTGAGAAATATATAAGGATAACTACAACGGGTAGTTTCTAATTAGTACCATATTGGCTAAATAAGGAAAGTTCTACATCTTTAATTAGACTATTCTCATAACTAATAATAGGTTCTTTAAGACGATGGGCCGCTTGGCGTGGTTTGCACCACACATCGCGCACGCGCGTGGCGTGGTCGTAAAGGCCGCATTGGGCGCTTTAGAGGCGCCCGCACGCACTTTGCACTTTGCATCGTCACTAGGAGACATACACCATTACTGTTGGTACTTGATATACAGGGTGTAAATTGTCTTAAGGACAGAGGTATCCTCGACTCGGATAGTGTTATATTTAATTTCCAATTTTATAATCATTGATTTTAATCTTTTTTTTCAACTAGTTCAGAGAAGATATCTCTTTCTCTCATTTATCAGATAGAAAGTAAATTAAAATAGTTGTACTCTGTTTTATTTAAACAGAAAGATTAAGAACTATTCTCTGAAAAGAGAACAAGGGAAACAACAAAAAGTTCGCGGAAGCTATCGAACCTATTCTTGAAATTGATCCGACTATGAAAAATTAATCGAAAAGCTAAGCCAAAACTTAATATGCAAACAAAATTTAACCAGGTTCGGCTTAAAGCTTATGTCCTCGAACGAACAAGAAAACTTTATTGAAGGATATATGAAGACGACTCACACAACCCGCAATTTCGTCCCAAGATGGTACCGTATAGAAATTTAACCTTCTATACTAGATCTTCGACGACCGAGAAATTAAACACCGCTCAAATCTATGAACAAAATTTCTCTCTCACTTGCTCTCTCTAGCGTTCTCTAAAGAATAGTTGTTGTGTTTTTTGTTGATGTATTGCAAGCACTCAAACCCCCCTATTTATATATAGTATAAGCCGACCATAACTTAGGAATTAGAAACTCAAATTGGTATATGCATCCACCGACCATAACTATTTCCCAAATTAAGACCAATTCCAATTGATAACCACCGACTGCCAATTGATGCCACGAAACTGCCTATTGAAATGAAACCGCCTATTTAGAAAGAGATTGAAACCGCCACAATTTAAAAGCCATCCTAAACCGCCTCTCACACCTTTCAACAACACCGTTGTGTTGTGGTGTTCTTGGAACAGTTAGCCGGCGACGAATTCCATTTTTTTCACAAAATGAGTTGAATTCATTTGATAAAAATTCACCTCCTTCGGACCTCAGAGCTTTTATATTGTAACCACTTTGTTTTTCCACAAGTGCCTTCAACTTTTGAAAAGCTTCGAAAGCCTCAGAATGTTGCTTCAAAAAATAAACTCATGTTTTCCGACTATAATCATCAATAAAAAAAATATGAAATATCGATTCTTACTGAATGAATGTGGATTGATAGGTCCACAAATATCAGAATTAATAAGTTCCAATGGCACCATAGATCTTGATTCTTCTTTCGTAAAGCTCTTTCTTGATTGCTTTCCATAAAGACACCCTTCACAAAGTTCCTCTGGATGATTTATAGAAGGAAGTCCAAAAACCATATTTTTCTCTGTTAATAACTTAAATCCTCCAAAGTATAAATGTCCAAATCTTAAATGCCACAACCATGAAAATTCCTTTTTTTTTTTTCTAAGAGACCGTGAAAAATTCTTTGGTGCAAGTCTTTAAGCACATAGGAACATCATTTTGGAGAGCCAAAGTAAACATTCGATTGTAAGACATCCCAACCTTTGCAAGTAAAGTTCCATCTCAATCTCTCAAGAAAAGAGTACGATTTTTTATATTAATTTCATATCCATATTCCAAGAATTGGTCCAGACTAAGAATATTACTCTTCAAGTTTGGCATATAATACACATCAAAAATAATTTTTTGATTTTCATTTTTCAGACGAACGAGAATTGATCATTTACCTTTGATCGGAATATTGGATGAATCACCAAAAGTGATAGTGCCATTTGCCTTCTCATCTCATGAATCTCTTCAAATTTTTCTTAATCTTCACACACATGATTGCTTGCGCCATTATCAAGATACCAAGTATGACATTCATCATACTGTTCCTCTTTGAGTGCCATCAATAACACTGGTTCTTCATTTTCATTTTCTACTTCAGCAAGGTTAGCCTCTTCATTTTGAATAATGCCCATATTTATGACAGTTGTAGCACTCTACTTGTGATTTGTCATATCCTCTTTCACTATTATCAAAATTTCTCCTTCCTCTTCCACGTCCTCTTTGGAGATTAGAGAACTCTCCTCTACCATACCCACGAGATATTCCACGACCTCGAGCTTGTCCATAACCACGACCTCTATGACTCCATGAATTATAATCTACTTTATCATTTGGAGAAATATTCGAATATAATAGTTTCTCGGTTGCTTCGGTTCTACCTCTATTCAATCTTTCTTCATGAGCCTGTAAGGAACCCATGAGTTCATCAATGGTCATGGCATCCAAATCTTTGAATTCTTCAATAGCCACAACAATATGATCAAATTTTGACTCTAATGATTGAAGAATTTTTTTCAATCAGTCAAGCATACTACTCTCATTTGTTGGAAAAATTGGCGTTTAAGTTGAAATGGAAGGTGGAAAATAATCGATGAATAAAACAATGTTTATCACTAGACTTCAAAGCTCGATAAATAGATTCTTTTAGACAGTAATTCGCCCCCTTCTAGTATGAAGCCACGAGTACACAACGGGTCAGGAATTATGCCTTCAGGATACGATGAAGCCCTTCAACAACTGCTTGGTTCAAAGTATGTACGCTTTGACCAAGACCAAGAACACTCTGTATTAATAAACTGATAATGCCAAAATATCGTGATGTAGATTGTTGCGGAAGCGTAAAAGTAATGGAATCCACCATTGTTAATAAACTAAACTAACAAAATAAAACTGATAAAATAACGATAAAACAATAAACTTGATTAATAATAAACTTGGTTGATAATATTCTCTGATCTGGTTAACAAAAACAGACTAGACTTCTCTTATATAGAGATTGTACTTTCCTAGATAGACTCAAATAAGGAAATAAGATAACTACTAATAATACTTTCCTTGATTGCTAAGACTTATAATTATGGAAACCCTAAATATTTAATTATAGAAACTACGCTAATGTAGCTTCTTGACCGTGAGGCCCACTATCACCATGGCCGTGAGGCCCAATAGGAAGATGGTCTCCATCATATCGACTCCGAATTCGCCACATAACTTGATAGATGAACCCAAGATAAACTTCACTGTTTTTAGTAATCTTTTGGAGGGTTGATGGCACTTAATTTATAATAAGTGAAGAGATGGAAGCTTCTCATCTAGAGGAATGCATCTACTGAATACACCAGTCCAAAAAAGATTGAATGGCATTTTTTTTTTGTTGAAGTAAAAGCCGTCCTAACAACAGAGCCTAAGAGCAACAATGGTACAAAGAGACTGGAAGATCGGATAGAGACAGCCACACCCAGGATCCCGCGTGCATACGACTCCATTTGGCTAATTGGTCCGCTTTGTGGTTGCCTTCTCTGTGAATGTGGGTATAGAGAACTTTGAAGAAATTTGCTTCGAGCTGATGTACTGTATCTATAATTTTGCTTGTTTGCCAGGAAATATCTGAGGTCTCGTTGTTGAGGAGCTGAACCATATTACTATTATCGCTTTCTATATGAAGATACGAAATGTTCTTTTTCATGGCCCATTGGAGAGCTTTAATGATCGCCCAGCACTCACCTTCTTCCGCATTTTGTCCTCGAACGTTGCAGGCCATTGCCGCAATGAAATTTGCTTTGTCATCATGCATAATGCAACCAATACCTACTAATTCCTGTTCAGTCAAAAAAGAGGCATCCACATTAATCTTAATATAGGGCGGTTTCGGTGGCGACCATGAGATAGTTCTGTCAATCTTCTTATTGATGTTCTGTTGGATTTGACGCAAAAAGATGCCACCTTCCACCGCAATGCCCTTCACGGCCAAATACATCACTTAAAATTGTTGATAATTTCCCACACCATTTGCCATTCTTTCTCTCAGAATCTTGTGGCTCTGATACCACTTTGTTGGAAATATTTGAAAATCACACCCAACAACACTTCTCAATTCTCTTGTAGTATATTTGATAATGAATTACATAGGTATACATAATCTAAAATATGACTATCTAAATTACTTGATGCATGAATACTTCAAACCGAAATACATGAATTACAAAATGCATTAACATAGTTAAAGCCATGAACCACACATTCATGTACCAATGAATCAAGTTTATTATTTCTAACAGTAAATCTACACAAACCCAACTGCAACATATGTGAGAAATTTTGCAAACTTTACTCGTTCAAACCTGTACAGAACCATGAAACCTAACAGGGGGAGCTAAAACCTAAAAGAACTTTATGGATCGATCCTTTTTGACAAAACAAAATTAGGCTCGGATGAAGCGCGAGACAACAAATACAACTATTGTGAAATATATATGAATTACTAGTTCTAATTGTGGTATCTTGACTAGCCATAGTAGCATGAATTACTTAAACCTTATATTCTTGCTCTTGTTCAACTCGATGTGAAAACTGTCGTCTTGTGTTTTGCTTTAGACCTTTAGTTGATTGTAACATGTCTCACAAGCCATAATGCTATATAGTACCTTCAAGAACGTCTCCGCCGAGTTCTTTGCCTTCCTTTTTCAACCTTCGGGATCGCCATTCCAGACATGAAGCAAATCACAACAGTTACAAAAAACCCAGAAAGGACACCGATTTCGAATGGTAATCCTATAATAGTTATTCGATCTTCGTCTTGGTCATCACTTGAAGGATCCTCGTC